>NC_060208.1:137020000-137350833 GCF_021130785.1 Homalodisca vitripennis
TATATATATATATACTGTATATCGATAGTACAAGTTCGTGGATCATAAAAATGTTAATAATTTTTTTAATATATGCGAAGAACATTTGTATATATATATATATATGTGTGTGTTTGTGTGTGTGTGTGTGTGTGTGTGTGTTTGTGTATGTATGTATATATATGTATGTATGTATATATGTATGCATTATAAATGTGTGCTTCAAAAGAAGGAAATAAAAAGCAGATTATAGAAAACAAAAGTAATTAGGCAATTTAAAATCGGCGGAAGACGACATTTAAGGAATAGCGGTTAAGATATAATTATATGTTTGAATATTCCTAGCTCGTTAAACGTGTAGTATACGAGCAGGCAGTACGAGCAGGCTGCCAACCATAACTCCTCGCCAATAATAACAGCCTGCCAGTGTGTTACAATAACACCTACTAGGCTGTATACTTCGCTGCTGCGTAAATATTGTAATTTTGTTTTCATCTATGCCCTGCGCGCTCATTCGACTCTATACGATATTTGCTGGAACCTATTAACAAGGGCATTGTTTATTAATAAATAATAGAGGATTTTCCTCAACGGTGAAATATCTAAGGCAATTTAAATTTTGGCTATTTGTTCGATTCTATTTTAATTTTCACATTTTAGTCCACGCATTTGTTTCAACCTCACGCGGGTTATCAACATAAAATATAATTTAATACAAAATACTATAAGGAAACACTATTTCTGACGTTTCATTTTTTTCAATAAACTCAGTTTCACTTCAGTGAATACTTACCTCCGTCAAATAAATTTAAACTGAATGATGAGTAAGAATAATCATTTCATTTTACGCCTACATTTTTATATTCAAAGCAGATATAGTCTAAATGTTCTAAGCAGGGCAGGGCTTCAGAGTTATTCATGAAGCTTTAATGAACAGCGCACCAAGGCTGGTTTCTGGAAGAATATAAGAAAGCTTAGTACTTATTCTTCAAACTTCTACCTCGTTATTGTGTGCTTTGGGTTGGGACAAAACTAAACTGTCAACAAATAAACTACATACAGAGGGATATTTCTCCCGAAACCGGTTGACACATTGACAGAACATAAGTTATTCGGATTGGATCTCGGTGTTAGGCTAAGTTGGTGTGACTTTCATTTTAGATTAGAGTGTTAGTCCACAATATCGTTGAGCTGTATGAATCTAGATATTGTTGAAATGTTATCTTGTTTGCAATATTGTTAATTTTATTTGTACAACTTGTACATGTTAACAACATTATTCAGTTTATGGTGTCTTACGTACAACATAACTGTACCCTGTAAACTCTGTCTGATATACCCGCTGTGCAGTTTCAAAATAAGAAATAATTATATGAGATTCCTCACCATAAAATACCAGCTAATGATGGAAGTGATCTTGTATGGTTCACCCGTCAAACTTGGCTAAAACAATTTATTACTATCGTGAGAAGTTTTACTCTCGGTTGGAGGCATGTATGCTAATGAATGATAAAGTAAAACATCACACACAGCTCGCTTCAGGTTATATACTTGAATGGTTGCTTTATAACATGTTAAAGAACAATATCCTTTACAACCATAACAGAACGCTTATATTTTCTAATCGTATACGAGTATATGTGTTACTACTTTCATTAAGTAAAACATTAATAGATTACACTATTAAACTATATTTAACACTAGTATTAGCAATTCGGGATTGCGGCTCAAGGCACGCACGCGCCTCCACACTCACGAGCGCAGAAGGTTGGGGCCAGCCCGGCACCTTCCGCTTTCCGTCCCGGGTTATTATTACTTATGACTAAACAACATCTTGTGACAGTTTCAACGTTGTTTGGCATACTTTTTTTTAGTGTAATGTTTGCAATCCATAAACACTAAACACTTTAGGATGAAATTACAAAGTGTACTTGGTACTAATAGGATGGAAATGCAATCCGGTCTTAATGTGCTCTTCTGTGTGGGCTCTGCGTGTGTGTTGGTATAAAACTACCTGGGATCCAGGCGCAGTCACTACTTGCTACTACCACTACACGATCATTAAATTTCGAACTCAGAATGGCGGAAAATGCACATAGGTGCAAGATTTCTCGATCTTATCTAGATTCTCCTTTACTGGCACCTAACTCTCATCATCTGACAGCAACACCCTTTTAAGTGAAGCCTATTTACATTACCTACGTACCCGGACACGTCCCAGCCGGCTCGCGTTTCAATAGCCGGTCTCGCACAATATGATGCCGTTACCTCCGCATACATCAGCGTACCTTACCTACAAGACTACATTAAGCAACAATAATAAATAATCTGTTATCCATCGCTGACCTACGGCCCGGTACCCTTTGACCCCACCTTCTCCCCGTTTGTTGGTTCAGTTTTATGTTATCTGATCGCGAGGAAGGGATTTATTCCTTGTCTCATTCCGGCCATTGTTGCCGGAGGTGAAGGTGAATTGATTTAATAACTGAAATCATGACTCCGCTTCCTTATTTGCTCCAGTGCGATGGTACAAATATAAACGTAGCCTTGAGAACCGGCAGCTATTGGCGTGGTTATTATATAACTGTTTTGTGTTATAAATTTGTTTTTTCTTCTTCTGTATTCAAAAAATGCCAGTAAGCATATTTATTTTGCTATACAGTCAATCATAAACAGCACACTTTTGAAGATTTAGTGTTTTTCTCGCTGTAACACACATTTTTATTCCATTTATTGTTTATTTATAACCCTTAGTTACAACTTTAAAGAAAGTTATGCTTATTATGATACACAAACCGAGTATATTAAAGTTTCTGAAATATATCATAGTTAACATAATCATAGTTAAACATAACACATAGCATACCTATATTACAATATTTTTGTGAATGTATAGTTGTGCATTGTTTGCTTTTGTTCTTAATTCATCAAATAATGGGTTATATAGATATGTTACTATTACATTTTTTCATGTTATTAATATTAAATTAGTTGTTTCGTTTTTAATGCAAACGAGTTCAATGCAAAAATCACAGTACTTAGTGTTTGTACAAACGCTATAAAATTGCTTATTTTTATTTATTTATAAGATTTAAATTATGTATAAATTTAGTTGTAAATCTTTGTACATACATATGGTTTCGTGTCATTGTATTAACTTTGTATACTGTTAAACTCAAACTTTGAGGTAGTTTTACCTTTAACGCCGGAAATTTCTACCACGTATTTTAACGAAAAATATATTGAAATTTGTACTTTTGATAAATTGCTGATTTTGTTTAATTGAGACGTTTAAAACTGCATACAACCTTTGATTATATTAGTCATACGGGAGATAAATCATGCATACGGACGAGTTTTGCTGAGATCAGTTCAGTTAGTTCTGAGATCTGACGCTGGGCTGCGCCACATAACTTTGTTACTGTTCAAATACCTGAGAGCCTCTCACTCCACAGAAAGTACTCCGAGCGCTTCACCTTTTTCGTGTCTTAATTTATAGCATTGGATAAATATAAAAAGATACAACAAAACCTTCCTTGTGAGATGATAGTGCAGACACTTGTAATCTTTGTAAAACAAACAGAGATAGAATTTGAAATTTGAGATTAAACTGCTCTCACAATACCATTTTTTTTTTTTTTTTTTACGCACACAGGTGGCCAGCCTGTAGTGTGGGACTCCCCTAAAAACGGGTTTACCCACTAAAAAAACCTCCCTCTACTCTTTTGGATTCTAACCTGGGATTGTTTATCACATTACTTCAGGCTAGGCCTAAATTTGGCTTAAGCCCGTGGGGCTCGCTCCTTATCCAGCCGCTCGGTCAAGGGATCTGGGCCACTTCGCGGTCCAGATCGGGTCTCTTTTCCAGGAGGATGCCCCGGACGAACTGTGACAAACAATCCCAGTTCCCCTCATCCTCCATTATCTTTTATATATTTGTATATATATAAAAGATCACAATACCATTAGTATATATATATTTATTTATTTATTTAAATGTTATAATACAGATTTCAAAATCCAATGACATTGTAACATATTAATATATTATACATTTATATCGTATTGCTAGCAAATTACACAGCAAAATCACTTTAAAAATATACTTTTAAATCCCTGTCCATGCTCTTCATGCCTTCCTATATTTAACAAAAAAATAACAAATAAATAGACCCTATTATAGTATACTCATAAATAAATTATCGATTGTACTAAATTGCACAATGCCATTGATTAAAACAATATACACACTGACAGTAACAATACCGTACATATTTTATTTTATTTTATATTTTGAATTCCTTACAATTGAACCCAATCGTTTGATAATATTTAAACAGCTAGAATTCAAAGCAGTGTCTGATTGTTGCGGTGAA
Source organism: Homalodisca vitripennis (assembly GCF_021130785.1). Lineage (NCBI taxonomy): Eukaryota > Metazoa > Arthropoda > Insecta > Hemiptera > Cicadellidae > Homalodisca > Homalodisca vitripennis. Next base: position 137,024,356 of record NC_060208.1, read on the forward strand.
TGAGGTCAAGGTCGACGACAATATATCGACATGATCGGGCAGAGCGTTGTCAGTCGCATCATTGTATTGATAGTGGAATTTGTGCCTAGATTTGAGTAAGCAAAATGAGGACTGAACAACGCTCTAACCCTAGACGAGGGGCGGGGAACATTAAAGTCCAAACGGGCAAGCAGTACACTGCAGTCTACCTTACCAGTTATTAGCTTCTTTAAGAAAACTAGCAAACCCACACAGCGCCGCCTACGAAGGCTCTCGAACTCAAACAAAGTCAATAGTTCGGAATACTTTGTCAAATAAGTATAAACTCCAAATGTTTTAAAGTACAAACATCTTAAAAACTTGATTTGTAATTGTTCGATCATTTCAATTCAATAATATTGGAATGGGTTCCAAATTATAAATCCAAACTCAAGTTTTGGATTATATATGTATATACATGTATGATCGGATGGCGTAATAGTTATTATTAGTATTTGTATATTTACTAACGTCTGCCGTTATGGCTATGGACCTCTACTGCATATTTTGTGTTTGTCTCCATAGTTCTGCTCATTACTATAACATTATTTTTTTACTAGTTCTCCTTGCTAATGTTTACTAGATAAGTTTCTAATCATGCAAGTTGCTACAGTAAACTCTGCACATAAAATAGTCCAGAAGCCGAGAGCTAATTTGCATTGAATTAGCACACAACCTAGCTCTCGTGAAATCTGTCGAGAAATTTCCCTATGACTAAGAAAGGCAATGACTATCGGCATCGATATATTTGTGGGGATCAAAATAGTTACGGTATCAAATTTTTAAATATCAAATAATAATTTTGTTATACCAGACTAACAACCTACCTTTAAAACACATAAATTACAATCATATTTACGTGAGCCAATTATATAAAGTGACTGCAATTGGTTATTTTCAGCCAAATAGTTCGATTTCATATCGCTTGCTAACGCTGATTTAACTGATTCCGATTATTTTGCGTGACTCAAGTTAAAAGTAGTCATGACCAATAAAAATGAACTGTACATATTTTTAACCCTTTTGTACATTTCAGTTTTTACTCCCTACCAAAACTAACGTAGCTAGCAATCGATTCCATTCTTAGGGGAAATTTCTCTATGGATTTCACGCAAAACCAGGCAGTGCGCTTTTACAAATTGGCTCTCGGATTTTAGGTCGATATGCAGGATATGTTTATTTCATCATTTTAACCAGAGGATATCCGTACATATAGCACGGTTAATTAACTACAAATCAGTCTTTCTCCCTCTCTCCAACTTTTCGGTGTTCCGCTGGACCAAGATGTAAATTTCAATGTATAATTAAGCTCGGTTTAAATTATTGGAATTACATTTTGTAATATCAACGACCTCGCTTTGTTTACCTTATATTAAGTGTAAATATTTCACAATGAACATTACCGTTTTTTATGTCTAAATGTGACGAAATTGAGCAATTTGATCTCAGTGCCCATTTGGTACTACTATCTAAATATTTCTAAAATTGTAAGTTAAATGTCTTGTCTCAAGACATCTGATGATTTTTTACTCCATATAGTCTACATAAGTAAAGTAATAATGAATTCCATAAGTGCATCGTATCATTTTATGTTTTGTATCACTCAGAAATAGAAAAGATATTATTTAAGATTAAGGTTGTGGAGTCGGTTTATGGTTGAATTTGTTCTTTTGTGTGTATCCCTTCAATTTACTTCCTAAAGATCTGATCTCTCAACGAAAGATTATACTATGCTTACAATATGAATAAGGGTATTTTTGTAACCAGAAACTCATAAAACTTCTAGACGCACAAATAATCCCCAAATATTTTCATTAAATGCTGAAAATTTCTTTTGGAATTATACAAAATAGTGTCTTTTTTATGTCGTCACGAAAGGTGTGTAAAAGGATTATGACTAAATAGTTTTAGAAAATATCAAAAGTTTTACCGAGAAATACACTAACTAATAAAGTGAGTTAAGGTACAGAAATTAGTTTGACATCGTGAATATTCTGCTGTTATATAATTAATAAATAGTAAATACTTCTTTCCAATTATACATTAAACACTTAATATTAAATCTTTATTTTATGAATTGTATAAAAAGGTTAACATTTAAAACTAACAAAATTTTTTGGTTTAGGTAATTTTTTGACAGTCACGTTCAATTATTATTACACATTGTCCACAACTCGTTACATGTTGTAATTAATCATAAAAGTAGATCTGTTTCATAAGTAATATATACGTTTATTTATTTTCATTCAAGATTTTCCCCAACTGTAATTGATTCATCCAGGGCCCGACAAGTCATTGTCCGCCACCCGGCTCAGTTGCCAAGTCTGCAACTCAACAGCGTGTAATTATTGTCAACTCTCATCACGTGAGCGGTGAGGCCTCACTCGTCTGTTTCCGCCTGAAGGTTGGCAGCCCTCGCTCTATTGTTGGTGAACTTTGACCTCACTCCTGCCCTCTCTCTCCACCTCCACCTCTCGGTACTCACTATGCTGACCGCGTACGTCTTGTTCTTACTGCGAATACCGTGATGTAACGAGACCGTCAATTAGGCCTGTTCTTTATACTTGGCCATTTACAAACAGAACGTATAGTTATGAATAATTTTAAAGCAATTGGTTTTAATTGATAAAACTTACATTAAGACGGTAACTTACATTCACCACCGAATGTATTACTTTCAGTCTATTACATTCCACATAGTCCTTTAATTTAGAGCTAAAATAATAATTTGTATGTAAAGTAAATTATTACTCTTTGGTTTATAGTATCTTATCATATGGAACATGACACATATTTCGGCATTATGCCATCTTCACAGTGTACGATCCAATACCTATTTAATAAAATAAATAGAGTGATATTTGTCGATACCAGATGGTATGAAATAATTATATGTTTTGTTAATAAGGTTATTTTCATACTTTGGCAATGCCAAATCACGTGTCGTGTTTAATTTAATAAAATTATACACCCAAAGATAACACTTTGTCATGTTGGATTATACAATAACGTTTACCTGATGGTGGTAGGCCCTAGCCAGGTAGTTGATTTCTCTGAACTTTAGACACCATGTATAAATGATCACTATCGATGACTCATCCATAAACCGTGAAAGCCGTGAAATATGGCTCATAAAATCAAATCATTTGTCACAGTAAGTACTGTACTGTATATATGGCTACAATGCCATGCCACCATACTGATTCTCTCATTGCCATCAATAAGTGGCCTGGGCGTTTGCACATGTGCACACTCCACACACGAAGTCTGGTACTAGTTCGAAAGACAAAGTTGTAAATTCCTAGCATTTTTATTTTTATATTTAAATTCAAACTATTCCATGCCGATTAAAGCATAATGATTTTAAGTAATATGATAAAATTTAGATATTTTTGTTTTAAACATACTATGACAATGCATTTCAAAAGTTTCTACATTTAAAATATACCTCTAACGAAGCGTACCTTGCTCGACATTCCGTAATTATTTCATTTACATAATTAAAACTTCTTTTAACCTACATAAAAGTTTCCACAGTGTCGACTTTTCTGAGAGGTCTGGAATCAAGTAAATATTTTTTTGTAAATTTTAAGTCTATTCTTGGTGTCTGAAAGACAACACAATTAAGTTAGATCCTGCAAAATAATAACAGATACTCGTTTGACCGTTTGGTCAAACGAGTATACTTCTTGGAATACTTCCCCCCTGGAATACTTCTTGGCCAGGTACAATATTTTTACGTTATGAAACGACAGGACAACAGGACATTCAGTATGTAGTCCTTGTCCAGGGAAGCTGTGCGATCGTTTTCGGTTCGAAGTTTTTAACCTGCTCCCAACTCTGTAAGGCAGAAAAGTAGGAAACGTGTTCATCATTCCGTGAGAATTTTTAATTGAAAGAAGCATAATTCATGAATTATCAGGTAAAATTAAATGCTAAATATAAGTACCATTTACAATATGTATATAATGAAACACACATTTTTTTCTTCATATAAGTACACAATTTACTTTAGAAACCTTTTATTCAAAATCATATTATTTTCTCTTCATTATTTTTTATTAAAATATTTGGTATTTATTTACAATAGCGTGACCATGGAAAATGGACTTTTTTCCTGGGGTTGGGCATTTATAGCCAAGTATTATTATCACAGGTGCATATAAACTGGGGGGAAAGTATATTATTGTATTATATTGATGCCTTTCGGGCATTATTGCGTTCAGGATGAAAAATAACCGACAAAATTTTGTCGAACAACACTTGGAGGGTTAAGGAGCAGGGGCATCACGTGATCTGGGATTTGACTTTTGCAAGCTCGAGTTAATTTTTTTCTAAAAGAGCAAGCAGTGCGCAGCACTGCGCAGCGGGCAGGCATCGTTGACAGGATTAACGTACTAGTCACTATCATTTCAGCCAGAGGTACTGTCAAAAACAGAGTTTTCAGAGGATTTCAAAAAATCGTAACTCCTTTGATTTTTGTTGCCGGCGAATTTTTTCTTCACTATTGTTTTCAGGAAAAATTGTAGTTTTCAGGAAAAAAAATGAACATACCTTTCCATGGTCACGTTATTGTAAATTGATACCAAATATTTAATTACCAAAAGTTATAAGTCATAAAAAATATTTCACTCCCTTCTGAAGCCATACCTTATGTACATACTGGAAACCTCACATTTAATTTTCAGCTCTTTTTATTTAGACTTGGGTACAGAACTGCCCAAACGTCGTACTTTAAACACCTGTAACTATATGTATTGTGAACAAGTTCCTTCTTGCTTTTAGGGAAGTTATCCTAAAAGTTCTACATTTAAAAATATAAATGCCCTCAACCTAATATTGACTGCACTATATAGAAGACGACTGCATCCTGGTTGCGAGAATAGAAACTGTTCTGTCCGTAGCTTAGATAAAACCGTCAAAATACACTCCTAACACATTTCGTTCGAAATCCAATATTTTGTATAGTTTTAAACTAACGCTAAATTTATATGGGTACAGATGGTTTGATAAACTTTACATTCCCAAATATCAGCCCGATAGTATGTCTTGATTAATTGTCCAACATTCGTAATTTTGCAACAATTAAAATGGCATGCTCTTAACAACCAATAAGAAACATACATACCTAATTAAAGAACGAGGAACTCGTTATTTACTAACCAAGTGATGGGATGATTTCTCCAAACTGACACTTTCTCTCCTCTCCCCCACCCTCTCCTCAACCCACAATCTTTCTCTTCATCTTTCAACTTCCCGTATGTGAAATATACAGCCTCATTATGATCTTATTGTACTAATTCACTGCACAGTATTTTGAATAGTAATTAGGTATAAAACATTGTTCGGTGATTGCTGTTTAACTAATTAACTATTCTTTCCAAGTATGGAAAGTTTACATCATTAGAGAAAGTATTGTGATATCTACTTTACACTCCATCAATATATGAAGTAAGAGTACTACAGACCACGTCTCGTATTAGGCTTCGCTGAGTTTCGAGGCCTAAAGCGTTTTGTCTACGGCATCCCAGTGGGATAAGGAGTCCCTAATTGTTCAAATTGTTGTAACTAATTGTAATTGTAATTGTTTGTAACTATTAATAATTACTACAAATTTCATTTTAGTAATGGTAGGGCAGCTGCTGCTCCAAACACACACACACACACACACACACACACACAAGACATTATGCTGAGTGATTTCGCTTCGCAAATCTCACGGGGAAGATTTGCACCATCATTTAACTTGATATTGGCTATTTAGAAATGAAATTTTATAATATATTCCAAATTTAAATCGCAATTGATTCTCAAGATATCCTTTTGGATTGTAAGTTTTACAAATATGGCACTTCACAGCGAGGCTAAAATATTAAAAAATTGAATTGTGTAAGGAACATTTCGACGGGGTGACAACCAGAAGGCCTAGATGATAGTCATGACACCAACCGTTTATAGAGCATATGTGTGTAGGGCATGTATGCTCTATAAACCCTGGACATCGTAACCCTAAGAACTAGATTCTGAGGAAGTTATAAGCACTATTTTAAGAAGTCAATTGCCCAAAATGACCTGATCTTTCCATACTTATTTATTTATTTACTAGCAGACTTTGCACGCAATGTCTTCGTAATACGTCACAGGTTTGTTATAGTTATATCGTTTATAATGGCATAATAAAGACACCTGAAATTAATTAATTGTCATTGGAAGATTTTCTAATCTCCTAATCAACTTCACAATTACTAGATTTTAAGTTTAAAGGTCAATGTTTTGAAGCCCTGAAATCGGAGATTGAAACAATTTATGAGTAGGTAGGTATCAATGAAATACAAAGATGTCTGTGATACATTTCATAATATTTAAATGAATAGCTCTAACAATATCAGTACCACTTAAAAAAGTCAAGGCAAGAGTGGAGGAACACGTGGTAATTGTAGGTAGAAAATAAATAAACCTTAGTAAATAAATAAAGTTTTGTTTTTTTTCCTACACTTTCATCCCAATATAATCATAGTAAGTCTAATAACAGCCTCAAATTAAGCTTATTAGTTACATTAATACTAATATTAATACATAATAAAGTTCCTGAATGATTTATTCGTTTTATAAATAAACTTTCAAGTTGTATGCTTTATATACTTCTTGCAGTAAATGCATTATCATAGTGAATAGTTATGATTTGAAATTAGCAATTTAATAACTACTTAAATATCAATATCAATTTTATGACAATCCCTGAGCAAATAACATAGTATATACATAGTATCTACAAGGCTGTACCAGTGACAGTATAAGTTGACCAATGTCACAACTTGCAAGTATCTGACTATAGATATTAATTTTTTACAGCGCTGACTGAACACTAACAGTATTTTATAAACGTTCTCTGGCGGATCTTGTAGATATTATCACAACAGAAACATTATAGCGGTAGCGTTAACATATCGAAAACACTCTCAGTATTGTGTTCTGTTTATAGAGCAGTGTAACCGTTTCTCTGCCAGGTCCGCAACTGATAGATAAATACTCGTACACTGCTACATTCCAGCACAGCTTGACCAGTATGGAAATATACTAATGAGGTAGTTCAATCAATTTTATGACTTTCGTTTACCCATTCTTAATTTTTATCACGATTTATTCTCCAGTATGTGAATATTGCGGACTACGATTAATCAGCTGCTTTGCTTTACAGATTTGTTAACTTCAAAAATGAAACAGCCAGCACAATCAAATAATGCGTGTTTAGTTTACGCACTCAAACTTTGCCTGAGTTTGCATGTAGATGTTGACAAAATTAATAACTAAGCCCGTTGTTTTTTTTAGTACATTACTTTTACAATGTTGTGATACATTTTTTCTTGGCTGCCTGAGATACGAAGCGGTCCGTTCATTGTTGCTATGTTGTAATCAATTGTTGATCTTCCTCACTCAATTATACGGTTGATAGCGATTTGACGACAATTAAAAACTCGGTCAATTGTTTCACGCACATCACCCATCACTGTTGATAAGATTACGTTTCAAATCAGCGTGGTAGATCTAAACGAACAATGTGATTTTTGTCAGTTTTGCGTAGACTAAAATAATTTCCTTCGTACTTGTCGCATCATTCCGAGAAGTCTTTTTCTTGACTATTTTGACTTAAGTGTGGTTGCAGCCATGTTTATTTTCATGCACGCTAGTTCTGTAGTTAAAATCTGGTACATTAAGAAGATGACTAATACGATTGATCAAAACGTATGTTTCTGTTTTTACATAAGAAGAAGAAAAATGTCTTATAAGGTTAAAGTTTTATACGCTCACCATGTTAACTTCCATTCCGATATGTATTTCTGTATTTGTGATTATCCCCTTGTTTTATTTACTATATCATTTTATTTTCGTTTATTTAACCAACCCGTTGCTATTTTTTCAATTACTCTCTTTTGTTGTAGAGGGAGCATCACTAATTCAACTATTTTGAAACTAACCTACCGAAACTGATATGTTATTTAGGAAAAAACAGAGGATTTTATGATAAGGTAGACTTGGAAAAGAACTCTAGTGCTAAAAAGAAAGAGTGGGAATTGTGCTGTCTTGGCAGTAAACGACTTGTCTCGTTATATACCACTTGAATAATATTTCTACATTTTCTACCACCGTGAAGCTTAATACAAACATTTCACCTCAACTAGGTTAAAACGGTCTCTGTTAATAGTTACAAACTCTCTTAAAATATAAAAGATAATATTGGTTTGCTTTTATAAATTTCAATGATAAATTATGTGTACATATAAGATATATTAAATTTGAATATGAGTAAGAAGTATATAGACACAGCTAAGCGTTAAAGTCGAAGTTTTATTACTCTGCCCTGAATAACCAGATCCTTGTTAAGTTAAATCCACTTCGATTTCTTACAACAGACAACGTTAAAGTTTTTTTGTCGAATGATTTGGGAAGATAATAATATGATTTTGCATATTTACCATAATTATAATTAACGAATAGGAATAACACTACGTTTCGTGGATTGAAATCTATCCCCTTCTTCTGGAGTGTAAAAACCACTTGTACATAAGCATGCACACAAAACTAAAAAGTGTACCAATATAGTGCAAAAAAATACCTGCCAGTTCAGTTATTGCGTAATTTTAAAGTGGCAGTAATGTGGCCACTGGCTGTCAATTTAACTGTTTAATGCGTGGTTTGTATCTCCATTTGTGGTTGGGTGTCATGTGAATGTGTTTCAATGTGATACACTACCTACCGTGTATTTTACTTACAATACAGTTTTCTTTTTCTTGATGCAATTTTGTGTGTGCTAAGCTGTTCAGTTAACAGGATCTAGATATACCAGTTTACTACCTAACAACAGAATCTAGACGACTTTATACCTTCTTGGCCATTTATAACTCGAAGTCAGATTCGAAGTTGAGATTTTCACCCTCAGTAACTCCAACCTAGTTTACTCAGAGTATATGAAAACGTGGTGTTCCCGTTTTATAACATCCAATGGTTGTAAATGTCTGTGTTCCTATTTTTTATTCCAAACTTAAATTTAACTAAATCATTCTTTTGGTTTTCTATCTTCTATATTGTATCTGGATTTGTTTTTATATTCACGGTCAAGTAATCGTTACGCGCTACCAAACTCAGTCAATTACCGATGTTTATGTAGTTTTTATAATTTTTCTTTCTTCAAAAATGTGCTTCATATAACTAATTAACATATGTGTATATTGGGATGTCATTGTTACGTGTATTATTCTCTTATTTTTGTCATCACACTATTTAGTGTTGTTTCAACTAAATAAGACTCCCAACTGGTTTATGTTGTAAAGTTTAAGTGTAAAACATAATTTTTGTCCTAAAACTGTAAGTACACCAATTTAATCGTTTTGTAGTTATGTACATTATGAAAACTTTATTTTATTATCTTTATATCTGTACTTCTCAAATACACAATGTTGAAATAGTTTTATATAATTGATTGCTGGTTCTTTTTTAGCGTTATAATGAAATTCAAAAACGTTTTTAAATTGAATAAGTTGTCAGTGAGTCCTCTTGTGGTGCAGGTTGAGGCAGCGTTCCACACGACTTCTGTGCCAGATGTTATCTTGTATCTTGTACCTCTTGTATCTTGTATCAGTCCGTGTGTCTGTCCGGCTCCGTGCAGCACAACGCTCAGCACTGCCGTAATCTGATACTGTTTGTTGTCTCAGTATGAATTATTTACTCAGCGAAAGTGGATCAATACAATCGTGCCCACACAGATTTATTACTGTACTTTGATTAAAATTGGCTCACACAGTATTAATGTCAAGCATTAAATTTTAGGTTGAGTTTAATAGTATTTATTGTTCTGAACGGTTTTAATAATTTAGAAATCCAGAATGACCCATAATACATGTACTACTGTCGAACATTGGATAGGAAGTATATGAAGAACTTACACTTAATTTTATCTATTGTGATATTAAAATTATTAAAGTTACGTTAAAAAGTCACGACATTCAGTTTTCTTATTTAGGCCTGTATACACTATTTAGGTGATATAAAGCTATATTTATTGAAAGAAAAATATCATCACATTACTTAAAATGTTTATAAACATGAGGTGTTAATAAATTAAATTTTGTTTACGTTTACAAATATTTTTATACATGGTGAACCAATCCATTTGGGACATTGTTTGTAACGGTATGACAAGTGAAGATAGAAACTCCGTTTCAACTTCACCCCCTCCCTACTATTTTATAGCAAAATAATTAGATGATTTTTTTGGGTGGGGAGTTGGTTTTGAGGATTTTAAAAATAAAGATGGATTGTGTGGTACCTCAATTCAAAAGCCTCTTAACACAGATCATAAAAAAGTGTTTTCAAATTATCTAGCTGTAAATGTACAAGGTGTTAAAATATATAAAAACAGCTATAACACGTTTTGTTATTGGTACTTTATCGAACAACTTATGAAACTCCAAATTGTACCCACTATATTTGAGGACCTACTCTTCCAAAAATATTCAGTTCCCAAAAGATTTCGACATTTAATAATTAAATTTTGAAACTTTTTAAATGTATATAACTAAAAAATATTAAATACAACCATATGGTTTTAAAAGTAGTACAAACAAAAACAAGTTGTATTTAAACTTTGGCTTTATATCAAGTTTTATATAGTACTTGTGTGTTTTCATATATTCATATTCTAACCAAACATTATACATCTGTCCAATATGTTAAACCATTTAATCAGCGTCTTCAATTCTAAAAGTATCAGTAGAAAGAAGCAGTTATTTACAAATATAGCGAAGAGATCTCAACAAAAATAATCTATTTGACTGTAAAAATGTAAATTTTTACCAAATACAAAAGTGCTCGGTTTACCTCCACCTGACTAACTAAAAAAATTCTTTCATTCGTAAAACTATATTAAAAATTTAAGTGAAATTGATTCTTTCCAAGTGTCTTTCAGTGGTTCCTAACCGTTCCTGGTATCCTTGGTTTATTCCTGAAGTTCTCTTCAGAGTTTTCCTTCATATGGTTTTTAAAGTTAAGTATATGAAAAGAACAATAGCTCCTCATGTCTGTAGTAAAGCTGTTGACATCTTTATAATTTAATGTAAGTGTATTTATAAAACCATATTAATAATTTACGTGTTAAATTGATTTTTAAAGCCTCTTACAGTGTTTCGTAACCGGTTCTGGCATCCTTGGTTTATTCCCGAAGTTGTCTTCGGAGTTTCCTTTCGTTTGCTTTTTAAGTTAAGGCGATAAACAGAACAGTAGCACTCCATGTCTGTAGGGCAGCTGTTGTCGTCTTTAGAATTTAATTTGAAGTGTGGATAGTCTGTACTGTTTGTCGATCATGAAAATTCGATTTTCACTTAATTATTTTAGAAAAATATTATATAAAATGACAGAAACATAAGGCGCGTATTTAAGTGTGTTTCTTTTTTTGTGTACATTATTCATTACTAACAAACATGATAAATAATTCTTCCTCCTTGTTGAAAATAAAATGTCAGATATATATATATATATATATATATATATATATATATATATATATATATATATATATATAAGGGTAAATAATTGTGAATAAATCTATACAATGTTGTTATAATTTATGTTATTTTATTTATACATAATTATTATATTTCGGTTCTAACATAATTGAATTACTTATTGAGTATGGACACTAAAATATAACGATAACAAACAAGATCATCTTTTTTTAATTCAACTGATTTAAGAAAACAAACTAATTGTATAATACTTTCATAAGTGTTTACTGCTCTTTATTTATTACTCGCATGCTTACTGATACAGTGAGATTTGTTTGAATTATATTAAATTACATTATAAATCAAAAAAAATGTCAAACTTAAGAATCTAATATTTATGAAAAATATTATGAAAAATACCTCTCTCGATTTCACAACGTTACAGCGGAGTTTGAGGAAGAAATCTGATCCCAGCTGTATCCGAGTTCTGGTGGTCGTTGGCCATCGATGACGGCATTATCGATCTGCACATACTATTCTCTCCACCAAAATTTAAAAAAAATTCACGATATCCTGTTGTCTATTGTTGCAGCGGAATTAGGAGATTACGACCCCCGCCGACACTCCCCCGGCTATGTGTCCGAGTTCCGGTTCCTATCCAACCAGACGGTGGAACTGGAGGGCAAGATAGCGGAACATCACAAGGACCTGCAGTAAGTAATGTGTCTTTACATTAAACTTTTGTTTTGGATTGTTATATAGGCATTGTGATTGATTGATTCAATACAATGAGTATTTTCGATTGTACATAATCGAATGAATTGTAGTACTGAATGAAATCAAATTTAATTAAAATACAGGTTCTTAAAGAGGGAAAAGTTACTTCTATAAAATTGTTCACAAACTCGCAACATTTATGAAAAACAAGTATCGTATTTGATCATCTTTAGGTCGGGGTAAGAGCTTACTATGTCGACTCAAGTATTTCGTAATAAATCTCAAGACCATTTTGGTTCATCCATTTAGATTGATGATAGTAATAAAATTATATTACATATTTTTCTGAATTATATTAATATTATTTTATATCATTATTTATTATATTTTATGTATGTGAATGTATGTATATGTTATATGTATATGTATGTATATATTTTGATATCGTGTGACTCACAAGTAACAAGGTTCTCACAGTTTCCTGTTAGTATTGGAACATATTTGTAAAATCTTATTATTTGTTAATTTTACACACTGTAGACAGACTGACTAGGGGCATTGTTTCCTTCGCTGTGGTGTTTGCAACGCATTCTAGCAATGGTGACCTTATCAAATTATTTTTTTTTTATCTTGTTCGGTGTTTACTCAACATATTTGACACCAAGTTTCATATTTTGACCGATTTGTTTTAATTATAATAATTGTGGTCAGTTGTTTAGTCGCACATAGATAAGTATATCGCTCATAAGTAAAACACCGCTGTTCGGTGTAAACATTTCCAAACAAGCGTAGTTAATCAGTTGTAATGGACGAATTCGATTAACCTCGTCTCTCTTGCGGTTAACCACGGTCAACCACATCGCAGCAGATTTAGTTTGTCCGGTGAACCCTCCGATGTTCTGTAACCTGAAAGCGTTTTCTGGGAGTACGCCCCGCCGATACCGCTAACGGCAGAGCGGGATTGACAACGCAATCTCGGAACCAGCAGGAGTCTAACCCACCACCGGGGGGAACGCCTTGAGAAATGCCTTTGTGGTCGTCAGAGAAACGTTCCGGCCCAACAACAGTTAATTGGACACAAAACTTCTAATTGCCTTGACACCTGTTGAGAAACTGGTGCACTGATTTGGGTCAATGCGACCACGACGGCCACTCTCAAGCGAAGGGTTATTCTAAAACAGATGGCGAGGATTCGGGATGGATGTTTCCATCCTACGTACAATCCAGTAGTGTTGTTTGTTTCATTTTTTTGCAACGTATGTACTGTGTAGCACTCCAAAAGAATGAATAAAGTTATAAGCAGTAATTAAAATAACCTTAATTGTTCTAAAATCTTCCGACACCAAGACTGCAAATCGTGCAACTTCAATTTATAGTATGAACTTCCTGTTCAAAGAATAGTATAATCCTATTTCGGCGTGATTCTCAGCAGGGATCGATTAATACACTTTTAGCCAAATTAAACTGAAAAGGAAGTTTGTGTTTTCCTTCAAAACGTGTAATAATATGCTTAATTGCGAGTTTTGTTTGTTATTAGTTAATAGTATACAACACATCTTTAGACTTCATCATAGTATCAATAAGTCACGGATCATTAAAATCATTAATCGTAACAACCGATAAATCAGTAATCGTGTGTTGGTAGTGTACTGGTTAACATCGTCTTCTGTAGTCTACAGATATATGTTGTTATATAACACTGACACTCCTAGGTTAGCGAGTAGCTTGATAGTAAACAAACACATTGTTGGTCCAGTTCTATAATGGGCAACATTGGTTCACGGAGGACCGCTTAGGGGAGGTCCTCTTCAGCGTAGTTTTGAAATATTCCTGTATTGCCATGTATGTGCTATAAAGGAAAGGTTTTCTTAGATAAATTAATCTTTTTCAATAAAGTATTTAATAACACCCACCATTTGGAATTTAAGAAAGTGGAATTGGTGAGTATGCAATCGAAATGTTCAGTCACGACTTGTAGGGTGCTGAGTAGTGATGAGCGACGTTTTCATAGCGTAAATTGTTTACGACTGACAGTCCTTGATTCTTGACATGGGGTTAAAATAAATTTATAATTTAATGTGTATTATAATGTAACCCATAAACAAAATAAATAGCAAGTCAACAACATATCAAGCTCTGCCTCAGACTGTAGTCCAAGCCAATTTATTTTCTGGTATATTTGTTTACAGAATACATACAATTACTTAAAAACTTAAAAATTACGTGAACTAAGTAATCATTGACATGGAATTATTTGCCAATGTCATCTAAACTATGTATTTACGAAACTTAACTAAGCTTTATTAATAAGATTTCAGTGTTTTAGTTATATATTTCTTACTTTATCGCTCATTGTTAACACATTTAATATAAATTTCTAGGTTACATATTGAATGTTGTAGTTCAATAATTAGTATTGAAATTTCATTTGTTCAGTGAATTAAGTCAGTTATTAACTGTATTTTAACCCACAAAAATGTAGGTTTCTTTGTGGATTAAATGTGTAATGTCATTGCTGTTATAGACATTCTTGTATCTACAAAGAACAACACTGTGACATGGAATTCTGAACCAAACTTACTAGTAAACTATATATTTAACTAGTTTAATGTTGTGTAATTATTAATCAGAAATTATAATTTTCTAAAACTTGTTGATCTTGACAAATTTTTATTGTTTTGTTATGATCGTTCTTTCTTAATGATTATTTAGTGGATACAGGTATAACACATCAAAATATAAATTATATATATAAAAGCATAATAAGTTGTAAACACATAACACCACAAGAACGTGAGCACTTACAAATGTAAATAGTGTTTATCTCTTATATTTGCAGAAACGTCACTTTGTAACGTAAACCTTCTCCCTACAAGGTTTACGCAAATGGAGTGTCAGCAGAAATTATAAACACAGCTGTGAAATATAACTCCGACTTTCTCTGGTCTGTTTCCTGGTAAATCCCAGCTTCCAGAGGTCACGGAGTTGTTACAATACTGACGGACTGACCACCAGGCCACTCTCGACCTTGTGCCTAGCCGCCCCCACGCGTACTAAGTGCACAGCTGTCGCTAATACAAGCTGTGGTACTTCCAGGATGGCAGAGATTCCTTGTGACTATAAATGAGATAACTGTGCTCAAGGAAACATTTGTCCTTTCACTAGTGCATGATAATTGATTGACGTCCCAGGCTGGAGTCAAGACGAATGTTCAGGGATTTCAACCAAGGATTGTAAGAATTAGTATCTTGTAGTGACTTGTTGTGTAAAGCTGATGGGCAGGGTTTCAATCTGAAGACTTGTTGAGATGAAAATTTAAAATCAGTGTTTATTTACTTTCTTCATAATTTCCGCTCATCGCAAGATGATATTGTAGATATTGTAGCTAAAACGTTGAAGAAAATGCTTCTCTAAAAACCACGAATTTCGTAAGCTTTTGATACTCATCCTTTTTTGATCAGGATGATAGAGGACGAAATATTGTTTTTGTTGACGAACCCCCGCATCATGTCTTGAAAATTTTAAACTGTCCTGTAGTTGATATTCCTCCTGATTAATCTGAAGTAGGCTAAGGAAACGTAACATGAGGGTAATGTTTCAGGGGCCAACTTCCTTCAGTCGCCGAGCTCAACTATCTGGACAAGGTGAAATGGCTCGAGATGTACGGGGTAGACCTTCATCCCGTTTTGGTAAGTGTACTTTTTAACACTTTAATATAGTAATTAGGTGAATTAAAAATCAAATTATTGGAAAGCCCAAAAGTCAAAAAGTTCTATCATTAATCAATTAATATTATCCCAAAGTATTATGCCAACAGTATATTATCCCAAAACGAGTTGCAGAAAAATCTGCCACTTAAAGCTAAAAACCATAGGGACTAAATTCCACTATTACAATAAATAAGTAAAATATTACCATACTCTTGTCTTCTAATTAATTTGCCCATTTTTAACCTGAATTCTTTGTTTGTCTTGAAATACACAAAATATAATGATTTCAGTCATCTGGCCTAAACTAAATAAACCAAATAAGTTATCCTAATATACAATTATTTGAGAAAATGGTGTAAATTTAAATTCTTTTACTAAACATAATTGTTCTAACTATCCACAACTAATTCTCTAAAATTCAGACTATTTGCTTCTTTCCTTTGTTTGACCTTTCTTCTCTTTTATCACAACTAACTGTAGATTTGTGGATCTCAATGCTTAGGGTTTTAGGTAAAACATTTCCTTATATTTTATTTCAAAGTAACATGATACTACTTACTATTAAACTTTTTGGGTGAACACACTAAAAGTTAAATTAAAGTGTTCAGTTGATTTCTTTGTCATTTCTTTTACCACCCCTCGAGACTGCAACGTTATTGAAACGATTCACCAAATCACGGATGTAACCATCGACTGTTACATTGTAGCAGAGAAATATTCAAACCGACAGTTGACATCTCGTTATGATATGACAATTCCATCACACAAGATCAAAGAAATCACATCTCTGTTGTCAATGGGCTCTCAGAACTTATCATCCGTGAAAATAATGGTTCGTCGGAACTTACCTATTCCATGAAATCAATCACACTATGGAAATCGGTTTTCTTTGTCACAGTTATTATTGGTGAATTCTGTTTCCAGAAATACTACTTTTATTTCATCATTGATTGATGAGCGCCGCATCATTCTAGGATATTTTTGTTAACCTTATGTAGTATGATGTGTTATAGCACATGAGGATATTATATGTACTGTACTCTTGACCCGTACATTTTGCCTTAATATACTTAAATAAGATAGAAGCTACAATAGCAAATCTACATATTAGGTGCAAATAAATAAATCAATTTTAAAATACTTTTAAGTACCGCATATTAAGAAAAATGCATCTACTTTTATTAAATTTAGGCATAAAGAATGTATTGACTACATAATCACATTTTTTCAGTTTTGAATCCTTGATGGAAGCAGAACTTTTTGGAAGCAGAAAACAGTTTTGCTTAAAAAATGTTGTTGAAGCAATCAAATTTCTTGCAGATTAGATCTTCGCATTAAACAATTTTTAATTTAGTATACATGCGTAATAAACAAATTGTATAAATATTATTAGTCTAAATAAAGTTTAACAATCGATTCTCAGTTGGAGTATATTATAGTTGGTATTTTTCTTCTACTTTTATATCTTAAATAATGTCTTAATTATTGAGCTTAAGCAAAGCCTATCTCTCTGTCTGTCCGCCCAATATCTCAAAAATGACTAAACTCGAATGTGACTTAAAATTTGTGCTGGCATTGATTGCACTGCTATTTTTTCGGACAGCAGAATGAAAGCTGTTTTCTAAGCAGTTCTAATGCTTTCTAGTAGTATGGTCTTGTCACTGTCTAAGAATAATTCTTCCATGACTATGAAAATTGATTAGATTTACTACAAACTCTAGGATCTCGTAATACTAGTGGGCTCCAAATACTTTATACTGATAAATTTTAAATATCTCCAAATAAATAGTTCTTACAGTGGACGAATATTGATTACAGTTTGAGACAGTATAATAGCGTACAATAATAGTTGTATCACTGTTAGACAACTAGATGAAGATACTGAAAGTAGTTTTATTTCCATCCAAATAAATAGTTCTTACAGTGGACGAATATTGATTACAGTTTGAGACAGTATAATAGCGTACAATAATAGTTGTATCACTGTTAGACAACTAGATGAAGAGACTGAAAGTAGTTTTATTTCCAACCAAATAGTCGATCTGTATATGGATAGCTGACGACGATTTAACGATAAAAACTATTGGTCTACTCGTATAGTGTGTCTAGCTAAGAAAAATATTACCTAAAGTTCTAAATACTAATCTAAATTAAATATAATATTATCAAATCATTGTTCGATCATTTTAATCGTTATTATACTCTTCAAGTTCGACTTCCACAAAATCTTGCGCGGCTGACAATCGATTTCTTTCTGAACAAAATTTCCTCTATAGATTTCAAGAAAAAAACCAATATTTTGTGCCTATGCAATGCAATTGTCTCTCGGTACATACACTAATATTTTCTTTACACTGTTGACACTATACTAACTTCTAATACATACACGTCAATATACAAAGTTGTTACATCAGCTTTTCTGTTGTTATGTTGGCTGCCTTCTACGTTTAAATATTTTAATCAGATTTTATAAATAATGTTGATTATGTTGGCGACAGAACCGCCTGGAAATTGTCGGATCAGCTAAGTACCGGCTTGGTGGTGGAAGGAGCAGTAGGACAGTGGGTGGTGGGTTGGTGGAAGATGACGCTCCCTGATAAACCCCGTGCGTGCGGACGTGTTTGTACCTGTTGATGTCCTTTCTTATCACACGCACACCTTCAATAGCATTTTGCCAACGCGCCCGCCGCCCCCTCGCCCGCCTTCGTCCTCCTCACTTTAATATCCTCTTGTCTCTTTCATAATGTTATATTAAATACACGTTTTATGTTAAGCACACTGCAATATTTTTCTCCGAAAATATATTTTGGAGATTTTGTTTGTTATCTTCCATATATTTCATCTGGTATTGAAGGTATCAGGGCAATCTTGAATAATATTTTTTAGGACGAAAGTTGTTAATCACCTTAGGTCGCGTAATGCATCGTTTTCCTTCCATTTATAATACACAAATCTGTGTTCTAATCCTTACGACAATCATCTTAACAGATTCTAGACGTCAAAATAAAACGTTTTTCAAAGAAAAATTACAAAAATTTAATTTTTAGAACGAGAATCCTATTAAGTTTGAGAAAACACTTAAGTTTTTTGTACCACTAAAAGTTAGAAATTCAACTTTGAAGTTGGTATCTTTCACAAGTAAATTTCCATGATGTAATCTTTCAGCATAACTGTTCTTGTAGAATTCTTCTAGACACAGGAATAAAATCCGCAATTAGCTGCAGACAAAATACTTGTTACTTGGTGCAACAAGTTGTTAACACAACACTGGTCATGATACACTGGTAAGTGTCGGTTACATCCAGGATGTGTGTCACGTGTCTATGCTTTTGATTCGTTTCTTCCTGCTCACGGGATTCATGGTTGTAAAGGTTTGTGCCGTTCTATCACCAACTTGACAAAACGGCAAAGAGAACAATCCTGCTCATGAGTTCCACAATCTATGCGGCCGCCCACCCCCTTTTTAATTTAGAATATGGGCAATATAGTCCTTGGGAATTCACGTAGATCCAACCGACAATCACTCGAAGGTTCCTTCTTCTGGAAATGTAGGTATTATGGAACTGAAACAGTGCAGTGCACACATGTGGGAGCAAGTAGAGAAAAAGGAATTAGGTGCAACATGCTGTGATTTTACGTCATATCAGTGGGGCACGTGCCAGATGGTAAGATGATAGTCCACAGGACCAGTGGACCTTTTCGACCAGAAAAGGAAGAGTGTCAACGACAGTCAGATGGTAGGTTGAGTTTTGTATTAAATGGTTTCCACATTGCGGAAGTATTCAGTAACGACATAGCATAAAGACATACCACAACCTGTTAAAATGCAGTGCTTTTATTTGATTGATTTACGTAATATCTTAATGTACAATTGTAAATTTCTACAAAATTATACAAAAATGAATTTCTCTTTATTGTTTGTATTTTTTGTGTTTTCTTAAATCTGATCTAAATTTTTTCCTTGTCTAACTAAATGACATAAGATATTTAGCTAATCAAAATCAAAACAGGTCTGAAAAATATGAATAGTTAATTTAGATGATAACAGTTCTCTAAGAAATATCAAACCTCCTTTCTTTTATTATTCTGCGATTGCAAATAAAGTAACAAAGAGTAAGAGCGATTGTAAACAGCTTCTCTTTGTCACTGTCACTGCCAACAACAGTGACTTACTAATCACCGTGATTCACTTTGTGGAACGTTCGACGTCAAACTGCCAGTTGGCTGTCACTCTTAAGCGTCTTTAATCCAGCCTTCCTCCTCCTTGCTCAATAAACATTTAACAATTTTTAGAGAAAAGATTATTTTTGTATTACTTTAATTCTTATACATTCAAACGTGACATTTTTTATGTACGCCGTAAGCTTTCAATCACTTACTTAATTAATAAAAGTTGTTTACATATTAGATAGTTTTGCTTGTAATTAACTTTTAATGCCCATGTTGGGTAACTGTGACTTGTAAAGCAAGTAAGCCACCTTTAGTTATGTGTGACATCCGAGATAGCATCAGTGTCGTAGATATAAAGAACCCACTACATGTTCTGGTGAAACGTTCTTCTATATACGAACTTCAATTCATATTAACTAGATGAAAAGCCAATATATCAATAATATATGGTATTACGTTATTATATTTTGTTTGTCTTGCGTTATCAAATGTATTAAAGGATAAGAACTCCAATTTACTATAAAGCGTCGACATGCTACTTTATGTACACATTATAATGTATTTTTATTTTATAGTTAAATGGAATGTAGATTAAACCTTAATAATACCTGCTATTTAAAATTAATTATAATTTGATAGTTAATCAAAAGCACAATTTCATTGACGATCAGTAAATCTAACGTATAACATGAAGTCATAGATTAGGTCTGATTTTGGTGTCTCTATGTCTATTAGAGGCTTAATGTCAAGTCGACATATTCATCCTAATAGGTTCAAGCAAAGATATCACTTTATATTTGACCTTCAATAACAAGAATGCTTTATTTCGTTTAAATTACTTATTAAATAGTTATAAATTCTGATCTTATTCAATAATTTTAATTGTACTAAGCAGTGTCAAGTACAGTCATAATTTGGGCATCATTTATCGTTGCAAATGAAGATTGCAATCATTGCATTTAAAAAGGGGTTCAAGGGTAAAATTAATATTGGACTGTGTTAACCCTGCATACTCCCACGTCTCGGGATAATGGAAGGTTACCCTAAAATATTTTAATGATAGGGTCTGATCTGAATTTCCCAGTTACCTCTCCCGAATACCCTCCGATAAAACAAATTGTGTATAATTTGCAGCAGCGGACTGATAAGGCGCGTGCGTGTGATAAGGGTCGGGCGGTACAGATTCACGCACGGGCTTATCACACGCGTTGATCTCGGGTTCGTTCAGAACCTGGACATTAGTTTATTGTACTTTTCCGAGATTGGTATTGGAGTAACATGCAAGGATTTAATCACATATAATGCATAACCCCCTCCCTGTTCAGCATTACACTGATAACCATTGTTTGACTAGCTGGTGGTTGATGATCTTCCTTCATTCTTGTTTGATCGGTCGAGAATTATGGTTTCTCGGAGTTTTGATTCTTCAATATAGGTTTTTCATATTGTAGCCCACTTATATTACAATTGAACTATACATGTTCTTAGTGTTAGCAAAGAAACTAGAGAGTTAATGGTTAAAATAATTGTTTGTTTTATTTTTTAATAATTTCTTTTGTCTTGGCAGTTTACGTAGAAGATGTACCTCGAACAGTTTAAGATAGAATTTTAGAATTTCCTGTCACATATACCTTAGCGTATACTGCTATCCGTTTGTATGAAAGAGGAGGTAAGGACTGCATCAATGTGAAGATATTGGTCAGTCAGAATTGATATGAGAAAAATCAATTTATAATCATTTGTAATTCTGTACAGACCACGCCTTTTCTCAAACATACAAACCATTTAACAGAATCAGAATTTGTGTTCAGGCATACACAGCGAGCCTTCATCCAAAGAAAGGAGTTACATCCACAGATTAGCAGAAATGTGTTGCATACCTGAAACATTGGATTGAATTTTCCATTAAATTCCAAAAAAGGAATACTTCAAACTGTCGTCAAGACGTTACTCATGATGTTATTATTATTGTCAGTGTTCAAAACCAATTTTCAACCTCCTCTAAAAACCCTTACTCCTAGTCCTAGATTATGGACATTGTTAAGGGGGTCTAACTGTTGCTCTCTGAACGAAAATGAAATTTAAAAGTTATGTATTGACATTACTTTTAGGTTAGGGTGTACAAGTTAACTAATGCGTAAATTACTTTATTTGCGACTATACTATGCAGAATATTAAACAACTCAAATTTATGGAGTAGAGAAACAAACAATACGAGTATTAATTATATCGTACTGACATTACAGATTAAATATGCAGTCCTAAATGTGTTAAAAATGCATAAAAAATAATTTGTATTTTTGTGCATTTGGTTCAAAAATCAAATATTTCAGGACTTACCAATATAACTATAATTAATTTTAGTAATATTCGATGTCACATCTGACTTTGTATAAAGGTAATTAAACACCTCGTAAGTAGGTAAGGAAGAATATTACATAAGATGAATTCAGTACGCTATATACCCATTACCTTGTCCATATTCGTCTTATCGTATCGTTATTCTTTCGGGGAAAGCCGAAAATGTTGTGTTGGCTCCTCAAAACCCCTCCCCTGATCATTTTGCATTCAACTTCCTGCCACGTGGACATAAAAAAACATACCTTTTCTTTGCACTCAAAGGAATTGGGGTTTTCTGATCTTAGTTTGACTATATTGTTATTTTCCAAACATAATGTATGGCATTTTTTATTTAAATGGTGACTGAAGTGAATATATGTGTAATTGTAAATATAATGTCAATGTAATAAATATGCATTATTATTCCTTATGTATAATATTAAAAACTTATTAATGAGAATTAATTATAATTTTAAGTGAATAATTGTTTATACTTTCTCCAAAATTGCTCTCATTTGCAAATTTTTATCTCAAATTTGTGTTAAACCTCGTGGTAATAAACGTTGCAAACAAAAGAAAGCCCGTATAGAATTATAGTAAAACTGGTCTTAATAGAATTAAACTAGAGCGTTGACTTTTCTAGAAAATATTATCACGCTGTAATAGGTTGTTTAAGCGTAGTTAGTTCGTTACTCTTTAGTGAATTAAAACTATGTAATTACTTATTTATAAAAACAAAGTTACCCAAAATGGAAAAAACCTCTTTATTAATGCGTATAAATAGTATTTTTTTTTTAACATATTGACTGCGGTAGCTGCACGTCTTTTCCACTCCCTCTGTCCTAAACTTGGTAAATGATTCGTGTCGCAGTGGAAGTGTTGGATAGTTTGTCTTTTTCATAATAAGTCTTAACGGAATGAAAAGAACCGTTAGATATTTAGCATAACATCAACATCAACATAAATCACATACAATGCTCAAAATATTTCATGAAACTCTTAAAATGATATTACCTTACTTTTTTATTGTTTGCATTTGTGGCTGTAGTAATGCATGATTGCATATACTGCTTAAGTTGTATAGTTCTTATTTTGTATTATAAATTATTTAATGTTCTTGCATTAGATGGAAACTTAACTCTTAACATCAATTTCTGTTCTTTTATTTTCTGTACAATAGGTTGTTAATGTTTAAAGTTTGCCTTGGACTAAGTTTCCTTGAATGTAAAGGGAAATTCTGAACAAAGTGTGAGTTAGGTAAGGTCAAGAAGTCGGACGTATTGTAGACTGTACAGTAGTCCAAGGTTCAGCTATTTACTACTTGTACACGTAATTGAGAAGGCAGTGACTGTGGGCGGCGCACCTACAGGAAGAGCGGTAACATCAGACATGTTACATTGATTACAAATAATCGAACCCGAGTCGCCTTCAGTATCATAGGGAATGTTCCCTTCCTGTTTGTCCCTTAACGCGTTTGTTTTCCATCGGATGTTTTCCCGCCGGAATTGGATCGTGTTTTCCACTTATCTTATTGGATTGCTCCCCTGAGACCCGTTCTCCAATGTTTGAAGGCGACCTTTTTAGCCAATTATATGTCTCTTAGTTGGGAAACGTGGTGATGGTTTAAGCATAAGTAACATCTTATAAACACAAGAAATTAAAGCATCCATATCTTTTGAATGTTTTATACGTATTTCTACATTTTTCTTATTTCAAGAATTTCTTTTTATCACTATCGCTGTAATTAAAGTTTCCTTTCAATAATATTATATTTAAGAAGTCTTATATGCCACCCATAGTACTGGATTTAAACCTCAAAGCCCTCGGACCATTACGTTATACTATATCCAAAGTAATAATTTATACTCACATGTTAAAAGGTTATAGAAACAATATATTCAGAATAGTTTTAGTTACAAATAGTTTAGTGTTTCTCTTTATTAAAAATATTCTTCTTAAGAGTTCTTCTTCTTTCTTAAAAACTGCCTCCTTGATATTTATTTTCCCCATAAAAGAAACTTCGTTATAGAACAATATATGTTATTTAAACCGTACACATCCGTACGTGTTACTAAAATTAGTATTAGAAGTTACTAAAATGATGAATCTTTGTTACTTTTCATACAGTTTATAGAGGCTATGTGATGGCTTGCTTTGTATTTAAGGCTAATTAAGGCCTTATTGACTCTATAAAACAACAACTAATAAAATTACTTTATTCACTATTATATTAAGACCCTAATGCCGATTCTGAACCACAACAGTATTGAACTCGTAGTACTGGTTAATTAATAAAACAATCTCTTAATTTTTGGCAATTTTCCTTAGCTTCGTGCTATCATTCCCGGCGAATATATATATATATATATATTACATGTCTGTTCTGTCCATCAAACAAACAAAAAAACGTAATATGCAGAGTAGTTTAAAAATACTTTCTCCTATTTTAGCATGGCTTTTCAAAGCAGACAACACTTAGGTACCTACGTTACTATTTCCAATTATTATTCTTGAGGTATAGTAAATTTATTTGTACTTGAACTATTTACCCATCCATCTAAAATATTGTTTTATAATTGTGAGATAATAGGATCAATCTGCAATTACGTTTTGAGAAGTATTTAATACAAGATATTAAAAGACTAGAATAACTATAAATCTTTTACACCAGTATAATACCCACAATTTTAGATTTTACACGCTCTGCTTGTATAACGTAACAAAATAGTACACCTTTCACCGGAGACGGCTAGCCTTTGCCAGCGCCTGTCCTCGATTTGAGAGTAATTTCCAGAACTTAATTTACACACAGATATCAATTTAGGATCGCATTTAATATCTGTTTGACCTTTGCCCCGCAATCTACTGGGATCTGCCGACAGACCGACGTGGGCTTGACGATCCATTGATTCTCCTCTCGATCCCGGCCCCGTCAATTTTGGCTGTTAATGTTGGGCTGAGGCGATAACGGCCGACCTCGCTGTGAGGCGCGACCTCGGCCCGCCCCCTCGGCGCGACCTCACCTCGGGTGAAATTACTCAGGCAAAATTTTCATTACCACTTCAATTCGGTTGATTTCAGCTCTTAACCAGCCGTATTCCTACGAAAACTTTTAATTTCACGATTGTTCTGATCGCAATGAAATGTCTAATGGATAAAATAATTCTGAAAATTACAAATTGTATTAGTTGCTCAATACACGTTCAAGTTCCTAGTGACGTGCTTCACATAACGGGATATCTCTCTCGTAAGATTATTAACACTTTCCATATACAGCACGCTCACTCTGCCTTGTCTGTAAAAATATCCTCCTCAATAATGTCCGAATACACCACTGACTTAATCATAAGAAATTCTATGGTATGTTACGATTCCTTATGAAATGTAAGATGGCTACCATATCGCAAACAACTATGAAAATAGAATATAAATGTATCTATATAACTTTCATCATATTAAATATAGTATTTTATAAGTTTGAAGAATAAAGACAGTAAGCCATGTAAGGCATGTACAAAGCTCCTCCACCTAACATATAATACCTATACTTTGGGACAAATTTAAAACAAACAAATATTCAACCCACCTTGGAAATACTTATATAACAACTGAGATTTTGGCAATGTGAAAAAGATTAGTTATCATAGTAGTAAATCTTCAAACGCGTTTTATTTATACTTCCTAGTTTGACAACCGTATGAGAACTTTGAACATGTTTGATATGACATTTATTTAAGTGACTACTTTGATGGTCAAGATAATTTTCTGGAGGAAGGGGACAATAGAATTAATTTAATTTTTGTTCTTTATTTTAGTCTTTCACGCGCAAAAGTATTTATATTGATAGGAAACAGGATTTCACTGTTTTACAATGAGACATCACATAATAGAGTAATATCTTGTAGTGATATTCCACGTATAGCAGCAATCAACCTGTTATACAAGAGTCATTGTATACAAATTTGCACATAGCATTCGAATTGTCCTTTTCATAAATTGTTTCACTATTTGGATTATATAAAGAAACAAAATAAAATTTCTAATTGGACTTTTGCATAAACCTTTTTTAGACATACAGTACTATTAAATATCACGGAAATGTCACTCAATCCAACAGAAGGTGTATCAGTTTTAAAATTATCTGAATTTATTCAATTCAATCCATGATTATGAATGTCTTCGACTAACAATTTAAAGCGCCTACATAACACTAACTAAATGACCGTGCACCGAGTATCTACGGGCATGACAAAATTGCGCTTGCGATGCGAAACCAATACGTCCCCACATCGGCCAAATATGAACCAACATAACCTCAATCGCGAACCATTCCTCAACCAACCTGTCACCACCAGATTTTTCCACTCGCATTTGTTTCGCCAGTTTGAAATCAATAAACGATCCTGCCGCTGATAAACCTGATGTACGGCTGTTGCGCGGGAGACTGGGCTTGCAATCGTCGATAAATAAACACGGGTTAATTAATCGCAAGCCGACCAGCCCCGGCTGCTGCTCCACGCCGCGGTGTTTGTTACCGGCTATTACGGCTGATAAAGGTTAATGAAGGAATTTTGAAAGGAGGTTCGTGCCCGCGTGGCCGCAGGTAAATCATCAGAACGATCGTGTCTGGGACTGTTTCTCGTTTTGGAAGCCCCTCGCCGCCCACTTGGTTTTTCGGTTGGGCGTCCTTCTTGTGGTGTGATGATTGATGTTGCTGATTCTGCCGGTGGGAGCGGGGATCCTTGAGAAATATCGTATGGTGAACATTATCTCAACATTGTCTTTGTAGAATTTATATTTCTGCGAGCGCAGTTTGTTAGTTCCATACAAAATCGTTGAGATGGCAGCACCAGTGCTTACAGAGCATCTTTCGTTATCATCATCACCTAGAAGATTTGATAGCAATTTGTACTATTGCTCTTAATTTAGTATTTGTGTGAATCAAGTGATTTATTTATAAGAAACTGTTACAAAGAATCTTTTTATATGATTCAGTGAAGTGCACAGGACTTATATTATTCACATCAAATGAAGTAAGAATTTAAAAACCCTAAAGCAGTAGCATCTACTACTTTTTTATATTTGAATTAAAGAAGTTCGAACTCAGGTTGGTTGATTAGACTGTTTTTTTTTTGTTTTTTTTTATATTGAGTTTACATTTTTAAACATATAACAATTTTATGAAATAAACTGAGGAAAAAAACTGTTTGATCGAACACATTAAAATTAAATTAACGCCTATCTAAACACTTTGCGTTTACATTTACACATTTTTGTACGCGCCGTTACAGAAAGCACGTAAATCCTCCCGTGAGGATAGTCTTTGCGTAAACGAATTTTCTCCTGGAAAGTTAGGTTAATACAAAAGTTAAATAACAAACCAATTAAGGTTTATTTTTAGACAAAATTTTGAGCATAATAATTCCTCTCGGCACGTGATGTGACTTACCGTCAGTCAGCTCACCATCTCACTAACACGCTGGTCAAGTCAAATTCATTCAAAGAGTAATTCTAAGAAAAATGTAAAGAAGCTATAGTTTCATATTCTTAGGTCTTAATTTACACATCTATTAACTTAAATATTCCAAGTTTTTCTGTTTGCCTGGCGTTAAAATATCACCAGTATTGAAATTAAAATCTTTATTTCAGCGCTGCTGTAGAAAATAACGTGAAGGTCAAAAGTGATATACAGTTTAACCTGTACATGCACATGCAGCAATGCCACAATACCTCAAATTGATAGCCATGTATGTGTGATTTAATTGACACTATGTGAATTGGAATAATTAGAAAATAGTAAATTTATATATTTAAAATCCGGTTTTTTTATTATTTCACATTTACTAATGACATCCAAACATTCTACGAGAAGCCAAACATTTTCATAGTTGTCAATACCTTGTGTTTGCATATAATTTTTAATTTAGTAGTAGTTCAATAATTAATTTGATTGCGGTATCTATTAATTGACAAGAAACCATTTCTGGATCCATGTTTCTACGTAAAGTTACATTGTGGGCCATGAAATACCCTATTTTAGAGTTTCTCTAAGTCCGTAAACACCTTAGTCTTACTGCAGTCCGATATGCACAGAGAAATGCACTGTCTACTTTCTGTTGATCAATAATATAGTGCCGATTCACCGTCAGAAACATGAATTACGAGTTATGAATTATGTAGATACAAGGGATAGGGCCTTCGCTCGGAATACGGCTCTTGGATTGTAATGGAAAGCAGGGCCTTTCATAAACATACGGTCTGGACTCTGGACATAACACAATCTAGGAGGCGGTTATAAATCGATCGCAGTTACAATCTTTCTGCCGTAAATCCAGATGTTCTTGTCGGTGTTTCTTCTGATTTTCTGGGGATACATAACTCATCCGAATCTTCGAGCTTAGATTATGCATCAGCCTATGAGAAGATATTTCATCCAATGTTAAATTCTGCTGTCACCTGACATAAAGGTTGCGTGCTATCTTGCGGAAAACGAAAGAAACATCATCATAACTATATTACATAAAAGTATTATTCATGTTACATTGGGTAAACTTTGGCAAGTATAAAAAATACCCAACTTTTTAAATTTAAGTCATCAAAATCAAGTTATTGTAGAAATTTCTAATGATTACAACTCTAAATATAGGCGTTTGCATTGTATTACTATCTGCAAATTGCTACACGGAACTTGCTTACCACACAAAGATTCTGCCACACAATCCTCATATGAATGCATCTATAGTTCGACTATAAAAGCGTTTAAAAGTTATTTTAACTACCACCCAAAAAATTGTTCCACATATTAAACCACATTTTATGAGTGTGTAATTTTGACTAAATCTAGACCATACGTACTACGAATGTAAACCTTATGGAAATATTCCATTATTCTTGGTAAAGTGTTATCAAATCCTCATACTTTATCAACTCCATTCAAACTTAAAACTAGTTCATTGAACTTTATCAAGGGATTAATGAATATAAATTTGTTCAATATATAACAAAAGGTACCGTACGAAACTTCTCCATATGTGATTAGGGTTGATTAAGTTTGGTAATGTAATTAAATCATGAATAAGATCTTTTTTGAGACTCATGACCAATAATGTTCTCAAATAGAGGATCAAACAATATTTTTATCAGAAGTTGATTCAATTGTTTCATTAGGATTTCATTATGGTATGGTGTCTACACTTCGTTTGAAAGAGTATAAAACTGTTGCGGAAATGGAAAATTTGTATTTAGTTTTTTGACGTAATGAAGATCAAAAATAAATTGTGGTAGTTAAAAATATTAGATTTGTTTAAATACCGAAACCAGATGATTACTTGTAGCACAATATTAAGCACTGCAAGTACTTTTTGATGGAAATTCTGGAATACTTTTTAATTTTCGAAATGAATTTAACATATTAATGGAAAAATTGATTTAACAACGTTTTAGAATGTGCAGTTTCGAAATATAAACAGTTTAGAAGTTAAGCTTGGTTACTTATAGAAAGAAGCCTGAAAAATCTTCTGTATCAAAACAATGTGTTAAATTCTTTTCTTTTTTCATTTGAGTTTGTATAAATTTAACAATAATGCCCATCAAACCACAATCTATTGTAAACAAATATTATAATATAATCCCAATTAATTATTATTATAAGTAACACAAGTGATTGTTATATTAAAACATAGAAGTATTATTTCTGTCAATTCAATGTTCAGCTATTTCAAAAATCCCGTTGCGTTGTCTTTTTATATTGGTTTGAACCATCAACCGAAGATTTTTGTTTTGTTCGCAAATGTTAATTGTTTCTGTTTCGCTTCTATGTTATCGTTTTATACATGTACAGATTCTGTATGAAAATTAAAAATCCAACTTTGTTTTGTAATCAATCTAGATTTTGTTTACCAATACATTTGATAAACATTGTCTTCAAACCAAGCTAACCCTAAGTGCTCGCGAGAGACGAGCTGCAGATAACTCGCAGTCTCTCCACGTACTCGCTTTATCTGAGATGAGAAATTGCCAATGTTTGTTCTATCAGGAAATGCACCTCTATCAATGTGGAGCAGACGCCCTTTGTTACTCCAGCAGACGACTGCGGTTACTTATCAACGGAGTGTTTGTGTAAGCCGAGAGATCGGATCGCACCAGTTAGGTAGATTAAATTTAATGCAACGTCATGATTGAATTTGAATTTTATCAACTGTACACAGTAATCAAATATTCACCTTTTATTATTAGTTATCAGTAATTTTAATCACGTTTCGTGGTTATATAAGTTATTTGTACACATAAATGCCAGAATGAGAGTAAAAAGCCTTAAGGGAATATGAGAGCCTTTTGAAAATTCCGCGACATTATTTTATATAAGAGAACGATATTTTGCAGAATGCTATAGCTGTAATTACTTTACATTTTAATGGACTAATATTACATTTTAAATTATTATTTTTTATTATTGTCATTGCTTACATAAATGGTAAGTGCATTGTTACAATGTTATTCTCGAAGACAGTATGTAATTTAAGTTAAATGTTTTTTTATAAATTAAACTCTATATGATTTACAACTACAGCCGTAAAAATAAAAAAAATTAATCAATAGTATAACATAATAATATATAGGTAGAAAAAACACAAAAATAAACATTACATTTTACGTCTTATTGCTAATAAGACGTGTAGAATCATAAATGTCCTTCCTTATGTAACATAATAAATAGTAAACTCATCACGCAATCGCAAAATAACAAACATTAAGCCCTAATGGGCACATTGACACGTATTGTCATCTTGTAATGCTAGACCGCTAAGTAGCACTAATGTTTTAAGACAACTAACAATTCAATACCATTTAAGAACGTTGTTGATATGCTTAAGCGGCCGGTCTCTTATACAACATTTAAGTTTAATTAGTTAGGACGCCTCAACAAATTAACCTCAGAAATGTAATGTAAGACTAACTAGTAATTAGGAACCATTTTAGTGCATAAGTCGTATATTTAAAAACCACTTACCGAGGAAAGGCGGTGTAACTAAAACTTTCAATGAGAGGCGTATAGAGCAGCGGGGGACTAGCAACGAGTTTTACTGCTAGCATAAATATTCACAGTATCTTAGTGGGCTGCGAGCTCAGCACGATCTTTTATTGTCAAGACCAGAGAGATTCTTGGAAAACTTTCTTCGTCTTTTGTGATTAGAACACGTATAAATTTTATGAAATCGTGGAGAAATCGCATGTTATGAATCTACTCGCAACAATAATAAATGGAATCTGCATCTGCTTGGCAGTTATCCCGTTTTTCTTAGAGAGTACTTTATCGCTGTATGAGATAGATTTCTAAAGGGTTTTTAATAAAAAACGTCATCAATGCCTTTCCACTTACAGCCTGTGTAAAGTAATCTTAAGGGATAGTGTGCAACAATATTCACTGTTTTACTAGTACACAGTCGAAAATTACGAATAAATTAATTGATTCTTGCTTGCAGATTTAGTTTAAACCTTTGGGTCTGTACATTTTATTCTTTCTTCTTATTGCATGGCATGTAGTCTTGTAATGGTGCCTGGTAAAGGTATAGAATTCGGTATTGAAAAATGAATTTTAACAACCAAGCAATTTACCCAATCCATGAGGATTCCAGGCATGATCGTAAAATTAAAGAGTTTATAAATTAAGTAAAACTTAGACTCTCCTTGGTTAATTAGTTGTCACTGGTATTTTTATTAGTCACACATAAAAACATGTTTTTTAAAAACATGCATTTTTAGTGGATTCCAGAAATCGTTATCAATCGTTTTGTCGCAAATAATTGCACTGCAATATTTTTTACAAAACAATCAATTACAGGATTACTAGGATTACAATCAATCCGCTTTTTTAAACTTTTCTAATTTCACATTTCTATAATGTAAACCCCTTTATTTTAATTAATAGTATATGAACATATACTGCCTTACTGCGTGTGAAAGCTCACAAACATGAAATAATAGTTAATTTCCCGAGGGTTGGGGGCAGTTATGTTCTGTATCTTTGTGTACGGTCCAGGTCCGTGCAGAACATTACAGGTAATTCGGCAATGTGTTTGTGTTTATGGGTAAAACAGGCGCTATTATAGTATGTAAAACAATTACATAAAGCATAGCGTCATAAAAATAGCTATAGTTTATATATTTAAACCTATGAATTTTAAAGTCAAGTAATCGATACTCAAAATCCGACTTAGTTGGTTGATACTGCAAAGTTTCGGACCAAATTGTATGCTTTCCTATAAATTAAGCGAAGCACTAAAACGCTTGATATTGAAACCTCTTGCTTGTATAGTTTGCTAAAAACCATGTACACTGCCTTAACAGCAATCTTGAGATATAACACTCTGAAAATAATCCGATACAAAGAAGACACGTTCCACAATTCTTTATTGTTACAGTTAGGAAAAAGGTATTATAAATTAAAATAACAAAATGCAATAGGTTAGGATCTTCTTAATGGAAAAAGGTCTGTCGTTAATAATCGCTGATAGTAAAACAGGGTTTGTCCTTTTTGAAAATATATTTTCCTTTAGCCATTACTCAAAGCTACCTTTTCTGCTTCATTATTAAGAGATGCTACTTCCCTGTCCTCATGTCGGAAGTAACATATAAATAACATTTAAGTATAAAGGGAGATAAGCTTTTGACCGAAGGTTAGGTTAGTTTCCTGAGTTATCACCAATGTTGGCAATTTAAAAAATATGTAGGAGGTGATAAAGTCACGGTTTTATATCGTCTCATATACTCTTAAAAATTTTTCTCTCCCCTAAAATTTTAAGAAACTGTAGCTTTAGTTCCGTTCTGAATCTTATAAATAACACTTATTCCTACCCTAGTCTTAATAGATCAACAATAATTTACTTTTGTTAGAAGTTGTTAACAGTGATCCAATAGCTGTAATATTAAAACAGCGTTTTGATTTACTTTCTAGAGGGGCGAAGTAACGTTGTTTTCCTTGGGGATAAAGTTAACCCTTACTTCTTGTTTAGAGTGCGTAAATCGCTACTTCGCAAACTAAATGGGAAAAAAGAATTACTGCAACTTTCATACCGGCCACGGCTAGTAACTATACTTCAATTACGTCAATGTATATATGTTAACATGCATAATACAATAATGTAACATTTAATTTTTGTATCAGTAATGATTAGAATGTTATGTGGAAAAATCGAGTATGCAACAATATCAATATTTGTAGTAGTTTGGAACATTATATGGATGTAAACATTCTGTAATTCACAATGTGTGAGTTTACCTGTAATTACTTGAACAGCCGCACCCAAATAGTTTGATGACGTTAGAGGCGGTAATGCCATATCGCTAGTACCAGGTGTTCCTTGGTGTTGAAACGGATAAGTGATTTGTTTATCGTACAACGAAAACTAGCAACAACGTTGGGCTCGGAGTGTAGAGAGGGAATTAAAACGCAACATCCACAATCGAGCTGCGTAATATATAAAGTAACTGTTGTAAAATGTTAAAAGTCTAAAACTTTGAGTGTATATCAACATTTTTTCCTAAGTTAGAAAGTGGTTTGATCGCTCCCAATGTAGTGGTCGTCCTGTTGTTTTCGGACAACTTTCTTTATGTCATGACAGTTTCCGCCTTTGAGACAATAACTATTTTATTCGTTCCAACCAAAACTACCTCTGTTATTTCAACTGACGAAACTGCATGTTACATAAATTCAAATGAAGTTTGATTGCTCACTATTGAACAGCGATGAATGATGACCAAATTACAGAAGACCCTGGCACCCAATGCTTAGTGGTCGGCCACGCTGCTTGCAACTCCAGTTAGATATCAATGTAACCCTGAGCCCACTGCATAATTCATGACAGCACTGCCCTCTGGCTTGGCGCTCCCGGCTCCACCACGGTCTGATATAAGCAGATCCGCCGCGCCGTACCGTGTTGGGAGACTGTCTGAGTAAACAGGTCAATAACAGTCTGCATCCGCTCGGCATGCTAAACATCTTGGTCTTTTCCAGGACAAATCTTAATTCCAGCAGAAATTTATCAAAATACATAAATATTCTTATTTAAACTCCCGATTCACCAAATACCCTTGTTCACAATAAATAGGAAAATTAACTATAAGATGAGGATGTTTCTTATATCCTTATCAATAAAAAATATATATGAAACTGGAAAACGTAATGGAACCAGGAGTAGAATTGAAGAGCATATGAATATCAATATGAATAGCACTAGTAAGGTGTTGTGTTGTGGGTAACACGGAGTCAGTTGTTTAGTCAGTTTGTTTATTCAAGTGTTCGTAAATAAATTATTGATACATTATTATTTTCCTTATCTTGTATATTGTGTATTGTGTTTTGCTATGAGAATCACACTTCTTCCAACTGAACGATTCAATTTTTATAATCGTAATATTATGTTAATAACATTAAAGGATTGCTTTCTTCTTTGAGTTTTTACGCGTATGTCTAACACAGCGAGAATGTTATTGTACCTACTCATTATGTCCCAACCTCTTACAATATGTTATAAATCGGATGTCCACCTGTCACTCGTACTCCTTGTTTGTAATACTGTCTTGATGTTTGTAGATATTATTTCATTGTTCCCTCTATAATGCCTCCCCAGGGCGATTTTGGAAGGCTCTTGATGTAGTCTATGTGGACGATATGGGTAACACTTTGTTTATTCAGCTTACAAGTTGATGAACAGGAGTCGTGTAAGTATCTCCAAGGTAGATTGATGTTTCGTGCGACGTCATCCTGGACCATAGGACACTTCTCATGTTTGCCTTACATGTCATAGTAATACGTTCATGTATCATCAGTAAACCAATGTCATTCCTTATTAACTCTTGATGTAGTCTATGTGGACGATATGGGTAACACTTTGTTTATTCAGCTTACAAGTTGATGAACAGGAGTCGTGTAAGTATCTCCAAGGTAGATTGATGTTTCGTGCGACGTCATCCTGGACCATAGGACACTTCTCATGTTTGCCTTACATGTCATAGTAATACGTTCATGTATCATCAGTAAACCAATGTCATTCCTTATTAACTCTTGATGTAGTCTATGTGGACGATATGGGTAACACTTTGTTTATTCAGCTTACAAGTTGATGAACAGGAGTCGTGTAAGTATCTCCAAGGTAGATTGATGTTTCGTGCGACGTCGTCCTGGACCATAGGACACTTCTCATGTTTGCCTTACATGTCATAGTAATATGTTCATGTATCATCAGTAAACCAATGTCATTCCTTATTAACTCTTGATGTAGTCTATGTGGACGATATGGGTAACACTTTGTTTATTCAGCTTACAAGTTGATGAACAGGAGTCGTGTAAGTATCTCCAAGGTAGATTGATGTTTCGTGCGACGTCGTCCTGGACCATAGGACACTTCTCATGTTTGCCTTACATGTCATAGTAATACGTCCATGTATCATCAGTAAACCAATGTCATTCCTTATTAACTCTTGATGTAGTCTATGTGGACGATATTGGTAATACTTTGTTTATTCAGCTTACAAGTTGATGAACAGGAGTCGTGTAAGTATCTCCAAGGTAGATTGATGATGTTTCGTGCGACGTCGTCCTGGACCATAGCACACTTCTCATGTTTGCCTTACATGTCATAGTAATACGTCCATGTATCATCAGTAAACCAATGTCATTCCTTATTAACTCTTGATGTAGTCTATGTGGACGATATTGGTAATACTTTGTTTATTCAGCTTACAAGTTGATGAACAGGAGTCGTGTAAGTATCTCCAAGGTAGATTGATGATGTTTCGTGCGACGTCGTCCTGGACCACAGGACACTTCTCATGTTTGCCTTACATGTCATAGTAATACGTTCATGTATCATCAGTAAACCAATGTCATTCCTTATTAACTCTTGATGTAGTCTATGTGGACGATATTGGTAATACTTTGTTTATTCAGCTTACAAGTTGATGAACAGGAGTCGTGTAAGTATCTCCAAGGTAGATTGATGATGTTTCGTGCGACGTCGTCCTGGACCACAGGACACTTCTCATGTTTGCCTTACATGTCATAGTAATACGTTCATGTATCATCAGTAAACCAATGTCATTCCTTATTAACTCTTGATGTAGTCTATGTGGACGATATTGGTAATACTTTGTTTATTCAGCTTACAAGTTGATGAACAGGAGTCGTGTAAGTATCTCCAAGGTAGATTGATGTTTCGTGCGACGTCGTCCTGGACCATAGGACACTTCTCATGTTTGCCGTACATGTCATAGTAATACGTTCATGTATCATCAGTAAACCAATGTCATTCCTTATTAACTCTTGAAAATGAGAAAAATTAGAAAATTTGTTTACAGTATAGGCAGAAGAATAGAAATGAGATATTTTAAAATATTCTCACAAATAATTTGTTTCCTCTAAGGAGAAGCTGTATCCAAGATACAGCAAGCGCCTGTAATTCTTGAGATACCACAGACGAGGCGAGGCATTCATGTCTCTCTTTACTCCCGGCTCGACGACAGTGTTGTTCTGCACATACAGTACAACTGCTCAAACCCGATTCTCGATTGAGATTTTCAAATAATGGGGACCTTTACAGACATAGAAAATGGCTGATCTGTCTCTATAACTCCTTTAAAAACCCAAACCAAAACGCTTTTTTATTTTTAATATCATTTTTATGATTGTTGGTGCTATGTGGTGTGAGAAAAAAAGAGATGATTTCAGCTTACGAGCCTCTACCGAGTAGGGAGGGAGGGTTAAATATTTTAAATATTAATGCATTTTATTTCAAACATCAATTATACAATAAAATAATAGCTAAATAATTGGTGTTCATACAGTTCTAAAATGTTAGCTAGAAACAGTTTATATTATTTCCTTTTATAATTAAATACTTAATCACTTAGAAATCATACGAAATTAATTAAAACTAAAATTGATAAACACCGTACTTTTTATAATGTTAACCTGCAGAAACGATTCAGCTAAATAAATGAGCCATTTTACTAATGTTTTATTGAAGTACGAGCTTTAAAACAACCATATTGTTAACAGTGACTATTTACCAGTTAACATTTCCTTATACATATGACAAGTCTAAGAATATTGAATTTAAAAAGTTAATCAGCCACTTATTTGCCTGATACCTAACAACATAATATATTTAACATTTTAGTAGTAGTAAAATTAGCCGAGAATATAAATCTACAGTAACACATTGTACTCATTACCATTTAGCTAAATGTTCAACTTACCTAAATATACTTAACTTAATACATTTACTTTCATGTGAATGTAAACACTTATTTGTGGGGACAGAGTCAGTGGCAAAGCCAGGAGTATATAGTAGTATAGTATATAGTATGATGTATATAGTACGGAGTGTACTTGTTTGTGGGGATAGAGTCAGTGACAATGCCAGGAGTATATAGTAGTATAGTATATAGTATGATGTATATAGTACGGAGTGTACTTATTTGTGGGGATAGAGTCAGTGACAATGCCAGGAGTATATAGTACTCGTAGTATAGTATATAGTATGATGTATATAGTACGGAGTGTACTTATTTATGGGCCCCGTCTCTTTCAGTCAATATTTATTTGATAGACGATATTGTAGAACTCGTGATAAGAATATAATTTGAATCTATAATTGACACATAAAGTTCCTTTAATTGGCATTATTGTAGATTGATTCGTTTGTTCATGGATCAGACAAGAGAAAATACCTTCTCTGCAAATTATGAAATCGTTCCTCTAGAACTAGTTTTAAGTACTGCTGTACTGTTTCCATTTGTTACTTTTGCATTTTCTTTCTCCTCCATCACAGTCACAATACATTCATATTAAAAATTAAAAGTTAAAAACATTAATAAAGCCCCACAACGGAATTTAAACGACGTAAATAACTTGACGTCGTTACCGTGT
Source organism: Homalodisca vitripennis (assembly GCF_021130785.1). Lineage (NCBI taxonomy): Eukaryota > Metazoa > Arthropoda > Insecta > Hemiptera > Cicadellidae > Homalodisca > Homalodisca vitripennis. The sequence goes on from NC_060208.1 coordinate 137,062,737, forward strand.
CCTTTTACTATACAAATGCCAAAACCACTTATCTCGATCAGGTTCTTTATGCGGTTTAGTTTATTAACAAAATTTTCCGCCTAAATAGGAAAAGCGATGTAAATAATAGATTTTAGACAGTAATGGTAGAGCTTGGAAATCATTACTTAAGCTGCAAACTTTCGTTTTTAAATACGATTTTATCTCAACATTTATATTGTATATCACAGTTTTAAACACAGAGATTTAATATTTTTATTCCCGGAGCTATATTATTAACTTCAACATCTCTGGGGAAATCTGGTGAAATCACTACTCTATTCTAAAGATACTTGTTATAACATTTACTGTTTGTGAAAAAGTTGCGATACATTCCACATATTTTTATGAAAGTTAATCGTATTTAGTAGTAATTAATATATAAATTATTGTGCTACAAGTTACTGTGTACTTTAAAAAATACTTACCGGTCCTATTGTTTTAGGTTTTTTATTGCATCATATTTGAAAATAGCATTCCAACACCTGGCAGTTTTTAATAGTCGATTAAAATTGTAATTAGCCGGAAAATCACGTTCAGACGTAACTGAAGGAAGATGAGATTGTAACATAACAAGAGCCTCACGTCGCAGCCCTGCCGTAACCGGGGACAGATGGAGACGACACGGCACTAAACTTGTTTGTCTGTCTGTCTGTAACCTCACTTACTGTAATTGGTTCACACCAGTCGGTCGCGGTTCCGTTCTGGAAAATTGGAAACAAAATTGTTGTTTTGGTCGTTCAGTCGGCTGGAACGCAGAAGCGTACAGATGCGATAAAGAAGCGTAAAATAAACCTTACTTTGAGAAGAAAACGGATTGACGGAAATAACAGTTGTTTGTTTCTTAGTACAGTTCTGGAAAAAGCTATTGATGTCGCATGATTAATAGTTCGATTATTGCTGATAGGTACGAGTTATCGTGTCATTAGAGTACCATTTAATTAAATTAAATTATGAATTAGAACAATATCATGGCATACGAGTATTGGGCACAATTATAAGTATATCATGAAAATTTTGCTTTTTAAAACTAATATAATGTAATAAGTGTAATTTCAATTTTACATGACTGCATATGCTCCAAAAATAAGGTTAAAACTTGTTATGGTGAAATTTATGAAATCCAATTGTAATTTATGAAGTATTATTGAAATAGGTTTACTCTAATATATTTTTTAGATACAAAATCCTGGAAATCCATTTTGATATGGAATCTGCTGAATATTTAAAACTAGTTGATCTTAAACGTTGGAATGTTACAACATTTCTGAACCATTTTGTATACTGACACTTATATTGTATCAGCGATACTTTTGTCACTGTTAAGTTGGTAACAATCACCCTCTGAAACTGCACGTATAATGGAGCGAACTCACTTAATGTTATAGTAGTATTTACAACGATAAAAGCGCAGTGCATTTGATTTATATTCAATTTGGCCTCTGGCTTGTTCTTTATATCCCACATTTGAATAATTAGACACGATATCGCCATGTTCTAGTCACTTTCAGGGATCTAGCTTTGTATGGACTCGAGTCGCCTTGTGGGTAATTATGCACTAGCAGTATCGTATCGAATTAAGCGTCACTCTATGTTGTATATGGACTTTGATATAATATATATATATATATATATATATAGTAATCATTATAAACTTAAACCTAAGTCAATAAGAGGATATATGTTTGGCATGAGTTACAAAATTTAAATCTACAAAAAAATTAAAATTATTAAACAGTTTTGGATTTAGTTAATTGGCTCTGGCTGCAACTTATATTTAGTTAGTGTTATTAGTATTGAGGCTTCCCACGCCTCCTCAAAGATTTGCCAATCCAATTAACAGAAAATTGCGGTTTTACTTAATTCTGCATACTGTACATTTAAACTAAACCGAATTTCGCAAAAAATGGGCCGTCATTGTAACCAGATGTAGGAAGTGGACACTATAATTATAGACCAATTTCTATGTTAATCCAACAGGACGAGGCGCTCTGAGACATAAATAAACTGACCGTTCGCGCTTGTTTTTGTCCGGACCGTCGCGCCGCGTGCTAAGCTACAGGTGTTTCCGAGTCAATGGAGTTGTAGACGATAAACTCCGGCTGATGTTTGCATTTGTTTTTGTTTTTCCTCTCTTTCGTTTTTGCCCCTCTATCGACCGACACATTTCCATCGCAGGAAAAGAATAACGAGGGACGTCAGTTTCTTTACAACGTTCTGGAAAATATTTCTAAACTCAACAATAAAATTAATTTTTTGCGTTCCCTTTTCTTTTTGTGTTTATAATGTTTTAATGGCAACACTGTAAAGCAATTAACAGAGTAGCCCAGTGATGCAGAGGCGTATCCACCATTTGCCTTTAGGGGGACAGGAGCAATCTATTCATTTCGTAAGTAATATGAAGGGGATGTCAGTATCAGTATCCTAGCATGAACAATATGATATTGACTTTCCTTGCCCTTATAGGAAGAATTCCGTGATCGGCGGTCCCTTCAAGGAATAATTTTAAATACAGTTCCTGAAGGTTAAAAGTTTTAATTTAAATCAAGATATATAACTTTTAATTACCGACCATAATCAACTCAACATTAAAACACGCAACAATATACATGTGTTGCTAAAACGTGTTTCTTTCTTCAAAGTAGTCAGGGTGAGAAAATGTCATAATGTTGTTGATCCGTACGATTTTTCGCAAAGAATAATTCAAAACAAACATATGAAGAAGGTCTTGCTCTTCAATGAAAGAGTTAAATGAAAGTAAGCAAATTTTGTCATTTATACATCAACACCAGCTAAATCAAAACTTGTGTAATTTTAATGACGTTTTACGTTACTTGTAAGAGAAATTATGGTCTTATAAGAAGATTTTACCATTTTTATCCGATTGATTTTGGGTCTGTCCCCTCCCCCAGAATACGCAGCTGAAGAAATCTTGACATCCTTTGGACTGACTACAGTCCGAACTAAAACTCAAACTTTTTTATTCTCTGAATTCATTGCTCTCTGGCTCCTAAACAGATGGCCCACTTAAAAATAAACACACCTTTCACCTCGGATTTTGAAGTCTTGAAGTTGACGCGTTGGGCCTGCCAGCAGCTAGGCAACCTCGTGTGTTCGTACATTACTCAGCTGATCTTATCGAATAATAAACTCGGTATCCAGCCCACGAGGACTTAATTTTGGTGTATCCACCTACTTTTCTGCATTGTTCAAGTATATTCATTTAGTCGTTTAACATTTTTGTCGTTTGTTTGTTTTCTAATAAATACAACAAAGCCTTGAAAGTTTTTTCTTCGTCTTGGTAATAACGAATCGGCCCAAAACATTGGTATGATGTATTTTTGGATGACTTGTATAATTTCAGTATGACTGATATACTGATAATTTGAATGGGGTGTTAAATGATAACTTATTAGTGATCAGGTAAACCTTTCACTGAGTGTGTGGTACACTAATGTTTGGCCCCACCCTTCTAGATAGCCGAGTATGAGATAACGAGTTACTAATTAGGCAACTCCTGTCTCAAAAATACAATATTGGAGCTAAAACATGATTATATTCTCAACGTGCACGATCAACTGACTTAAGCCTAGAAAATAACCCTAAGTATCAATTTGCGCCACTTTGGCAACTGTACCGTTTACAGTTTAACTTGCACACGGTTTCCTTTGGTAAAATGAGTCAATTTTTGACCGTAGTTAAAAATAACACTTTTATGGGTTTGAGCCATTTTATCATGTTCTACACGTATATAAATTTTGTTAATTTGACATAGGTGACATTCAACGTTGATGCTTACAAACAGCAGTTTATTAATCTTCAAGTAGACTCCCTTACAGTGGAGAGCTATAATGGACACATAAGTGGCAGATAACCTATCCAGCACGCTCCAGCTGTTCTCCAGTTCCAGGTCGGTCTCCATGGGGACGGGTTACCTGGATACGAGTTGCACCATTGTGTCCAGCCTGTTGATCGCTCACCTCTACACATCACATTCCATATTATATAAATTGAATAAACGAGCTTTAGGCGCGGTATCCATTTATTGTCTCCTCTAACAATAATTCATCCAGTATGCTTAAGCCAAGACGAGTGCGCTTTTAACATAGCTGAGATACATAGTTTGTAACTTAAATAAATATTATATATATATATATATATATATATATATATATATATATATATATATACAGGGTTAATAAAAAGTCTGGAGACCCCCGACTAATATTGTAACGGCTCACACGAGAAAAACTAAAACTCGCAACACATTTATTTTATATTATGAGGTACTGTTTGGACGTAATTAGTGCTTCATTCACAAAACCCAAAATGGGGGGATTTTGGGGGGCAGCTCAAAAATTTTAAATGTAAAGCCCTATCAAGTGACCTGTCATTTTCAAGCCCCTGATAAAAGAAAACAAACAACGCAAACTAGAGGTCTCTATCTTAACCCAGTAAAAAATTACTGCCAATTGAAAATTGTATAAGCCAGAATAAACTACTTACAACAATAGGAATAACTAACTTTTGGGGCAGCTAAAAAACTGTCACTTTTTAAGCACCACTCAGTTGATCTCTCATTTGTTAGGTATTAAAAGGCAAAACAATCTCAAAACGAAGTATGGGTTTAAATAATCAAACCTAGCAAATAACAAAAGTTTAAAGAAATATTGGGAATTCCTAACTGCAGGAGGACTACATTCCACTAGTTATGAACTTTGTCCCGAATTATCTGTTGTACAATAGTCTTATCATTGTTTCATGTTTTCAATACCATCAGTGTCTTGCCGTACTCACTTCAGTCACATTATTCCTTAATTTTTATCATGGAGCTAAGCGAACAGGAAACGTATTACATTGTTAATGATGCGTGGATATGGTGATAGAATTCGATCATATGAACAAGTGAGACATTTATGTAATGAAACATTTCCTCATAGAAACCCTATATCAAAAATCTGCTGTTGAAAAAACAATTAAACGTTTTGAAGAAACAGGCTCAGTGAAGAATCGGCCTAAGTCTGGAAGACCGAGATCAGCAAGAACTGAAGACCATTGTCTGGAGGTGTGTTGATGTCTGTTGTTGAAAACCCGCATGTGTCAACAACTGCTTTGTCAAGAGAAGTGGGGATTTCTCAGGGGTCTGTTTGTAAGATTTTACATGAAAATAAATACAAAGCCATACAAAATTCATCTTGTACACGAGCTGAACGAAGATGACTTCGATCGAAGGGTACAATATTGTGATGAAATGATGAGCAAAATAGATAACCAGACATTAAACTTAAATAATATTGTATTCAGTGACGAAGCAACCTTCATGCTAAACGGGGGAAGCAAATAGACACAATTCTCGTCTTTGGAGTGATTTTAATCCTTACTGGTTGCAAGAACAACACACTCAACATCCCGAAAAAATTAACGTTTGGGGTAGGTATGATGGGAGGACAAATTATTGGGACCATTCTTCATTGAAGGGAACCTTACTGGTGATGTGTACTTAGGTATGCTCCAACAACAAATCATTCCAGCAATCCAGGCATCCAGAGATGATTTTTGAACAAGTTTGGTTTCCAACAAGACGGAACACACCTCCACATTATAGCCGGCAAGTCCGCCACTACTTGGATAATGTTTTCCCAAATCGATGGATAGGTAGACGTGGGTTTATTGAGTGGCCCACCAGATCACCAGACCTGTCACCACTTGACTACTTCATGTGGGGTTATGTCAAAGACAGAGTGTACAAAACAAAGCCACGAGATATTGATGATCTGAGAAATCGAGTTGTACAGGAAATACATGGGATTCCTCAACAAACATTGCAGCGAGTTGTATCACATGTTTACACCACACTAGCGCATTGTCAAGCCGCTGAGGGAAGCAATTTGAACACTTCTTGTGAAACGTTAAGCTGGTAAGTAATGACAGAGTATGGTGCTTAAAAAATACAAAACGATGTGTAGAACATTCTTATTAAATATCTCTTCTTTTCCTTTATAGGGAACAATAAAAAATAAGGGTTTCATTACAATTCTCCACTTTTCCTAGTCGTTTGTACCTTTTATGAATACCTAACAAATGAGAGATCAACTGAGTGGTGCTTAAAAGTGACAGTTTTTAGCTGCCCCAAAAGTTAGTTATTCCTATGTTGTAAGTAGTTTATTCTGGCTTATACAATTTTTCAATTGGCAGTAAATTTTTACTGGGTTAAGATAGAGACCTCTAGTTTGCGTTGTTTGTTTTCTTTTTATCAGGGGCTTGAAAATGACAGGTCACTTTGATGGGGCTTTACATTAAAAATTTTTTGAGTCTGCCCCCAAAATCCCCCATTTGGGTTTGTGAATGAAGCACTAATTATGCCCAAAAATTACCTCATAATATAACATAAATGTGTGGCGAGTTTAGTTCTTTCTCGTGTGAGCCGTTACAATATTAGTGGGGGGTCTCCAGACTTTTTATTACCCCCTGTATATATATATATATATATATATATATATATAATATATATATATATATATATATATATACAGATGTATGTATGTATGTATACGTGCTGAATAGTTATTTTAACTGTTATTAAACATGTTTTCAGTGGATATTATGAGTTTTAGTATAAGCGATAATAAAAGAGGGGGTGCAAAATACTGCAGCAGTATTACAAGTGATTTTTTTACAAAAACATGAGTTTCATTTATGACCAAGTAATCTATTAACTGTGATTATTGTACCACTCAAAACTTACATCAAAGTGAACTATGTCCATACAGTGTTAGGAGTTGTAGGCTACACAGTATGATATAATTAAGAATGAGATATATTATCTCTTTTTCGGCCAAACTGCTGCCAATTAATAAGTACTAGTATTTTTCATAATTTAAAAATATTATTGTAGATTTTCAAAAATATAGTATATTCTACGAAGCTTCATTAACGAAAGATATACACTATTTCAACCACAATACGCAACCTTTTTTAAAATAAGTTCAAAAACCCTTTCAAATGAAAAGCTATTACTAGGTGAGATTTTCTATTGCCTCTATTAACGTTGTGTATAGTAATCAAATAATGAACATTTAGATGTTTAATTTAACCATCTCACAATTCGCAAAGTCTTTGGAGAAAAATATTTTATTATATTCTGCAGCATATATTAACCCCAAGAGTTTTAAAGGTTTGATTAAAAGTGGAAATTAGCCGGAAAATCACGTTCAGACGTAACTGAAGGAAGACGTGATTGTAACATAACAAGAGCCTCACGTCGCAGCCCTGCCGTAACCGGGGACAGATGGAGACGACACGGCACTAAACTTGTTTGTCTGTCTGTCTGTATTTGATTTGTTCATATCGGTTTCTTTAAAATAATTTCTGAATAGATTGGAAACCCTGGAGGCAATATATGCCCATATTGAATTAAAAAGCGCTATAAATAAAATATAAAAAAGTACAATCACCTAACATAAATAATTGAATTAGTCTTTGTATAATGTAGGTATAAAGAGCTGTGAGTTACTATAAACATTATCTATGTAGATAAATACTTAAAGTTCTCCCTCCAAATATAATTTTAATATATAAACTTTACAAGTATATTCTGAATATCAATAATCTTGTAAAGTTTTTTTTACTTTTATTTTGTTGCTGTATGGTCGGGACGGTTGCCGTCACCTTCCTCTTTGTAGCTACAGCTGGTCACGTTAGAGACCAGCTAACCTCTTGTGCTGGTAACTTTTATACGTTCTTAGTTTGAGTTTCGATATATTTTTTTAGTTTTTACTAGTATGGGGTCTTATATATGGTTCTTTTGGATTCCAGCGCTTGTCCAGAGAACTTCATAGCGTACTATTGTGGCAGAGGAAATTTCTTAGACATCTACCGAACTTGACTATCTCGCTCCCCGACGTCTCGACACGGCGTTGTCAGTTTAACCGTCACTAGGCTTCGATGAAGCCCACGTACATGTGATATTCGAGGAATTTGCCCATTATCTTGATATATTTAAAACTCTTTGGAAATAAATCATGCAAATTTGTGTTGGAGATATAAGAAGCATTACACATTCTCAACGAAAACATAATATTAATTTTAAATTTTATCTTTAGATATCTTTTAACAGTATAACAAATTAATACGCACAAAATTGCACATGATCAATATTGACAGAGGATTAATTACGGGGTAAACCCACTGAACAGTATATTTACTTGAGCATTACAGCAGTATTTATAAAAACATGCAGAGATTTATGTCCAGTCGCGCCAAGAGCGAGTTCATTATTGTACTCATTTGAATAATTAGATATTACTGTACTCTACTGCTGCACTCACAGCTTTATATGGACTTGTGTTAACTCGTGTTTATGTACTGCAGGTGACTGGAATATTTCAATTTCACTTCTATAACAGTGTTTAACTTGTCAGATACCAATTAAACGGCTGTGTGTTTGTCGTATTTTTTGTGTGTTGGAACTGTACTATAATAGAGGTACATATTTAAAATTATACATTTCAACGTAGGTTACTCGGTATATATCCATAACTTGAAGATGTCTTTCATTGCATCTTTGTATTCTTTGTAACTCCAAATATTTTAATTTAATGGTACTTCAATTTTGTCATGTCCATACTGTAACATCAAAACATTATGTGAAATGAATGTATTTTCTACGTCTTTAGGACTTAATACATCCTTGTCTACAGTTTATTATTTCACTTTTGATTAATTTAGTAGCCAACTTATCCGTGTTACATTGTGTTGTACACTTGTAAGAAATGAAATTGCCGTATATCATCTACAAGTAGTAAATTAAGTACTGATTAGAAAATAACTGCCACACCGCATCGAATTGTCGCTAACAAAACTAACGTTTTCAAAGATTTCAGCTTTTTTTGTGAAGATTCATTTTTAATCAGCAGATGTCATATACCACCAGCCCATAGTGTAGTCACTATTACAGCTGTGTGTGAACTCGATGTCAGTGCAAACACTATAGAAACATTTTCTAGCAAACAAACAGGTTGTGTGTATGGCTATGTTTTTACTGCAGTAGCGAGACTTCATGTATTTCACCAAATAAATTTCGTCTTCAAACAAATGTTTGCTATTGGCAGTGTTTTATGTTTATTTTACATTACAAAAGAAAACTATATTCCTTCACCTAAAATCAGATGTTTTTCTCGTGTGGTTAATTGACACTACAAACCAGGTGAACCTGATACATATAACCACGGTACCGTGCTATGAAACACTTCACTTCACTTTGATACAAACCATAGCACTGTATTTTTAATTAAAACACTGTGATACAAAACTTATAACAGTCATACAAACCATAGCACTGTATTTTTAATTATAACACTGTGATACAAAACTTATAACAGTCATACAAACTGTAGCACCGTAATACAATGCAAAGTGTTATGTTAGAAAACAAAGTGTACGTATGGTATTTTTCGACTCTAGAGCAAGTAATATTCCACCTGTTAAACCTTCAGTTCATATTGAATCTTACGTCACCACTAAACTGTAATACGAACCACTGGAATGCCATCACTGTAATAGAAAGCCAACAGAACTGAGGAGAAACGCTTTCCAGATATCACAGCATTTAATTTATGATCCTGAAACATTATCAACTCGAATATCCTATTTTTTTCAAATTCTCTCCCTGGTGTCATTTTATCCAAGTGTACCAGAGCAGGTTCTATCTAGTTCAAAATCGAGTCGATGATATTATAACCAGGTTAAAGAAACGGTCTCCATAATTAAGGGCCGATTTCGATGCAAATTTTACCGGATGTGGCGCCTAACCTGTTAAAATACCTCGCCCGATTTTACGCCTGTGCGCGTTTTTTTTCTCTCGTAAACAACCTCGCCACAGACCGTGCCATCAGGTGATTCTCAGCTCCCGACTACACAGACGCCCACGGTAAACGTTGTTAGTTGAAGTTTAGGTTTACAGTTTGACAGTTTTAGTCCTTCACTTATGTTTTCCCGCTTGTCTTTAAACATATTTACAAGACTCTGACTCAGTGACACAATTTAACTTATTTTATTTATATTAATATAATATTACAACGAAACGAATTAATATAATTTCAGTCAAGTTTCATCCTATTTCTTAGCATTGCTAAGACTAACTTTTGTTGTTGAATTGTTATGATTATGAACTGTATGAATTCATAAAAGTTACATATTAGTCCAAATTGCATTTTAACTTCACTGAGGTTTCTAGTTTACTGCTGATATATTTATACTTTAAATTTTTTTTTGAACCAACTCTTCTATCAAACAAATTTTTTACATAGCTCAAGTGTATGGGAGTGTTTACGCTATACGATTATTTTTGTTTAGTAATAAGCTGCCAAGCAGTACATGGCTAATAGATTATTTTGGGCTGTGTTTCGATTAGGCAACATTTGAATGTTACAATGCATTTCCTTTTCGTCATAATTTTATGAAATGATTAACGCAAGATTATTTTTTATGTGACTCACTAGTGTGTATTATTCTAACGTTATATTTTATTTATAATATATCCACATTCCTCTCCAGTTATTGTGTACTAGAAATATAGAATCAAAACTTGTGAATGCTACAAACATTGGCTACAACTGTGAAATTCTCTTTATATTTTTACAATGTGCGTTCTTAATGTGTTTACAGTTAATAGCAGTTTTATTCCTCTAATATACTGTTTGTGGATTATATAGTATATTGTCCTTTCAAAACAATTTAGGCGGGATTTTCGATTTACCGCTCGCTCTATAATCATCGAAAGTAATATTTACCATATTTTAGTACATACAATTACCGTGTTTATTAGCTACACTAGATTGAAGCTCTCGTGGAAATGGAATTGCTAATGACAGATCCCTCCAATTTATTGCAATACACGATAATTATATCTGAATTAATTTCAGTTCAGAGACTCGGCCGGCAGTCGCCCCTAATCACGATTTAGATTTGCATATAATTGTCGATTTAATTTAAATCTGCTGCGAGAGGCCGTGCGGGAAAGGGGGGAGGAAAGCGGAAGTCGTGCTGTGACAGGATATTTACCATTTCCTGCCACCTTCGGGCTGACCAGCCAGGACCGCGCTGGGAAATCAACCGAGTGGCCGACTTACGACGCGACGGACGGACGGTCTGAGATATCGATTCGTACCCAACATGCCTGGCCCTGATGGCTCAGTGAAAGGAAGTTGTTTAAAACACTGTAATTACGATCTGAGCCAACGATGCTATTTGTAATAATGGTTGAAGATTTCTCCTCACCTGCTTGTTGCGTTACACCGTTCGAACTGCCGACTTCAAAGTTGATCTTCATCCGTTGCCGTACTACATTAGTATATTTTAGGTATAATGTATAAACATTATTGAAATTCGAAACTGCTTTTAATAGAAATTTTATAACATAAACTACTTCGACGTCACTTTACAAATCTTACAAATTATTTTTTATTAATGTATTATGTTTCTTACAAATTAGTTTTTTTACAGTAATTTTGAATTGGGTTATATAATTTAGATTATCTTATATTTATTGAATTAAATTCAATTATTTTTCATCTTAACGAACTACTTCAAACTTTAATTTAAATGTTATCTTCCAAACTAGTAGAAATGATTTGTGTAAGATAATTTCAATATTAAAAATAACATATATTATTCAGTATTGTGATTAAGTTAACATTTATTTACTCATTTTCTGAAAACAACTTTAGTAGATTTTTCGTATTTTACTGCAAACATGTATCTCTGTCTAAATTTACCTAAATTAATCATTTAGCTTGCTCATGTTGTATTAGAAAAATATTTGAAGAACTTACGACCTGAAAATAGTGTTCAGACTATTGTAAATAAAATTGGTTTTATGAAATAAATTGTGACGAGAGTAATTCTTTAAATGAATACTAGAAACTACTTGCTAGAAAATTTCGAAAAACAGTACTCCACTAATCGGATAGGGAATTCATAGGAGTATGTCAGATATACCGTTCAGACTACCCCAGCCAGTTCCCTGACTGCAGTGACCCTGGATCTCCATAAAGCCCGCGAGGGCGCCGCACCTGGCCTCGAAGTGCAAGGCTAGGGCCGTCCCACAACCACGTGTTCATACATCACTATCAGCTGATCCTATCGCTATCCAGCGTCGAGTAATGAACTCGATGTTATCCGGCCCGCGAGGACCTAATTGAGCTCCCACCGTCTACCCGCTGACCTCTATTTGTTCTGCTATATTTAGTGTTGACATGTTTTAATCACTCGTGTGGGTTTTCTTGGGCTTCGCAGTGGTTATTATACGTTACAAATTACTTGTTGACGGACGGTTTGTTTAGCTTATAGTTGGCTTGTACTGTAGTCTTACATGATCTGTTGTTCTGGTTTATGTTCCTCTCTGAGTATTTCTTTTCCTTATTGACTCGTTAATTCGAGCCGACGCTGATATAGCTGTACATTCGTTACCTGTGCATATATTAATACATTATTGATCGTAAATACGGCAGAGTCTAAATATGATTATGTAATCAGTGGTATCATTATTGTAGAACTATAAGGGAAAATACCACCTTGGAACCCATTCTTATTTTTATAATGAAACACCCGATTTAGGTGCTTCAATGCCACTGGATAATCAAATAAATAGCTATTAATACTAATTATATTAGTAGAGTAGAGGGTCCAATTTTCAATCACATTCTAAATTCCGTATTTGAAGGTTACAATACTTTGTTGTTGTTCTTTGTTTTTTAGAAACGTCAGTTCTATTTCTTCTCGAGTGGCAGAGCAATACTCAATAGTTAATTGGAACTTCCAAGATGTTTGAAGTTTGTGTTTTCATATTTTATTCATAGTATTTTAGTACCAGTAGTAAGGACGTTAACCTTTCATGTTAGCTATAGGTTCTTAAATAATATTTTGCTTTCATAAATTGTATCCCGTTATTGGCTTACTTAACCTTGAAAGTTGAACCACGTAGTTATATGAACTCCGCTATCACTAGCCTGTAAAGTTCGACTTCTCGAAATTTGAACCAAAAGACAAAGAATAATCCATTCAGTTAAGATACGCACCCTAAAAGCATATACAACTCACAAACTTACTCGTACATTGTGAAATCTTAGCAAAAAGATTGATGTACCCTCTACAATTTTAGTGATTACTAAAACATTAAGAAGAAAACACAAAGCTAGGATATAAACTCGTAGATGCTAATTGGATATTTACTTTCTATGGAAGAACAATTTTATGAATTAACCTAAGAAGATATACGGCATAGCATACGTATGATATTCCAACTTGTAATGAAAAACCCCAGTAAGCAAAGAGGAGTGGATCGCTCTCTTCGGTTGATCTGGTCATAGCGCTACAAAAATATGCTGTTTTGATGTAAGCCTGTTACCCTTTTTCGCGTCCGCTACAGGGGCTTGCATCACGTGTTAATGAGAGACTCAGACATCAATCCGGAAAGTATGTCGTAAAAAAAAATTAAAAAATTGAGGAGAAAATAATTTAAAAAATAGTAAATAGTATATTTGATTTCATACATGAGAAAAATACACAATTTAAAAGTGCACCAAGGAAATAACATGGTAGAGATATTTATTGTGAACACAAATCTAAATTACAAAACAATAACAAATATTGTTAATGTTAGCTTTATGTATTTGGATTTTTCAGTGGGAGAAAACATCAAATAATGATGATGTGGCTTGCATTTTCTGTCAGATAACTTTCCAACTACCACAAAGGAGAACTGTGAATAACACGTGCTGTGTTCCGTCTTTGCTTACACAAAGATGCGCTGAAGCGACGAAGATTTTATGTTTGTTGCTTTGGAAAATAATATATCAATTATTCTTATTATATTAATAATGACACAAATTTGCAAAATCCCAATGTACAAGACGTGCAACATAATTTACATAATACGTTCATGCCTTCTTAATACCATCTCTCTGATCATTACTAGTATTGATACCTTGTTTGTAGCTAATAAGTTGTTATGTACGTATCAGGTAGTTTTGCATATATTGTAGTAATTTATATGCATGTTTTTTAAGTAATTGTAGCAGTTATTGGCTGACATATCTTTCCTATATCATTACCGAATTATCTATCTCATTCATTTTAATCATTATATTTTCATTAATCATGGTTTATTTAACAATAATAATTTCTTATTGTTTGGAGGGAACAAATTTTAGTTATTTATATTTAATTAATTTCGAACATAGTATTTTTCTATTCTAAATTTATTGTATTGTTTCTCTAGAAGATCAATTATGGAATAAAATTAATAATAAAGTACTAATGATAATAAGTAGTGAGAATTGCAAAGATTATAATTATTAACAAATATCCATCTCTCAAGTGTATTATGTGTAACATAGTTTACGGGTTTGCGTCTTCTATGTCTCAAATTATCACCACGTTACTGCATTGCTCTGTACAGTTGCACATCAAAGGATATATTAATTATAACAAGAGCCCATATCAGTAGTACTGCGTCATACAACATGTGGATCGTACTGCTATTGCAGAGCTATAATGGGCACCTAAGCGCCAGATAACCTCTCCAGCACACTCCAGCGGTTCTCCAGCTCCAGCAGATCCGGTCTCCATGGGGACGCCCGCCGCACCACTGCCGGGTTACCTGGATACGCGTTATCCTATTGTCCAGCTTGTTGATCGCTCATCCACACACATTGCACTCTCATGCCAAAAACTAGGGATTGATTTTAGACAATCTTCCCTGTTCCAAGTCTGTTGAGTTCGGTATTTTTTTTTATGTACAAGAATGTTGATAATACATTAAAACGATACAACCGTATGAGTACACTATGTCATAACAAGTGGGTACTAACAGAAGTAAATATAATTAACATCTATTTTTCATATGCTGTTTTACAATATTTCAATAATTTCAGATGAGGATGATAGTTAAAAACACCAAGTGCTTTATGGTTTCTTGAAAACTATTTTTTTCTATACATAGTGTTTAAAACGGAGAAATATATAGTAAATTATAAAAATCTTCGTTATTGCCAAAGCTTTAAAAGTATGCAGTTGAACGGGTGATAAATATTACAGTAATTAGTTCTTGTTTTGGCATCGAAACAAATATGTAATAATGGAGTATATACAAACATGTTTTGCTTTCTGCCTATTTGTCCGTATATATTTAAGAATTATTTTTTATTGGTCAGCGTTATGAGAGATAGTCATTAGGTGTTATATCTGTCATAAGACGAGTTACTCATAATTATATAAAACATGAAAATTGTCCATTTTATCTGTAAATGATATGAAAATTAATACTTTAGATAAGTAATAGCACAATAGCAAGGCAAATATATCATGAGACTTAGTTGTTCGTTGAGTTGTTTCATAACATATTTTTTCACTCTCCAGTTTACTTTTTTACCTTTGGTCCGAGAACTAATTGTGAGTTACCGTTTCGTGACTCTCTCGCGTCCAGTGTCTGAACACTCCTCGTGCTGCCGCTTGTCGTTTGTCCACGCAGTAAGCAACTCGCGTCTGCGAAGCCCGTCATTACCTGCGATCATGAGGCCATCATCTGTTTTCCGGGGGGTTGGTGGCCGGGGGGTAAGGGGGAATGCCCCGAGCTCTAACCTTGAACATCCCGTCATTACTCCTCCAATTTGTGAACCAATTGGCGACGGCGATTTAATTTGTGCAAATGCCACGTTATGCTGTACAATTATCGGGCATTGAACAACACCGCCCCTTCCATTGTCTGTTTTTTCCTGATACCGCCAATTTCACTTTCGTGCCCACTTCGAAGTCGTGTCGGAAATAACGTAAGGTGTTTTCGCTTTCGTTTCTTCTTCGCTAAAATGTGCGGTTGAGATCTTCGTGGACGTTTCACACCGTGTAAAGGATCCCCGAACTGGTGTCGCTTGTGACGACTGAAGAGTCTACTGCACTAACATAACCTATAAGCATTCTGTGATCCGTCCGGATAATTCATTCTAAACTTAGCATTCTATTATTGCACCATTGTTTGGTATACCTAGTAATAACAACTTTAAATTAATAAGTCTTGTGAAAATACAAATGTTAGAATTTAAGACAAAGGATATAATTCTGTGAGCACCGTGAAGCGGTTAGATCTAATTATTGGGACAACAAGACTTGGCAATGTCACAAATTCTATCTGCAACATTACACATTACAAACATATAGTTTCGAACTAGCTAGATTCTCGTAGCGTAGGCCACCTTGTAGTAGTTACGCTACAGACACTTTGCGGACTAAGAGGATGAAAAGGTAGTATAAATAAATACCTTGAATCGCAGTCTTTGCCCGGGATGTTCCTTTCCAAGTTATGTGAGAAGCTTATAATTTTGAATATAAATCTTCCCTTTATCCTGAAGATTTTTATTAATCCCTTCACTTTTGAAGATATTCATTATTATAGGTATAAATAACTTTATCGTAAGCATTAATGCTTTAAGAGTATTACAAAGTGAAGTTAATTTTTTTTATATTTCAAGTTCCTTACATAAATATTTTTTATTATTATTATTTTAATTATTTTAATATTTTAATTTAATTTTGATTTTGTTCAGCCGTGGATTTAAAAGATAAGAATCAAATTGGTATAATGTGCTCTATCTAATGTGCTTATCTCAATACAACAATATAATTCTACTTTTATAAATTTGTACTTTTGTGATTTTTAGCTTAATTTAATATTTTTGCTGTAAAACATATTGTAAACCCATACTTATTTTGTAACAACACTTTAAAGCAAAAATGTTTCAACAAATTGTGTACTCACAGCTTGATGATGCTGTGGGTTGCACCTTGGAATCATTATTTATATCTAAATGTTCAATCTAGACACATTCCTTGAAGATAGGAGAAGTAGAAAAACTCTTTTAGTAATTTTACGAGAGTTTTAAGTGGTAATAATTCATAACTTTAGCGAAGACTATCACTCGAGGGGCAGGACACATTTATATCTGTCTTTGTTTCCGCACGATATCTCGAAAGCGAACTGATCTATAGACTTGAGGGAAGCTTCATTTTTATATACGCAACACTGAGTTCAGTGATAGTGCATATTGAGATTCGGCTGAGCGTTTGACGAATATTTTAAAATTTGTTTTATGGGTAACTATGATGGTAGCGAGAAATTAACAGAAAAATAAATTTTTGATCAAACTGAGTACAATCACTTGAGATTTTAACATTTGAGCTTTTATTCATAAAATGAAAATGAAAAATAATAGAGTGAAAAGTCAATTTTAAAAGTCAGTGACAAGATTTCATTTCTGCGCACTGTAGCGATGTAGTATCCTCCATTAAAATTTTGCATGAAACTTTTTTCCATATAGATAGGAGTGAATTCTATGATAAAGTATGTCCAGCCACATAATTTGGGTGAGCGTCATTGAAGACTATTAATCAGAAAGCTGACACAATCTCTGTTTTATCTGCCGGGGATAGTAAAAATGTATTTTCTGTATGTTTGTCCACAGAACATCACGAGAAGTGTGACGTCAGCGAAGCCGGTTACGCGAAACGTGTGGTTGCTTACTCTTACCTTGTTTATATAATCATATCCTTCTCTTTAGCGATCTTTGAACCTGATTATACTAGTGATGTTAAAAACTACTTGAAGTGCATATACTCATAATTCCTTGTAGACAAATCAGGAAACTTATCCTAAGTTTAATCTGAAATAAAAAATCATTTCAACCAAAAACATATTGCATTACGTTAACTAAATATTAATTTACAAATGTGTATGTTCAAAATAGAATTCTGAATAATATACAAACTTCCTAAATAAAGTTAGGGTCTTGCGACAACTGCAGGAACCGATCTATCTGACGTGGGTATGTACTGTTTCAGGGGGAGGACAATGTAGAATACTTCCTAGGACTCACTCCCACTGGTGTCATAGTACTTAGGAACAAGAACAAAGTGGCCAACTATTACTGGTGAGTGTCCCTCTCAAAGTATACTAATAAAAAACACATAATGTATAAATATACTTTGATTTATATGAGTGTTAAAATATTACAACTTTAATCGTTGTTATTTTACAGGCCAAGAATCAGCAAAATTTACCACAAGGGGAGGTATTTCATGCTTCGAGTTTGTGATAAAAACGTGAGTATTCTGGGGATTTTGTTTTAATTGCTACTAAAATTTACCGTTATCTATGCATATAATTTCCAGCAATAATAAGATTTGTAATTACATTTCGTTTTAACTTGCTTCTGAGTTGGCATCAAAATCGAAACAGAGTACTACAAGAAGGTCCTATTCGGAAGCATGGTATACATAGACAATAGTTGTAATAAATTGGTATTTAAAAATACTCAATTCATGGATACGAGTGTAACAAAATTGTACCTTTAAAATGAGATTAGAGTACGAGTGTATAATGTACCCAATATTTATATTAAGTATTCATATTTTTTAGTAATGAACTAGGACCTAAGTATAGTAAGTAAATTAATGAATTATTACGATATAGTTACTGGAACAACAAATACTAAATGTAATAACGTTATTTTACCTAGTATTTGTCACTAATTGGGTTCGTTTTAAATCTTCATTGTTTATTTTAATGGACGCGGATTTAAGAGAGGACATCCCTATTTTTATTTTTGTTAGATTTTAATTAATTTTTTTAATAAAAATTAGGTTTTAAATAATTTTTAATTTAACTTATAGAACTGATTTTTATATGAAATCCGAAAATTTATTTTACAATAGCAAATATTTTACAGTATCAATTAAAGGGTTGATGAAGAGTTATATCATAAGCGTTTAACTGATTTTGAAATTTGATTGGCATTTTAATGCATTGTATTTGTTTGTAAATACCAGTGGAATAATTTAAAAAAATACACTTGTTCTTCTTTTATTTTGATATTCTACACCGTGTTCTTTCTACGCCAATTGTATTTTGAATTTATCATTATAATACAAGTTTTTAAATCAAACACGTCCTAATATGTTTACAAATTTTTCTTTACGGGAATCTAATTCGTGACTCTTGATTAGAAAGTCGTAGCCTTACCCCAATATATAGTTTCATATACTGTGAACATTGTATAAAAATCCAATGTTTTAAAACTGTTATAGGAGAAATAAAGAGAAAACTAAAATTAAATTATAATGTTAGTCAATAAATACAATTTTATAATGAAATCTATCCACGAAACATCGTCCCTGTTTGTTACATATCATCCCACCTGTGTCCCATTTCTTAAATTTGTTCTTTTTGTCACTAGATATATTTTCTTAACTTATTCCAATATATTACGAGAACTACACGCCATTTGTATCCCGGTAAACAAAAAGTTGAAGGTAATTTAACATTTCAGCATCGATTTAAAGTTTATACACGGTTAGGACTGAGAGCCGATTCAATCTTTTAACTTCCTTCCTGCCTCGTTGAGTGGACTGCCAACTTGGGAACTTTCTTCATTTGCGTATCGAACCCTCGTTCCAATAAAACTCGCTCCCAGCAAAATAATCTGCCAAGATTATGAGCGAACGCGTTACTGTATGCCGATATCTAAATTACCTTCAACAGTAATGCAGCGTGTTGTGTGTACGTTATGTAAAAATCTCCATTAGGTACCCCATTACGTCTGACGCTATAAAATGTCTAAGTTGGATGCTTTTAGATAGAAAGAGACGATCCCGATAACGGCTCTTTTGCCTCATAAAATCTACCATTTTATTGAAGAAGTCCTTTATAACTTTCGTATTAATAATTCTATCTACTTCATGTCGCAGATAAAAGCCGTACAGAAGATAGCTCGCAATCGCTGGAATATTCCAACTCAATATTTCAGCACTATTTACATTAATGTGATTACCTTAACAAGACTATAGTGCTTTTTAGCGATATGTACGGGTAATACATGGAAAAGCTCTTTTAATTACATTTGATGTCGTTGTAATTTCTAATTAGTTGAGGGCTTAGACCGTTTTCCAAATGTATTTGAATATTTGTCGTGTATGTTTTGGGTTATTTGTGAACTCCCCTATGAATACAAAAACAGAAATAAATGTCATGAATTTAATTTATCAACTTATTGCCGTCATAATTTGTATAATTATGATCACATATCGTTTCATTGTTGCTTACTAATTAAATTGGAGAGCTTTGAATATAACTTATACAGATCACATACAATACCGGGGGGTTTAGGCAAGGCAGGGATGTTTTATATTCTTTCATCTGTTGCAGGGTACATCGGTTCAAGAGACATTCGCCGTTTCCAAGCTATTTAAACTAACCGTAAAACAATCAACCAACATACCTGAATTAGGGCTTTGGCCCAATATGATATGAATATGTTGTTATTATAGTTAAAACAATACTAGGACGCCTAATCTCGTCGCCCGTGATAATCGTGTTCGTATTTTTTCTGCGTTCTGAAAGTCACTTGTTATCGTTAAGTACTAATAATAAATCTCCTTAACACAAAACCCCATTCATTGAATTCAAATGTACAATAATTAACTCATATTATTCATTACATCAGTATTAGTTTCGGTTAACCACAAATAGCGGTCCTAGAATACTAAATTAGTTTGTCATAATCTTTAATTACCATACCAGATCAATTATATTTGACCATTATGCAACCCAGGCAATGACTATTTTATTAGTGTACACGACGCTCAGAGAATTAAAAAACTCCAAAACACAACGCTGAGGCATGTCTTCTCTCTGAGATGGAATGATCATGTGTCACAGTATCGTGATGCTATTAACATGCTTCACATGGGTGACTTCTTCAAGCTGTTGACAAATTGCATGACTATCAAAGTCTTTCTACTCAGGGAGCCCCAGTACTTGATTTATTTGAAAGAACTCAACACACCCATAACACACGTTATTCTAGATCAACAGGAATTCTACCACTGCAATTAACTAAATCTTATTCAAACACCAACTTATACTATCTAGCTCACGTGCTTTTTATTAATATAAGTAAACAGTTTCCTAATTTTAGTTTTTTCAATGAAATTTCTACAATTATCTTTAAAAGGAAAGTTAACCAGTGGATATTATCATTGTCTATTGAGGAGGCCGAGGCAGTGTTGTCTACGAACTACGGGCGGACAGTTTGACATGTGAACAGCCACCACTCCTATCCCATCATTATTCATTATCACTACCCCATTATAATCTGCGGTGACCCTGCTTATTTACCCTTGTTGCTAATATGTAAATGTTTTTAAAATTAATAATATTCAATTCTTTAAAACAGGTACATATTAAAATTACACGGTTTTTTCCTTTTAATATATTCATTCCAGATTCACGTGTGTATGTGGTATATAATAGTGTATTATTTTGTATTATATTTTATATTCATTTTTTTAATGTATATCCAGTCCGTTATTTCTTCAGGCGTGAGCAACTCGAGTCTGCTGCGCACAGGCATCATAGCCCATGCAGGCTCATTTCCCGAGGACAATGTTTTATACATGATGTTATTTTTATGATATTTATTTTATGATGATTATTTCTTATGATATTTATTCTTTGTTCTCATTTCAAACTCCGTTCGGTAATGTAATAAAAACTTTTTAGAAGTTAATTGTAAAGTTTGGATTGTAATATTGTACATATATTTGGGAATAAAATAAATTCATTCATTCATTCATTCATTCATTGAGAGGCTGCGGTATCAGAATGAGGTCTCGCAACGTATCAGCCTCAAACGGAAGCTTCACTTCCATACAGTGAGTTTTGAGTTTGGCCGAAAAAGTTTTCCTTTTTTATGCCGATATTGTATAATGACTTCCCTGGTTTCCTGAAGTCCCTTTCCATTAGTTTGAAAAATAGTATAATATACGCAGTTAGGAATTCAAGTTAATACTTGATTTGTCCCGAAAACCTGTTTGTAACTGAGGGACGCTTGTAAATAAAGGTATTTTTATTGATTTATAACGTGCTACTTAATGCTTTGTTGGCTGGAATGTTTTGCTCTTTATATTTTCGTTATTACACTGTAATTTTTAACTTGGCCACATGGGTTCCGTCATTAAACTCCATCAATTAAGATTCGATCAATTGTTTTTATTTGTTTAGATTCTTACATTACGTTCATAGTGCACTTAAATCCAGTAAAACAGTAATTACCAAATCTTATCCGCTCTATTCTAACGTAAAGGAATGTACGTTATGTGTGAGTGTGGGTGTGTGTTATGTGTTTTCGGTTCTCACACACAGGCTTTTACCCGTGTGGGTACCTTCTCGTGTAATCTGTTGCCACTATATTTGTATATATGTAAATGAGATAAATAAATAATAGAAAAATGAAATGAAATCATTTATCTGTTACTTTAACAAAACATGTTAGGTACATACACCTAACATGTAAAATATACGAGATAAACAAAATATCTATGTTTATGTTAGAAAACGTTGAGAATCGAACATTTGAGGTAATCTGATTCAAATTTGACGAATTTGTTTAGCTGTGAAATAAGACTTGCGGGCGGTTTGTTTTATTATAATTGGTATATTTTCTGTTCAAAATAGCAAAGTTGCGATAGAACGCTACCAAACGTTTCTGTTTGTGTTATAGAACGATGAGAACACTTACGGATTCGAGACACCGTCCAAGCCAGCCTGCAAGCACCTGTACAAGTGCTGTGTGGAACATCACGCCTTCTTCCGTCTGGTGCAGGTGTCGCCCAATCCGCCTGACGTAATCGGCACTCGCTTCAGGTAATGTACTGCAGGGCCGTGTTTAGACATTGGGAACCCTGGGGCAGATATAGATATTGCCCCCTCTCGTAATTCCAGAACATTTGGACTCCTTTACTTGGGGGAGGGGGGGAGTCTAAGGTTGTTACTTCTAATGTTGCAAAGTATTTAGTTTGTTCTATAGTTTAGTTGTTTATTTAATTATTAAGCCCAATAAGTTATACAAAACCCTCTCAAGTACCTGATTAACGGGTGATGTTAGTGAGTTTTATATGAGCATATGTTGTTAATAGACATATTTGCAGGATGAGATGATCCAGATTACAGCAAGTCTCAATTTACTTTTTTTATTTCTTTAATGCATATTTTAATGCTTTTTAAAATAAAATATCAATCAGACTAATATTAACAAGTATAAAATTATATAATACATAACACTGTTTTTTAATGACGTAGGATACATTTTTGAAATACTTTAAATATTTTTGGTAATGAAATTTGGAATGTCTTTGTAAATTGTATTTCAAATCAGATAAAAAGTACGTAATAGTGGCTTAGCGTATTTATATGTTAAATACTTTGTGAATTTTGAGTTGACCTCCAACTCACCGTCCCTTTAGTGCACCTGCCTCTTAAATACCTTTCTATGCCTTCAACAAATATATTAATAACAGTTATTGGCATTTTATATATCATGTATTTACTTGACTGCCTTACAGTTTACAATAAAGTGTAGGTAGGTACGTTTGCCGTGGTAATTGAGTTATTACTGATTACCTTTTCTAAGGTGCACTCGACCATAAATTCAGATTTCATTGAATACACTCACTAATTCTCTGGATCGTTTGTCCCGTATTCTCTCATTACTTAGTCAATCGAGTATATTCCTTTATTTAATATTTGTCATTATCGAGGTAAAACATGTTTAAATTAAAGAGTAAACACAATAAAAGACTAATTATATGAAGAATAAAATATTAATTGCACCAAATGTAGTCTAATCTCATTTTTATTTTTATTTGTTCAAATAACAAAATAAATTTATACACATCAATCTTAACCTTATTTTCATGCTAAAAGTTTATTACATATACACAAACACTTGGCGTGCAAGTTTTCTTCAATAGCAGATATATCATCCATTTAAACACAGTTTCCTATAATTGAGAGTTTTATAATTTTTTTACAATGGTTGATATTACTCAATGTTTAATATAGGTGTATTGGAATGTATGTTGATTACATATTATGAAGATTTTGGGATATACTATCAGTGCACTTTAAGGTATAGTTAAGTAAACCAATGATGTGGAAAATTACATCAAACTTGATTAATGGTTTTTAATGGAACAAAAAGCTATTAAACATTTAAACATGATAAAGCCAAAAATATTTGTTCATTTGATTGGCTGAGTGTCAGCGATCTGTGGTATTTCTCCTTCACCTATCCTTTTCCCGCCAAATATCTCTAGGAAAATGTAATTATCGACTTGAAATTGTGCATAAATATTTACTTTTATATAAGCAAAGCGGCGAAGCGTCTATGACGTCAGAGTGTCTCGAGAACGAATGGAACTTTACGCTTTAAAATTTGACATGACGCTCGTACTTCAGCTTAGACTCTTACGCATTGTCTAAAATAGCTTAATCCAACTCGGTTTTAAATCAAATTTCTTATTTAAATTTTAACTTTTTCAAACATTCAAAACCCACGGCAATGTTCTGCAAGAATACATGACATTTTATTCTAAAGTAAAGTACGTGTGGGATAGTTAATTAAGTAATTAATGTGTAATGTTCAACTATAATTATTAATTAAAACTATATTGGTGAAAATCGTATCTTCAGTAAGGGTTTCCTCCATGAAGCTAACAGTGTCGCAGACAGATATTCTGTAGGGTTCCTGCACTACTCCAGGTGTGTGGCACTCTCAGAGCTAACTCGGTTAAATTCCTCCACATACTCCCACGCTGTGTTACTTTCCGTTTCATTTAATTAATGGCTTAATCAGGGACAACTGTTGGCCAATCCGGGAGCAAAGGCCATCTGATAACGGCGCATTGGGTTGAGAAATCCAATGAAAGTTTTAATGACAGGTTACTTAAAAGGTGTGGCTTTTTAATGATGATTAGGGAATTTCGGAGAGTCCGAATCGAGGAATGATTTATTTCAAATAAAAATGAATGGGTCCATCGAGCCACTGTAGCCGACTCCTTGACAGGAGAAGTGCACCATTCATGTTCTTTATGAGGTAACCTAAGTGCTGCCTAAAGTGAGCTAAGTGACTACCATTTCAGTTGACCTTTCCGCAACAGATTGTTTGAGACCA
This sequence comes from Homalodisca vitripennis, assembly GCF_021130785.1. Classification (NCBI taxonomy): domain Eukaryota; kingdom Metazoa; phylum Arthropoda; class Insecta; order Hemiptera; family Cicadellidae; genus Homalodisca; species Homalodisca vitripennis. Next base: position 137,087,813 of record NC_060208.1, read on the forward strand.
CAGTGCTCCATCACACGAAGGGGAAAGGCATGCCGGCTATCATTACCTAGACAAGAGCGTAAACAGATTTGTGGCCAGGTGAAAGAAGCAATTGCTCAAACAAGTTTGGTCAGAGGAGACAATAGCTCTTGCCGCGAACTCTGACCTCTTAGTCACAGCCCGGGTCAACGGTACGGCGGCTCTAATGCGAGGCTGAAATGGAACGGGCCGACTCATATTATATTTACATAATGTTCTTGTAGGTGGTATGGAATAGCCTTCCTTTCTGTCCCGGGGTTTTGTTGTCGGCCTTTCTTCTGCCTACTGGCGTATTCAGACTTTAGAAATGCATGATATAATTTATTATTTTTGTAGTTTTCTGACATTGTAAACTTTAAATAAATGGTACCGCACGACCGCCACAAACCTTGTCATTTTCCTGACACGAATCATTTCTAGAATGTTCTTGCCCTTTATTATGACAGTCTACTAAATCACGGGTAACCCTTCATTCTTCTTTCGAGCCTCATTGTAATAAGCCCGACTTTTCCAAGAATGTTATTCCGCCTGTTTCGTAGAAACAGTGGTCGTTACCCTCAGTATGGATTGAGGCATCTGTTGTCCATACACATTTTTAAGGTCGGTATTACACTATCATAGTCCTATGGTGTAAATTTACTATTAAATGTCTGATAAAAATATTACAGTGTAATGTACTAAATATTATAATAGTTTCTATTTAGTATGGTATGAGCTATGGTTATATGTTCTCCAGGAGAGAACTTATTATCAAATATTTTTATAATTATTTTACAGAATTTTGATGGTTTAATACCGGCCTAACATTTTCAGTACAGTAGGCTACTTCAACGCTGAGCCATTTCATTAGTCTATGTAGTGAATCCATTTAAACTACATACACAACTTTTTATATCTGTGAATTATAATTTTCTTTAAAATTCCATTAAGTGGCGCGCATCGAGGGGAGGTCTTGGGGGTGGACCCTCCCCACCCCTGCGAGAGGTTAGAAATAAATATATGTTTTATCGGATAAAAATTATTTTAATGAAGAAAATTGTTGTAACTACGGTTTTCCACCCGGCTGTGATGCCCGTAATTAAGCCCTATGTTTTCTTTACCATAAAATACTCTTTAATAAGCCGAGAATTTGGTTTACAAACCGTGAAAATGAGTACACAAATAAACATGCGTCGTAACCGATATTACGTCGTCAGACGGTCATGGTGGGAAGTAGATCATCGCTATTCCATTGTCTAAAGTATTACGCAAATAAGGGGATGATCTGAGAACGTTTACTGATGTTGCACTCTTTGCACTTTTACGGATAACGTAGTTTCAAAAATAAGGGAAAGGAAGGGCTGGTGGGAGATAATGTTTCTGAGCCAAATCACGAAAAGTCACCCTGTCCACGACCCGTCGTCAAGTCCTGGCCCGTAGCTACGAGAAACATGGCTGTAAACATCGTGATGGCTCTATTATAGCCGGATTACTTTACAGACTGCTGATTAATGCAAAATATATTCATATTGAAATGTTATTCTTAATGTCAGATGCAGTCTATTTTAATTCTCAATTAGACGTTCAAGGTATCATATTTAATTTGTTCTACAAACTATTGTGAACTTTGGATTACTTTACAGACTGCTGATTAATGCAAAATATATTCATATTGAAATGTTATTCTTAATGTCAGATGCAGTCTATTTTAATTCTCAATTAGACGTTCAAGGTATCATATTTAATTTGTTCTACAAACTATTGTGAACTTTGGATTACTTTACAGACTGCTGATTAATGCAAAATATATTCATATTGAAATGTTATTCTTAATGTCAGATGCAGTCTATTTTAATTCTCAATTAGACGTTCAAGGTATCATATTTAATTTGTTCTACAAACTATTGTGAACTTTGGATTACTTTACAGACTGCTGATTAATGCAAAATATATTCATATTGAAATGTTATTCTTAATGTCAGATGCAGTCTATTTTAATTCTCAATTAGACGTTCAAGGTATCATATTTAATTTGTTCTACAAACTATTGTGAACTTTGGATTACTTTACAGACTGCTGATTAATGCAAAATATATTCATATTGAAATGTTATTCTTAATGTCAGATGCAGTCTATTTTAATTCTCAATTAGACGTTCAAGGTATCATATTTAATTTGTTCTACAAACTATTGTGAACTTTGGATTACTTTACAGACTGCTGATTAATGCAAAATATATTCATATTGAAATGTTATTCTTAATGTCAGATGCAGTCTATTTTAATTCTCAATTAGACGTTCAAGGTATCATATTTAATTTGTTCTACAAACTATTGTGAACTTTGGATTACTTTACAGACTGCTGATTAATGCAAAATATATTCATATTGAAATGTTATTCTTAATGTCAGATGCAGTCCTATTTTAATTCTCAATTAGACGTTCAAGGTATCATATTTAATTTGTTCTACAAACTATTGTGAACTTTGGATTACTTTACAACTGCTGATTAATGCAAAATATATCATATTCTTAATGTCAGATGCAGTCTCAATTAGACGTTCAAGGTATCATATTTAATTTGTGAACTTTGGATTACTTTACAGACTGCTGATTAATGCATATTATGTTATTCTTAATCAGATGAATTAGATGTTAATGTAGAATGTTGTCAGTCAGTCTCACGAATTCTCAATTAGACGTTCAAGGTATCATATTTAATTTGTTCTACAAACTATTGTGAACTTTGGATTACTTTACAGACTGCTGATTAATGCAAAATATATTCATATTGAAATGTTATTCTTAATGTCAGATGCAGTCTATTTTAATTCTCAATTAGACGTTCAAGGTATCATATTTAATTTGTTCTACAAACTATTGTGAACTATTTGTAGCCTACCTCAAACGTAAACACTTCTGTCAATCAGCATGTACCTAGTTACGGAGCTATCATTCCCCTCCTCTTATTGGCTATAAATAACTCCTCACATAGGTCGTGTCTCTTATCACAACCTTATTGTGTGGGATAACACTTTATTATTTTTTACTCAACTAATTAATAGATAGAAAGCTAAAATATCTCGTACTCTTGCTAACTTGAACATTGCAGGTAAGGGATTTTGTTTCAACAAACTCGCAAGTAAAAAAATATTTATGAACTAGGTTCTTTCTAATTATATTAAATTTGATTGTTAGATTGAATAATCTCTTTTTTGTAGTTTTGATGATTTTTAGTAAGATGTCTTTCCCGAGACTTCCCGCCAACAGTTAAATGGCCAACACCTTCCCCCCTGGAGAAATTTAAGCCCCCGATGCTATTTGTGGTATTTTCATAAAAATCTAATTAGCCAAAGCTTAATAAGTATTATTAAAACACTCTAGTAGAAAGATTTTGTTTTTGACAAAGGCATTATCCATACTTTGTTTACTACCCATTGAACTATATAATTAGTTTCTAAATCAATATGCTGAAGCAGTATTTTAAACAATACGTATTTATTGTGTTTCGAATAGAATGTATAAATAAATCTCATTTAACAATTCAAAAGACAATTTGATAAAACATCCGTCTTTTGTTTCTTTATGAGAAGCTTGCAGCTAAACATTTAGAATAAATACGGATGACCACTGTTTATACAAAATAAACATATTAGTTTATACATTTGTTTTAAGAGGTAACGTTAACATTTATCAGCATTTATTTTCTTCCTTTGAGTGCATTTACAATGTTACGCTTTTCCATGAACCCTTTATATTTCGTAGAAGTGGTGCAAATTGATGTTTGATTAATATATTTTTCTTTTAATTTCAATACAATTTTAGTAACAGCACTTTAAATATTTTTTTAAAGATAAATGAAATAAAAACATTATGGCTTAAACGTTATGGTTGGACGTGGTTGAGTTGTTAGTATTTACATTTAAAGTAGTATTTAATGCCATTTCATAATCAGGTTCAAAGGAAATTGTTTGGATGTATCTTTACTGTGTGTATATGAATGATGCCATGAGGAAATACATATCATCATAATTTACACACTCGCACATTAATAATTCTCTTAAATAATATTTTATTAAAAACATTTTATTTATTTATCAAAAGCATTTCGCTCCTTCAAATGTTAAGACAACGTGATAAGTAAAGTAAAAATTCACATTATTATTTGCAGTCTTTTTAAGTTACTCCTGTTATCAAATTACCCGGATTTTCTACTTAAAATATGTATGTCCCGTGACTTTTTCTTTTTCATCATTGAAGAAATTTTAATCTTAAAGAGCTATGATTTTTAATTAAACAATAACCTAACCAAAAACAGATTTAATCGCCTCCAGGCCAATAAACACATAGGTTTGTCTATTTTAGAATGTAGTCTCTACGTGTTTTGAGAAGGAAGTTTAGGAGTGAACGCAATAAAAGTGTGTAAAACAGAGGCAATATAAGTTGCACAACATAACTCAGCTCGGAGGCTGTAAAGTCAGCGACATATTTGATGATGAGTTCTCTCACATCACATCGTAATATCTTACGGGCTCCCGTTTGTTGTCAGGAACCAAAGTAAATAAATGTCTTTATAACGCTTTTATCGCATGAGCTTCTGATATTGAAGCTGTAAACTTTGTTTTATTAACATAACAGAACAATTTTGTCTTGGTACTTCCCCCCGATATTAAAATCTTCAATCAAACAGAATATTCTCTCCACCGTCGCTCACTGGTGCGGTGTACACTCTTCTGGAATCGGCTCACTTTGAAATGAACTAAGTATTCACTATCTATACGGACTTAATCGTGTTTATCGCAGTACTTTATTGTTTCCTTTAATTTTTAAATACTGCTAGATAATAAATACGATAATTGTGTGGTACTGGTACATGAACCAAAACAAGGATTGAGGAAGTCAAAGAAAATAATAAAGTGGAGAAGTTCGATTTAGATTCTGAGAAGCAAAACTGTTGCAAGAAAGCGAGACAGAATAAGAGTCAGAAAATACAAGTTAGGTTAATTACAGGTTATATATGAAGATATAGAAATGGTTAAGGAGATAGGATACCAGAGGACGAATAGTATTAGTATAAGTATTAAGTTTAACCAACAGGTTAGACGACCAAGCAATAGGTAGGCTAAGCGATAGAGAAAGAGTTTGAGAGTATATTTTGGAAAGGATACAATTGTGGGGAGAGAGCTATAGAAAATAACGACAGGAGGGCGTTAGATTGGAGAACATTAGGGGTCGATGGATAGCTGGTGGAAATTTGAAAATGTAGATCCTGATCAAGAATTAGTAACTTGAATGATACTTAAACATTGAACTCCCTTTAACAATATTATAATGTTAATGTTAAATGTTAAATCTTTTAAAATAGTAATGCAAAAATCACTTTTTAAAACATTGTATAGTTTTATTATACAACTCCGAATGCGGAAGCGCTATTATAAACTATAATCTGTACGAAACTAACTCGAGACATCTCAATATGTATACGTCACATCGACACTCCTCAACTGCAAAGCTATCTTCTGTTGCATTGCTTAGTCATGAATGCATTGATTTAATGTTGTGAATTAATATACTGTTTGAATTTGCAACTAAATGTGTTTTCTTCACATTATATCTGAATTTCTGAGTCTATACGAGAAGTAATGGATAATGGGTTTCCATAATGTATACTGTGATCAGAGATCAAATGTGAGTAATGATGAAATATGGTTCTAGCTAACCTTTATGACATCAAAATATTGGCATTTACACTGAATAAGGATCCCTGTGCTTAGTTAGGCTACTTATTCAACCTTATATCACGTACTTTGATATGATCAAATTCTACAATTTAATCCTTTATTGTTAGATTAAGAGTAGCTAAATTGTTTGAATAATTTTTTTGGCCCTCAGAAATAGATCGACATGATATTTTATTCCTGGTAGATTTAATTCATAGTATCCACAAAACTATCTAGATTATTAAGCTTGAATAGAAAACTTATTAGAAAAAAGAATGTTAAGTAAACACATCAGGAAATAAACTTAGAAATAAAATTTGTAAAATTAATGCAAAGAGATGTAGAGGAAGCACATGGAATAAAAAGACTGATAAGAGTTGGCAAATGAAAATGGCTACGCAACTGCGTGTTTTTTTTTTTTACTATTTCCGTAAGATTCCAATACATGTGACGAAGTTATTTTGTGTGGTTAGTTCATTTCACAAAACTGAAATGTCCACAGCTTATAATACTACAGTACTTCGAGAAAGTGCGTTAAAGTATTTCGCTCGTAATTTATTCGTTACACGTAAAAAAGTATCCCGACTTCACTATAGAACTAACCCATTTCCAAAGCGTTGGTCGATTAGTCTGATATAATGCTTCATCATTACGTCATAGTTTTGAATCTTCAGCTATAGCGCTCCAAATAAGTAAGAAACATGCATGTTTTACTCCTAAAATAAATATATGAAGTAAGTGGTTTGAAAATTAATTGCTTTTTCTAAACCCGTAAAACGAGAATTCCGTTACAGACCCTACTGAAGACCAGTTTATGGAAAGGCAAAGCCCAATGGACTCTAAAATGTGGTAGCACCCCTCTTACAAGGTGAAAAACAACCACATTACCATAATGGCAGGTCTGTAACTCTCACCAGCTCAGACAGCTATTGTGTTTCCATTCCACTTCAATATATTCTCCATGGCGCGCTGCAATATTTCAAACAAACATATTATTCAACAAAAGTTAGTGTATATCCTACATTTAGGTACACATTATTGTGTACTTAAGTAATGCTAACTATTTAATCAATTTAAATATTCCTTTTTTAAACATTTTAGCTGTAACAGTTGATCGTATTGGTGACAATATGCGGTGTAGGCTACCCTTAAGAACAATATTAAACCACACACGAATGTTCGCCCTTAGTTTTTCAGAGAGTTTTGCAAGTTAATAGATCCTAATGCAATTTATTATTCACAGTATTATCGCTAATTATTCAACGGCAAAAACATAAAAAATTGTTTTAATTAAAACGGTTGAGAGAAACCTTTTTTACGTTTGAAACCTTTCTTAAAGCATTTGGATTTGTGTGTATAATCCGAAGATATGAGCACTTTTGACAAACTAAATACTATATCAGTACGCCCAGCCTTTAATGACAAATTCTCAGAGGAAAGCTCCAAAAACTACAACCTCATTAGGTCAGAACTGCTCTTTTTTGCCAGTCTTGTTACACTTTATTGTTATTTTAACAGACGTTTGGAGTATGCTGTTATGCATATTCGGTTCAATATTTTGTCCCTTACGATTTATTCGTTACACGTATCCCGACTTCACTGTGGAACTGGCCCATTTCCAAAGCGATTAGCCGTACAAGAGATCAAAAGATTAACTATTGCACAATTCTACAATTGCTTTCTAAATTTTATTTTTGAATCACAACGTCTTAAAATTGCAGAAGCTGTAAAATGAAATTACATTATTCTATGTATATTACTTTCTGTTGCATATTACCAATTTTAAATTAATGTTTAGATCATATTTAAGCAGACTATGCTATGAAAGTGAACTGCATCAGTCATAATAATGTTTTGTTCATTTTGTATTTTTTTACCAACGTACTTCTTGGTTCGACTATTTTTACTTTCTTTGTCTTTGGTCACGAGATTGGAAACATCAAACCTAAAGAGATGAGAACCTCTTCCTTAATTAACCATACTTACGATGAGGGTAGATTGGACAAGAGAATATCCCTAAGGATTTATTTTGACAATACATACTTACTAATTGTTCATTTTTATTTAATTACATTTTAAATTACAGAGTATCTTCTAAATATCGGTAACCTGTAAAAACCAGAACTATCAACTGTGCAGTAAAACACGTTGTTGGTGCGAGTTCGTTCCTTAGCCAGCACGAATGGATCATAAATCACCCCGAAATGCTCATCATAATTTTAATAGAACCAAGTGGATTTTGTTTTCTTTGTATATCCAACATCTAAGCACTGGCAATATTGGCAGTCATCTTTACTGTGGATAAACTGAATCTTTTATAATTTATTTCTGTTAATGACGGTGATGCAAATTAATGATCATCTAAAATGAGACAATTTGATAGCTACTGTTGGAAGTTAATGATGAAGATCAAGACAATTGTTTAGGTATTGAACTGTTAACATTGTTTCGTAGATTAAGTTCTGTATCGTTATGGTAAGATATACCACAATGATGTAACTGAAGGAACCACCAGAAGTTGAGTGAAGAATTATAGGGCTTCTCATGTCTCATTCACAAGTCTCGTTCTTCACCTCTCCCTCCCCCCCTCCCCCCACCAACACCACAACTCCTACATCATGACATCTCGGGGTTTATTCACTTCATCACGTTTATTTGCATCATTCAGACTTTATTGCATTTTGACAGTCAATCTTGTTTTGGTCCTTTCCCAGTTTGCTTTACAGCCACTAAAGTTAAGGAAGAGTCTCTCGCGATGATGATTCGTTTGAGTTGTGTCTTTAAAACGCCAAAATATCATCGCTTTGTTTGTTGTCAATTTGAAGTCAAAACACGTTTTTGCTGTTCAGCGCATTTTATACTTGTATCTATTCATTAATTAAGTTTTGATAAAATTATCAATCCATTGAGGACCTATGTGTTTCTCTTAGTTCATGGCAATATCAATTTTAATGTGAACTAAGTTAATTATTTTAAATTTCTAAATACCATCCTTTACTTTTAAACAATAATTTTCAAGAAACTATTTAATCTTATGTAGGCCAAAAAATATTTTTTAAACGGTAGTTTCTAAATCTATATTAATCTAGAAATTATTCACAAAATCAAATTTGATCATCCTTTACCAATTGATCAAGATTAATGGGTTAACATCAGAATTAATTAGACCTAATTGAAAATAATCTGTATTGTTTTGATTGTAAATTATGAACAATGATCCTATTCTTGTTATTTCATATTTACCAACCATTTATAGACATTAGACATTATTTTAGTGCAATAAAATACTAAATTATCTATTTTAATCATACTTCAGTTTTTTTGTTTTAAGATTTGGGTATTTGAAGTGATCAGACACAAAATTGTATATTTGAGTTACAATCTATTGGAATCTATTTTGGTATTTACCATATACTCTGATTTTCTTTCGACATATACTGCAGCTTAGACAACGACTAAAATTGGATAATCTTTTCTGCAATCTAACTAGACTTTATTGTCTTCCATGTTAGATACTAAGCAGGTTGCATTTTAAACACTTTAGACATATCTCCACCAATAATGTAATCAATGTATTGTACTCTTTGTCTCGTAACTGCGGAGACACCATTAAGAAAACAATCATAGTCATTAAAATAATTTATTTTCAATTTTGATATCAAGCAAAACAAATTAATTTAATTCACAATGCATTTTAAAAAGTAGTAGCAACCACTCTTACTGTATGAAGCAAACCTAACATCTTTCTTTTACAAACTGAACATTTTCGTAACTAAAACTTTGTATTAAGAAGTGTTGCATTTTACGCAAAGAGACTGTGACCTCTTAAGACATCTTCAACGTATGATTTTACTGTATTTCTAATAATAACGGCCTTTGTAAACTCCAAATACGGCGTATATAGAGCATCTCTGCACAGAGCACCCAATCACATTTTACACATGTTCACGTTCCACCATATCCATCTATAATTTGAAAGTTCAGGGTCAAGGACAAAGTGTAAGAAGACGTGAAGGCCTGATTTTTTAACCCGCAGAAGATTTCGCAGAAGAAAATGTTTGCAAAAACGTCCAGTTAATCTCCCTATATTTTTCTATATATATTTCTCTTGATTATCTTCCACGCAATTTTAGACGCTGATCAACATCCCTGTTAAACTCTGCTCACTAATCCTAGTATCACCCTGGTCTCGATATTCTCACGCTGTCTATGTCGATAGTTGTGGTGAAAGTATACACCGGCAACCCCACACTCGTATCAGATGTGTCCACAAACACATGACAGCCGCAGTCATGCCAACCCAACCCCATACAATGCTTCCAGACTAATTGACCGCATATTGTCATCGCACAACCTGATACTGTATTGTCCCCTGCGTGTTTTGTCAAAACAATGGCCGACCTGCTACCTGACATCAATTACATTACTTAATCTTCAACATAATCATTTTTGGTATCGCGCTACAGGATTAAAATATGACCTCTTTGTAATTCCTGTGTGTGTGTATTTGTATATATTTGTCTATTCATATACAGTGTGAGGCAAAATAATTGTGTTCCCTTGGATTGTAATTATTGTAGAGGTTAGAAAAACCCATGTTTGATATGTATTTGCCTTATTTTCACACAAGGTGAAACGATACTCCGGTACAGTGTACATTATGTTTTAAACATATAAAACACACGTTTATGGGAACAGGAAGCTCTATGATATTTTTCAACAATAAATGTATAGAAATTGTATATGAAAATAAAATTTAGTCAAATTAAAGGTGACAATGAAAGTATTGTTTGCATAACTTCTTATTGGTGCAATTACAGGCTTGGTAACTTAATAAGACTAATAGCTCAGTATTAATAATTTTATAAATTTAACTATTAAATCTTTTGCAGTGTTATATTAATTGAAAAATTGAATATTCACAAAATAGGTGAATTGTTAACTAAAAATCAATATTAGGAAGTTATTTTTATAGATTCCAATAAGCTGTTTAAATTAAATACAACATGAAAAACCTACATCATTTCAACGAATGTTACTTTAGGGCATCCATCCATATAATCTGTATATTTTATAGACACGGTGTAAAGATTTAGTTATAATCAACCTTTTTAGTAGATCTGATAACAAGATTCCGCAATAATTACTTAAATAAGTACAATATCTCATGCAATTGTGAAATTTATATTTTAGTTCCTATTATTAGGGCGCGTGTCTTAATTGGCTGAAATTGAAATTTTACTACATCAAGGATTAATGAAACTACTATCATACAAAGTCGTGTATTGTATTGTACAGAAAGTATCTTGTATTGTTTCAAGTTATTTTTGTTTCCAACTCATTCGTCTTAGGACCAATATGGAAGTTTCCCATCGCATTAACATTTCCCTCGCGATACCAGCAACTCACAGTAGACTATCGGTTGAGCTATCAGCTAAGCTGTTAACCTAGAGATTTATTGTCCCAGTAGCCCACATCGGCACAACTCTAATCTTTCTTGTTCTAGCAACTCTCTGTGTTTTATTGTTATTGGTTTCTACATTTACTACCTTGTTTGTTAAACAAGACATATCACATTGCGTGCTTTCCCTGCCATAAAACAAGTTCTTGCTATCATTGGACCTTTCCTCGGATTTATTGTTTCCTTGACAACTTATCTCTTAGTGACAGATGCTAATCATATTTTCTTGTTTGGTATGGTTGACATGTTAGAAATAATTGTATGTGAACTCACATGTTCGTTATAAAATTACAGCTAATTGCTAATTCAGAACGGCTTTTTTTCATTTCAAGCCACTTAATGATTTAAATTTAGTAATTTATTCATTTAATGCAATTTTATCTATACTAAATACAAAACGGTATGTACTCATATGAAAACAGGGGTTGCAAAAAAACTTTTTCCATTTACAAAACCTCCCATATTGAAGCTGCTAGTATGCTTTTTATACTCCTCTTCGAAATTTTTAGGTAAATCACGTCTGCTTAATTTGATTTTGAGTATTGTTGGCAACAATTATAAAAAGGGTTTTTATAAAAGAGATATGAGTATATAGCAATTAATTGTAGTATGTCTGTCTTTTTCCAAATTATTCTGTCTCACAAACGCAATATCTGAAATTTAAGATCAGTACGTGTAAAAACTTTTTACAAAATTTTAAAATGTGTAGTAGTACCATTTAAAATTGCTTTTTAAATTGTAGTAACATTTATTATTAAACCTTTTATACATTTGACTAATAAAGTTATAAAAATGTATGGAACAATTCACAAAGTATTTATTTGACTCATGCCAGATTTCAAATGTGTAACTGAAATTGTACCTAAAGTAATTTGTAAAAATACAAACTGACCACACGGAAAAATCATTGCCAGAAACACATGTTCCCTATTATACAAGGGCGGCTTGATAAGTTAGTAACTTTTTGAATAAAACAAACTTTTTTCAACAAATTAACATTTTATGTTTCAATATAATTTTCTTTTAGCTACATACATTATTAGTCCAGCGTTTTTCTAATATTTGTATTCTCTCCAAATAATCGGTTTTCTTTAGGCTCTCAAAATAGGCGTTTATTTCATTAATGACTTCTTCATTCGACTCAAATTTCCTACCGCCCAGTCATTTCTTTCGGTTTTGAAACAGAAAATATTCGCAGGGGGCTAGATCTAGAGAATATGCTGGATGGGGAGCAGTTCGTTTCCCAATTCATGGATTTTGCCATCGTGACGACAAGTGTGGACACGTACATTGTCTTTATGGAACAGCACTTTCTTCATCGCCAAATTCGGCCGTTTTTTCCTTCTAATTAATGTTGAATCTGTCCAAAAGTCCAAATAATATTCAACGATTATCGTTTTAACCCTTCTCAGGGTAATCGACGTGAATTACACCCCGAGCATCCAAAATAACTGTGGCCATGACTTTGTAGGCTGAAAACCTCACCTTGGCCTTCTTCGGTCCAAGTTCACCGCGAGCAACCCACTGTTTCGATTGTTCCCTGGTCTCTGGCTTGTGATGGATCCATGTTTCGTCCACAGTTACCAAATGGCGCCAAAACTCGTCCGGTTACTGCGAAACATCATTAAACACTCTTTTGAAGTGGTCACTCGGTTGCGCTTATGGACGAGTTTGAGCAATCGCGGTACCCATCTCGCGGAGAGTTTTTCATGTCCAATCGTGTAGAATGTTAAGTACCGTTCAGTTGATATACCTGCAGAATGAGCCAATTCACGCACTTTTATTCTCCGATCGTCAAATATCATTTTATGGATTTTTATCGACGATTTCCGAAGTGATCACTTCTTTTAGGCGACCTGAACGTTCGGGACCACTCGTGCTGGTACAACCACAACGGAACTCTGTAAACCACTTATTAATCATTGAAATTGAAGGTGCCGAGTCCCCATAGTATTTATCAAGTCGTTCATTAGTCTTTTGATGCCGAAGTGATGGATTTTTTTAAATGTAAAAAGTAATGATTAATCAGTACACGAAACTCATGTTTTTCAATTTTCGTGAAAATCCACGAGGTTGTCTGCTTTGAACGGCTACCAAACACCAACTGCACGACGCATCTTGCTCAAAATTAGAAAATTGTCTACTGATAGATTATAGCTGACTGTAGCATTGCTGAATTTAAAATTACTGCGAGGGAAATTCAAAAAGTCACTTACTTATCAAACCGCCCTTATAAAATATGTTTGTCTCAACCCAGGAAACAATACTACTAAGCGTGTCCAGAGGTAATAAAATTAATTAACTTTGTTTCAACAAATGATGCCAATTTTGAAAAACGTACATATTACATGATCAAACAAGTAATTAGTAATTTCTTATGAGTCTTCTTAGTATGTCTTATTTTGACCAAATACAACTTGTGTCTGATTTATGACTATCTCCAGAGAACTGTTTCTCAAAAAAACTAAGAAAGTTCTAGGGATATTTTGGAATCAATTAATTACAACAAATACCAACAAATACAAACGAATTCAAAATTTCTCAATCAGATTCAAATCCGACTGCTTTCACCAAAAATGCCCAATCTGCCACTAACAAGCTTGACGAAATTCAACTCATGTGTGCAGAAATGAAAACAGATGTACTTGTTTTAACTGAGAAACGGTTTTTTAATGGACAAGAACATGACCTATGCAAAATTCTCCAAATTTCACATTGGCTAATTCATATTGCCGACAACTTTCCAAAGGAGGAGGAGTCGCCATTTTTGTAAGAAAAAAACTATACTTTTTCTCCATTTTCACCCGTAAAAACTATCGAAAAAGATTTTGAAGCAGTTGGGATAAAAATTCAATTCAAACAGATCAAAATTAACCATCATCGGAATCTATAGGTCTCCCAATAGCAATGAGGAAATTTTTTTTACACATTTTGAAGCCCTACTGATGGGTTTGGACGAGTCATCAACAGGATTATGTCCTAATGGGTGATTTCAACATTAATGCAATGGACCACTAATCATCCTTCCACCAAAACGATTTGTCGACTTGTTAAGGTCATTTGACCTAGAATTGTTAGTCAAAACGCCAACGCGTGTGACACATTCAACACAGTCGACAATTGACAACATTCATCTCCAATCTACCAAGGTGTCGCAGTGTCCGTGGTCAATACAGCTATCTCGGACCACTATGGCCAAGAGGCTATAATTAGTGGAGTAAAAATCGAGAGGGAGCTCAAAATCACAAAAACAATAAGAGACTTAAGGCAAGGAAACATCGCTCTCCTCAACACTTCCCTTTCTAAAGAAAAATTGGAAATACCAAGAATAAATTCATTCAGTAGAAGAGCGTTTTGAAAGGTTTAGTGATACACTCAAACTTTCATCTCGACATGTACTGTCCTCTCAAAAAACTATACAAGTTTGTCCCCAAAAGGGGTAAACAAACAAATGGATAACTAAAGGAATTTTAGTTTCTAGAGAAAAACTAAAGTTTTTCTCAGAAATCCAGAAAACGTCGCACAATGAAGAATTCAAGCGGTTTTTTTTTTCGAAATTACAAACTAATTTACAGAAAAGTTATCCAAGCTGCAAAGGCATATGATGTTTCCAAAGCAATTATATCTTCCAAAAATATTTCTAAAACTGCATGGGACATCATCAACAATAAAAACAAATCATGCAACAAACAAATCAAATTAAAAAGTGGTGATAGACTTGTAGAGGACGCGGTGCAGGTTGCAAATAGGCTTAAACAGATTATTCGGATCTGTTGCTTGTGAGCAAAGGCCCTTGCCCATCGCCCCCACAAGGAATCCCAAGAAGAAGGCAGAGTCCAGTAGCCTCCCTGGCACTAGCACCTGTCGTTGAGGAAGAGCTTGAAAAAATAATTCAGCAGCTCCCAGCCAAAAAAACAAATGATTTAAATTCAATGTCAACGTGGCTCATAAAAAAATGTTCCAAGCATATTGTGAGACCATTAACCCAATTAGTAAATTTCTCTTTTGAACAAGGAGTTTTTCCCTCATTTCCTCAAAACCGCTAAAGTAACCCCTATTTTCAAGAAAGACGATCCCCAATCCCACAAAATTTACCGGCCTGTCTCAATTTTGCCAGTTATGAGCAAAATATTCGAAAAGCTTTTCTTGAACACGAATGCTTCAATTTTTGAATAAGCACAACCAGCTATCTGAAGACCAGTTTGGCTTCAGGAAGGGCAAGTCGACAATAGACGCTGTTGTAAATCTTGTCGACATGGTTGTAGAGGGACTTAGAACGTCGGGATCACACATTGTGTGTTCCTGGACTTATCGAAAGCATTCGACTATGTTGACCATGTTACAATGCTTGACAAACTTGAATCCCATGGCATACGAGGCGTGCCTCTCCAGTGGCTCAGATCATTTCTAAGCCATAGAACTCAAATTGTCCAGATCTCAAACAAATTATCTGAACCAATTCACCTGAGTTATGGTGTCCCACAGGGCTCAATTCTCAGTCCAATATCTCTTCCTGATCTATGTCAATGATGTAGGTTCATCACTTCTGCACGGAAGACTAGTGCAGTATGCTGATGACACGACTCTCTGTTTCACTAGCAAATCAAAATTTATTCTGGAACAGCAGAGTTTTGTTGAAATTAACAACTGCGTCCAAACTTTTAACAGCCTCAATCTTAAAAACAAATTCTGCAAAATCCAATTTTATAAATTTTTGCTTTACGATCAGTAGATAGTCATGATGAGCCAGCCGTTATGTTGGCTGACACTATGCTGGACGAAGTATATTGTTCGAAAATTCCTGGGAATATACCTAGATCGAGGGTTGACTTGGAACGATCACATCGACCACGTTTGCTCCAAATTGGGCCTCAGGCATTTATGGTTTGAGGTCTCTAGCCAAATACTGCCCAAGTCAGGTTCTGATGATGGCGTTTATATGGCTTGATTTACCCCCACCTCACTTACGGGTTGGTGTTGTGGGGAGCTTGTGCAAACAATCAATTCCTGAGAGTGTTCAAGCTGCAAAAACAAGCAATCCGCATTATTGCTAAGCTGAAATTTAGAGAGTCGAGCAAGGAAGCCTTCAAAAATTTGCAACTGTTGACGCTGCCGAGTCTCTACATCTTGGAAACAATGCTGTTTTGTGTGTCTAAATGTGCTATGACGAATGGTCGAGACATACATGTGTATGAGACCAGAGGCAGAGATAACTACCGAACTGGTAGACACAGAAACGGTGGTTTTTTGAACGCTTGCCTTCACAGGCAGGTGTTCATTTCGTCTATAAGTTACCAGATTCAATTAAAAACACTCCAACGCTCAAAGTGTTACAAAAACTCGTTTGAAACGCTTTTTAGTGTCACAAACATTTTATAATGTTGACGAGTTTTTTGCTTATGATTGGGAGACCACCAATTAAAAAGACTGTCAAAATTCGTCGCTGGAAGTGGGAATAATTGGTGAATGAATGGATGTAGGTACGTTTGCAGAATTGTATGTTTGAATGGAATTTATTGTGTGTGTGTGTTTGACAAAAATTCTAGCAAGTAAAAAAGCAAAAATGTGACATTTGCCATGCGTTGTATAATGTTCCGGCAATAAAAATCTGATTTGATTTGATTTGATTAATTAATATCTGACAATTGCCTCTTAATTATTTAGGTATATTTATTTTAACTCAAAAAATATGATGCAAGATTTTATATAAATATTAAACATCAAATTGGAACTAGTTTTGAACTTATCAATAGAAGGTCAGTAGTGGTTAGATAATCAGCTCAAAGAGTAAAAAATACCTAGAATAATGTAAATAAAAATTATAGTAAAATATTACAAATTGACAAAAATTGATTGTCAGGATTCCAGCTAGTTAAAAATCTTGCATCTCATCTAATTGAATTAATTCCTTATTTTGCTCATATACTCGTAACATACAATAAGAATTGTTTCCTCAATTTATTCAAGTCAATTGTTATAAAGTTTTCACACCAACGTGATGTCGCAGTTTAACTTTTTAGGCTTGTATCAAATTAGCCGGCTTATTTTATATTCAGGAAATTCCTTCAAGTTGCGTCACAAAGGGCTCCAATTAGTCTTGATTAACTTTCCTAATTGATTAGCAGCCGGCAAGTTGCTTTCTTCTAAACTGCCAGGCTGGTGCACGAAACAGGTTAATAAAGCTGTGTTTAAGTTTCTGATGCCAATAAACTCTACAGAAAATTAGTTTGTAAACTTATTCTAAATTCTTAATTAAAATTCCAATCAATCAATGGTAATTTTCATATGTTTACTTCATTTTCTGATGTTTCCAAGATAAAATAGTATGATAGAAAAGTGTTATAATTTTCAAGCATTCATTAATGATAAATTGAAAATCCATTAAAAATAATAAGAAGTAAAAGTAACATTTAAATTAAATTTTAAATTGCTTTATTCTTGGTTTAACGAAAAGAATGAGGAGAAAATTAACCTTGCTGTTATCACAATGCACTTTCTAGATCCTGGAAGAGTTTATAATCCTCATAACACATCATGTATAGTACATCAGTCTCATAATATTATCATAAACCCATGTTATTTTGAGTCAATACTTTATATAACTTACTCGTTTTAAATTTCTAAATAAAACTGGGGATAGAAATGAAACAACCTACCAAACAAGCCTAGGTAAACAATTCATCATCTGCAGTTAGTCCTACTATCAACTGCTAAAGCAATTTATATCAGCTAGTAACAAGGTTGCACTCAATTCATATACAGTAAAACCGCTAATCCGTCATCTACGGGACCAATAGTATGGTCGGATCAGTAAAAAAGTCGGATTATCAATGGAGAACATTTATTAATGTAAAAACGTGATAAAACTATAGTTAAAACTACAAAAATGCATCAAGAGATTATCGCAAGATTATCATCACTGAATTTAATTACCTTGCATCGGTCTTAAGAAGTCCGTAATGTTCTTTTGCTTAGCAGACGACAATCTGGACTTCACAGCAATATTCCTCTATTTCCAGATCCACAAAATGTCCATTGGGGTAGGCACTGGACTTTTTCAATGTACTGAAGGGCCAAATAAAATGAATTTTTCGCTTCTGTATGTGATACTCGTGTTGTGGGTTCGACATCTTCATCATCAACATCATCTTTCTCTTGGTCACCTGCTTGCATTACAGTTTCAATGATCTTTTTATCCGTTAATTCTTCTTCTGTTGTGCAATCTACATCCGCTGTTTGCGACCCACTCGCTGACATCTCGGGCTTCAATTTGCGGTTGTAAAGTTTGTAAATCACAAACACACACTCACACAAATTGTTTCGACTGACTGTCGCCGGTCAACTGACATTCACTCACACTGCCCGTGAATGATGTGTCATCGACAGGATTCAACTTAAACGATTTAAATAAAGCGATGTACTGGAAACGTAAACAAAAATTGATTATCGATGGCATGGTTGGATTAAGCGAGGAGGCGGATTACCGGAGGGCGGATTAGCGCCTAAAAACTTAAAAACATCACATTTAATAAATTTTTAATGTGATAAGTTCTACTGTATCACATTAAAAATTCTTCCTTCATTCAAACATTTCCTTGAAATACATAGAGTATTTTTTTCTTAAATCTAAATGTTTATGTTAACTGTTACAGCAGTGGAAGGGCGGAAAAGATCTCACAGAGGGAGGCTCAGATGAGGCTGCGCAGCCCACCACAGTTCACACGTACACCCAGCAGACGATACCAACGGAGAATAGTGGAGGGTGCACAAGACGGTAAGTACTACTAGTGACCATGTTACACATGATTTGAATAAACATGTCGCACTACAAGTGTGGAATAACTCTGCCATCCAGGGTGATCATGAAGTCTGTAACTAGCAAAGATTTCTTGAACAGTATTTAATAGAAAGAATGAAAATTTGAGGATCTTACCAAGTCATTAGTGATTACTGTTTTGTATATAACAATTTTTTCAAGTGTTGCTCTTTGAAGAAAAATGTCCCCCAACTCAAATTTTCAAATTGCAATCTTCTTTTTTAATATATTTTGTACTGGGAAATGGAGATGAAAACAAGGATTTTGAGCAATGTCTATTTTTGGGGGAGCTGGAGATATTTTTTGACCTAATTATAAATTAAACCTATTTACAAAAATGTATAACTCTTAATTGAACCCAACAAAATAAAATATTTCTGCATTGTGTGGTTATGAGAGTGAATATCAGACGAAAGTGTCACTAACAAAATAAATTTAATTATTTAACATCTGTGTTTTTTCCAGTTCGTACTATGTCAAAACATTGCTTACTGAGTTTCAGTTTACCATACTGACTGAAGATGTCTCTCCATAGTATGGCCAAAATATTTAAAAAACTCAATTGCAATGTTTAATAATGCTTAGCTTTTGTTAAGATTAAAGGTATCATTTACTCAACATTGGAATTTAGAGTTAATAAGGATGAGGAAACATCAGGAAAAGAAAGTGTAGGTACCGCCATTCATTTATTAAATATCTTGCATTATTACCAATTACTTTTCTAACAAAAGACATTTTGAAATAAATTGTATTTGCTGTGAAAACAAGCTGATACTGCATTCATTAATGTTTATTGTTGCCTGGTTATCGCTATCAGAATCAGTTTTTTTATTCCTGCATAATGTATCCTAACAATGATATTTTGATGTCAACAGCCCCTAAAGTGGAAGAGCAAGTGAACAATGAAAATATCCCACCCCAAGAGATGAAAACCATCTCCATTCCTCAGCCTGTTAATTCGTAAGTACTTTTGGTGTTTATACTTTTTTATAATTTTGCTCAAACTTGATCTACTTACGAAACTTGAAAATAGTGGTTAAGAACTATTTAGATTATAAATACTCTTTGGATGTCATAGGGACTTTAGAGGTAACAATTTACCTTTTATTTTCAAAATAATGGAATTTATTAACTGAATGTGGCTATGAAAAGCTCCAGGAGAAGCTATGCTATTTCCATCTCTTGTGCCATCCTAGCTTACTATCTTTAAATGATGTTTTGATTCAGTGTATTCTCATCATCTTACAGAAAATATAACCTTAACTTTTCTCCTCATAAGCTTGCAATATAAATTTCAAAACAACTAAAATAAGAACAAATCATAAGAGTAACCTGCTTGAAGAATATTTCGTAATACAATGAGAGTAGAGAGAGACAGATTTACAATTTACAGATAGTATATTGTAAAGATACTTTTTCCAACAACTAGAGCTGTTCTGTTACAGGGTGAGCAGTCTCTACCGAGGTACAGTACCGGCTACAGGCCGTTGTGATTCCCCGCGCAGCACTCGAAGTGCACCATGGAGTGTGCCTCATGCTCGTGGCCTCTACACGGGTTCCAGCCCACGCTCCCTGCGTTCCGCAGGTCACACTAGATCTCTCGCCGCCCGTCGCTCATCCTCTGTAGAAAGCCATAGTTCTAATGATTCCAGGTCATGTAAAAAGTGAGTACAGATGAATGATACTTTGCATTTTCTGCACATTTCTTAGTCTCCCAACATTAAGTGCTTCTAAAATCCTCTGAGTTCTTGCAACAAAACAAATTCTTTGTTATGGAGCTAATAGTATTTATTTATTTATTTATTTTTTGTAATTTGCAGGAATACAAACTAATTACTAACTTTCTAATTGTGATATATTTTTCATTATTCAGAAAACATTGTAATTTGTTTTAAAATTTAATAAAAAGAATTTTGTTTGTAGTATTTGTGTATTGTGGTTGTTTTTCAGATTTTTGGGTTTAATTTAGGTTGCAAGAGTAAAATAGTAAAACATTTACACCAATAACTTATGCATCCAATTGTCCTTTTTTTCTTACTTAATATTGACATAAAATTAATCACCTGTTTGTTGCCATGAACTAGTACTATACTTACATCATGCCAACTTCTTTCAACGGTCTCTTCTGTACCAGAAGAAAAAGGTTCACTACATATGTTTAAGTGAATCTTCGTTAATATAACATTGGATATAACGGTAATACAGGGTGCGCCATTCAATTAGTTGATGTCATAGCGGAGCGCTAGTGGTCTCATTCAAGAGGGGGTACTGTAAAGTTTTGACCCGACACGGTTCAGTCGCCATCATGCGTTGGAATAGTGAGGAGCGTGCCTTTGCCGTTGAGGCCTACTTTTCAAGCGGATGTTCGGTTATTGCAACACAGCGTGCATTTCGGAATCGCTTTAATTTAGCCCCATTGGCTCCCGTCCCAGACCCTAAATCAATTGTTACATGGGTCACTACATTCCGACAAACTGCAAGTGCGACAAAACGAAGAACTGGAGTCCCTCGGCCCGTTAGATCACCTGAGAACATTGAAGCAGTGAGAGCGTCAATGTTGCGATCACCACGGCGTTCTGCGCGCAAACACGCATCTGCCCTTGGACTATCCGATCGTTCTGTGAGAAGAATTCTTCGTGATGATCTTCATTTTCATCCCTATAAGATGGCGATAGTGCAGGAACTTTCAGAACGTGACTTCAATTCTCGGATGAACGCGTGTGAGCTTCTTCTTGATGTCGTTCCCGAGGGTGCTATTGTTTTTTTTAGCGATGAAGCCCATTTTAATTTGTGTGGGTCTGTTAACAAACAAAACATGCGCTACCGGGCTGACATCAACCCTCGAGAATTGCATAAAAAGGCCTTTGCATTCACCGAAAGTCACAGTGTGGTGTGCAATTTCCTCAGCTGGAATTATTGGTCCCTGGTTTTTTTGAGGAAAATGAGGTTACAGTGACAGTGACTTCGGACCGGTATGTAAACATGCTACAGAATTTTTTTTTCCCACGGCTAGAAGAACCCTACAAGATTTGAAGACCAACATCCGAGAAGAAATTGCCAACATAACACCTGCTACGCTAACAACAGTCATGACAAACTCCAGAAATCGGCTTACGCAATGTATGGAGAATGGGGGACGTCACCTAACAGATTTGATCTTCAAAACAATGTAAATAAAAACTTTAGACATGTACCTACATTATAAAAAATAAATAAATATTTTCTGATGCATACAATAGTTTTTATTGAGTTTTGAAAAAAGGAAGTTATGCTGCCGCACCCTGTATAATGGATTGATAACAGTGTTTTATTCATCCAATAATTTTGTCTCAGGCATAGACACCATCGTAGCAGACGTAGTTCTGATAATGAGAGTGAACTTTCACGGTGTAGTGGTGGTAAGTCCCGCAGACATCGGCACCGCAGCCGACGAGCTTCAGGTAGCGAACATGACAGCGGCCGCCACAGCTCCAAGAGTTCAAGACACAGGTTTGACTTTGAAGTTCTAAATTTAAAATATCTTCACTGTTTACTTTTCACTATAATTCAGCCAAGTTAAATTTAGCATTAGATTTATTTATAAGAAATGATCCATATATATATATATATATATATATATATATATATATATATATATATATACATAGATAGGCATTTATATTCTTTCTACAGTATACACAATCAACCCCTTATACAGGGTACAGACTGTTCCTTTTAGAAATTACTACAAATGTCTATGGCTTTAAAATATAAATGAAAGCTTGAATGTTGTTAGGTATGAGTTGGTGGAGTCAGAGAGTCAGTGGAAGGAGGTGCAACGAAAGCAAGCAGAAGGCAGCTCTGGCATCCAGCAAGCAACTGTTGTCAGCAGCAAAGAATCACAACCGAGGCCAAGGTCAGGCTACATGAATAGTGGCATGGAAACAGAGAGTGAACATTCATACCATCATAGGCGCAAACACCGAAAACACAGGTAATTGGTAAAATTTTTACTAAGCTAAGAAAAACAAATACATACTGACAAAGTGTAGCTAAGAGTGTTTCTTTTTTCTTATTTTCTATCTTACTATATCTGAATTAATTTGCTTTCATACAGACAAGAGTATGGACAGATTATTTGTCATAACAGTGAAAGTCGTCAGCTACTTGGAAAATTCTTGTAGGAAAGTTTTAGGCTGTTGTATGATTTCACATATGACTTCAATGTCAATGGCACCTCAAATGCAACTGCTCAGACAGTATGTGAGGACTTTCTTTAGAATTCCAGGTTAGAATTTTATTGAATTCCTTCACATTTCTTTTAAATATCCCGCATTGTAAAGACATGACTAAATGCCTTTGACTGATCTTGTCAAAGGACTTTTTCACTGGTGAGTAAGGCCAGCAGCCATTCAGTATCTTCATATTTATTCCACTACCAAATACAGTTACAGAAACAACTGTTCAAACCAGAACGAGTTAGAAGAGAATTAAAGTTGAGAATATATATCATTGAGTCTGTTAGCTATAAAGCACAACTCTGACACATATATTACATACTCAATGTTTTACAACCAGTACAAAATAAAAACAAGTCAAAATTTCCTAAGACATTATCGGTTGTTTAAACTTCAACATCAAGACTGAAGGATCCATTCTACAAATGGGATATTGGTGAGTCAATGCTTTTGCATTGCTAAATACACATTATATCTTTCTCTTTGTCTAATATTCATCACTGCCTTGGGTAGATCTACAGGGGTGCAAGGAATTGCACCTATC
The DNA here is from genome assembly GCF_021130785.1 of Homalodisca vitripennis. Taxonomy (NCBI): domain Eukaryota; kingdom Metazoa; phylum Arthropoda; class Insecta; order Hemiptera; family Cicadellidae; genus Homalodisca; species Homalodisca vitripennis. The sequence goes on from NC_060208.1 coordinate 137,111,568, forward strand.
CCTCAACATTTTGATAAACAATTTTGTAATAACAAATAAGAGTGAGAAATGTGTGTAAACATCAAGTACTCAGGTAAAGTAGTGTATGACTGTACTAATATTCCATGTGTGTATCGCGTATACCTGTGGAATATAAAGAGTTACTGCTGGATAAAATGAATAAAAATTTGTTGGTCTGAAGTTAACATGTGCTTTTAATGTTTGCATTCAGAACTAGACCATCTATAACCTTCCATTGTGATGGCATCTCCAAAGATAATCTAAATCCACCCATGGTCCCAGCTCCATTTCTTTTTCACTGTATTTATTTTACAACTGCTACATTTATAAAATCAAATGTCCTAAGAAGTCACCATTTACTAATATTATAAAACTGATATTAATAACCAATAAAAATAAATAGTGCAAAAATATAGAACAATATTTCCCTCATTTCATATAGAGCATTATAATTCACAGTTTTTCTACTGCCAGACAGTTATAGAAAGTCTAGGCTGGAATAGTGTTTGGTTTCCCATTAATCAATTACACTTGTCTATGAATCATAGCTAAATATTTAAAAATGATTCACCAATAACACTTGTATGCCAAATATGGTCAAATATTGAGAGTCACATTATATGCTGTTTGCACATAAACACACAAATTTACCACATATATGTATAGACAGTAATTTTTATGAACAGACTTTTTGATTCTTGGGTACCAGAACAGGTATTTTTATTCCAAACCAATATATAATTCCTTAGACTACCACAACAGACTATGTTTACACACTACTATATTTATGGAGGATGAAGTAAAAATTAAATAGTTAAGTGGTTTGCTGATAGGTCACGGTCACGCTCGCCCTCAGACAGCAAGTCCCGGCTGCCCGAGGAGTTGAAGCAGCATCTACAGTTTCAGCTGGTGGAAACCGAGGGGATGTCAGAACAGCAGCTGAGGGAGATACCATACAAAGTGGTAGAGACTGCCACTGCATCCAAGGCTGTCCGAGTGAGACTTTCACCCACCAGCAAGCGACGGAATCACTCCGCCCGGCGGCCCAAAAGGTAATAATTTACTGATATTTAAATAGTGTAAAATTGTTCATGAATTAGCTACCCAACATAATCTATAATTAAAAATTAATGACATATCTCCCTGATTCAGTTGTGAGCAATCTTAAACATGATGTCTTATTTTTTTTAAGATTAAACCGATCCAATTTTATTAATAATTTGTTTAATTTGCATTTTTTCTTTCATTTGGCAGTGAAATTGGTGGATAGTTGTTGGAATTAGTTCAGACATTGAATTGATTGTCAATTAGTTTATCAATTAACAAACATTCAAGCAGGGTCGGCTCAAGGGGTTCAGGTACTCGAGGCAAAACAAATGTTGCACCCACAGTAAAGTTGCTTTTTATATTTATCTACACCTTTGCTAGGGTCTGCCTAGTATGGGGCTTTGGAAAAAAAAAATTTGATAATAAATGTTGTAACAAAAATTTGATTTTATGCCTAGATAAGATATAATGCTCTCTCTACAGAAGCAAATCCGTAAATCTTTCTTCAAGAACTAATTAAAAAGGCAGTTGTATTCTTTTTCACATTTGTTACTTTGGTCTATTTCTTAATTTGTTTCCTAGCAAAATCTTAATTAATTAAGGAACAGCGTAAGCTAAATTACCATCATAAACAACTTGACGTAGCAGGCATTTCTTTTTCAAAGCAAATTATAGAATAGACAAAAACAACTCAGCTTAGTTCAGTTCTTGGAGGACTTTGATTCTCCATTCGATTTCGGTCACTTCACTTGTGTCACTTCAGCTGGTGCGATACAATAAACTTTTATATTTTCAGCGATCAACAACACATTATATAATATAGCTGAAAGTTAACGAAGTTTCTTTCCAAAACAAAACCACCTAGTTACATAATAATGGAGTAAGAGGTAAAGAGAATATGGGTTTAGCTTTGGCAATCATTGTGTGATGTAATAATGTTACAAACATGTAATTCAATACGTTCTCAAATACAATTTAAATTCAAAATTATCATTATGCAATGCATTCTTGAATATAACTTGAAAAAGATAATTGTAGTTATTTTTCAGATATTCCCCAAAGCTATAATTTCACACACAAAATCCGGTGTTATGGCAATCCTACAGGGCAAAATGCAGGGTTTCCACTACACACAGCCGTTTTTCCAACAGCAATTTTTCACTGCAACACAGCAAGTTTTCCAAACTGAGTAGTACTAGTGTTACGGCATACTTTCCTATTTTCAAAAACTATTTAAATATAATAATATATCATAATGTCACGCAACTTTTATTACCTAGTAATTCATCTGCCTGAGCTATTAGTGTGCAGAAGTACTAAACTTTTACTTAATTCATGTTTTAAATTTAAAAAATTTAATGATCCTCAATTTTGTGCTCCTCAAAATTTTGCTTCCTAGGTTCCTATATTGACAAACTGACCCTGCATTTAAGTTTACAAGTAGGCCTATTGTTATGGATAATTGTGTGAAAATTAGTAGGAAAGATTTGCCTAGGAATATTTTTGTCTTTCAATGAGATTACTCCTCCAGATATATTAAACTTACAGGTTGTTCATTACAAAGCAATTTCTGAATTTCAATGTACCCTGAAAATGCTCACTGAACTAGCACTCTGAAATTAGTCAAGCTTTTCCTGAAAGATTTGTGGAAAGGGGTTAAGGGTTTTTAAACTCTGTAGTCAAATATAACTAACAGTACTGACTTACCCAGACTGAAGTTTGTTATATTCAGATAAAAGTCTCTCACAATGAGTAAGTGGAAAAGTTCAACACTTAGTTTCATTAAATGACTGAAGATTTATTTGATGAAGGAGTTTAAAGACTTACCTCCATGTACACAAATTGTAGGTCATTGAGCTTAAGAAAGCTTTTAGATGTGTCATACTATTAGTGCAACGTTTCAATATCTCTTGTATTTTTTGTTATGTATAGTTCCAATTTAATCAATAATTTTACCTTTACTTTCATAGTACATGTCATAGAAACTGAAAATTTTCTGTTGTAGATATATGGTAGATTACATCAACATACTGTGTTACTTATATTTGTTTCCTTATAAAAATTCTATTAAAAAACATATTAGAAATGTAAATTAAAACTTTTTGTAGAAGTTAAATACCAATACATTTCTGGCTAAACTCCCATTGTGAATTACTAAAAAAAGTCCAAAAGGAACCTTCAATGAAGACTAATTCTTATGTAAAGCACAAAATTTGGAATTTTTAAGCTCCGTTTCCAGTCAACAATGTCTAACCAACAAATTGTACTTTAGCTGCTCCCTGAAGGAGGAACCTCCCAGTACAGGAGACAGCCCACCCCCGCCATACTCAGAGAGTCCCGCCGCCCCCTCCACCCCCTCTGCTCTCCAAGACATCCTTAACAAGAACACCCAGCCTCCGCAGACCACACAACTTCCCAGGTATGAGGACGCCTCCCAGCCATCTGGGTTCTTTATTTGACCCGACGCCCATGCATGAGCAACTAGACTCATGCATTCTACATCCTTTTTTAAAATGTCCTCGTCTGTTTTCATGCATCTCCACAATGTGATTTCTACTCTTTATGAAACTAAAGAGTACCGGATCTTTTTATGTGTAACATTATGTAGGAATATGAACAGTTTAATGCACCGAATAGTTTTTATACAATTCATTTTATTACTTATAATTATATTACTATACACAATAATTTGTTCAAGACATTTTTCCAACAGATAACTATAATTCTAAACAATCAAATACTGTTGTTCAGTACACTAACCCTGATTTAAACCTTCATAAAGTGAAATAGAAAAGATTTAATTAGACCAGTATATTTATCAGCATTTAAAAGTTCAAATAAATTGTATGGTTGTTGGAAATTATTAAAATAACTCGCTTGACATTTGTTTTATTACATCTGCAATATGTATTACACAATAACTTGAGAACCACAGTAAGGTCAGTATTTGAATTTTTTATAAATAATTAATACATACCTTTCTAATACGACTATACTGATCCTTTTTTAAATTTTGCTCACATTGTTTCAATGTTTTTAGTTAAGGCAAATATGCAATAATTTAATAAAACAACAGAGAGCTTTAAATTTTCTTACATTTTTATTGCTGTGCATGATTTTGTTGTTCAGCTCTTAGCTGATTTGTGTCATTTTACTGTGCATGTCATCTGTTTGTCTATATTTTGTGTGTTTTAATATCTCTTTTATTAAGTTGATGTTTTTACAATTTGTATACTGCATGTAAAATGCTTTATTTATTTTACAATTAAATGTTTGTACTCGCATGTATATTATTTATTTATTTGTGTTCTGCAACTACCTTCTTTGTTCTTTATTCTGTTTTATCTATCATGTATTATTGTAACGAAAACCATGAGCTTGAACTCAATTTTTGCCACAGCCCTGAATATGTGTTGCCTGAACTTGGGATAGTCCGAAGTAAGTTGGGCCAGAATTGATTTCAATAGTGAATATATATTTTTATGACATTCAAGTTTTTTTATATACTGATAGGGTTATTTTGCTACCTGCAGTGATGTTCCTTTGTTCTTTCTTGAGAGAAAAGCTACCTTTTTGGCCTCTCTCAGTGTAAGAGGCAGGGATTAGTGGTGTGTACATTGTTACCTGTCCTTTTTATGCTAGAGCTCAAGGCTAATTTTGTTACATTATATTCAATATTTTATATCACATATCTACTTTGCTACAAATTTCAGTTTAAATTCATTTTTTTATTTCTCTTCCTTTTACATAACAATTATACTTTATCGTCAAACATTCCTAAAAAAATCAGCAAAAAGCTTTTTTATTTTTTTATATCAGATTTATAAAACTAGAAACTAAGGTAGATAAATAAAAACTAGCTCAATAATATGTACACTCAGCATCGGGAAAATAAAATAGAAATTAGTTTGCAAAATAATTTTATGTTTTATAATGATTCATAAACATACAGTTTGCACTTAAGTTTTACTGTAAGTGTTAATTATATGGTTTACATAAACTTTCAAAATCAATGTTGTAAGTGATTCACTTGGAAGACATTCAGTTTGCTGGAATCGTCAAAACTTCTCAATGGGACTGCAGGTAAGAACAGTTTGTAATTATAAATTAGTTAACAATATATCACCTTAAAAATTAATCATAACTGACACCTTTCAATTCAGTATCACAAATTTAATTTACAATAAAAAAATCACAATACTCTAAGTTATTTAACAACGTTTTGGACAGTTTTAATTTAAATTGCTAAATATTTATCAATGTGTTATTGAAACTTAGGACAAAATAGTGAGCACAGTGTTTAAAAATTGCAAGAATACAAACACGGTCTTTGAGAACCAGCCACTGATATTGGCTTTAATAAAATTTGTCATATTGCATTAACACTGTACACATCCATCCATACACAAACAGTACTATAGCTATTGTGTACTGTTTCTTGTGGCTTAAATAGGCTTTCATGTAAACTTACTTATGTAGCTACCATATTCATGGAGAGTGTTTGATACTGTTTATATCTAATTAATTTAGGATATATACATTATATACACACACATATATGTGTGTGGTGTGTATGTGTATGTATATAGGTTGATTAAAAAACACCAGATAATATCAAAGCAAGAAGTTTATTTTAACAAAATACACAAGAAATATACATAAAAATGTTAATGTAACCTTACCATTTCATGCCTGAACAATAATGTCAGGCTTATGACCTCTTCTAATGTGCTGGCATGCAAGATGTACATTACATAGATATCATATTTGTTGGGATTAAATATAGTTAAATACGTCTTGGAAGCATAGATGATACAGCAACTAGATATCAGTTAAGTTTTAACTTATTTTCTTATACTTATTCGTAATTTTAATTGGTAAGGGTTTAATTCTATTTTTACTTTATAGTTAAGATTATAATTGATTTAGCAATGTTTCAACATAATATGAATCAGAAAACTTAGAAGATATTCACTACTAAGTAGATCTCTTGGAGTTACTGATACAAATTTTTAGCCATATTTGATTATTACTCTATGTTACTACAAGTTATTAGTTTGAATCATGCATGTTAGGAAATGCATTAATAAATTGAATCATTCCAAAAAAAATCCAGTCATGGTTAACAAAATATTTTCGTGAAATTCCGAGAAATTTTATCATTTATGAAGCAATGTAAATTTACTAAACAGATCTGAAATGAAAAGAAAACTCTAAGCATTATTTGCCAGAGAAGTATGTGTAGCATATAGGTAAAAACCATTTCTAGATGTTCTTAATGAAGGTATAAATTTAATAGTATTTTCCAACAAATTGAATGGGAGAAAAACTATCACAGGCGTTACTATCATTACAAAAATTGAATAGAACCTGGCTGGCCTATAAATAAATCTACTTACATCACAAGACACACCAGCTCATTCTAAAGTTGTGGCTGTAAAATATCAGTTAACACATGTTCAGCGTTCAGAATTAAGCGTAACAACATGCATACATCACACAGAACAATTCCGAGTCCTGTCATCAAACTCCCAGGTGGTTCATCCTAAATTAAACCTCATATCGGTACAGATACATTCACGACTTACCAAGTTTTCACTTATGGAACACAATCACCAGCTCGTGCGATGGACCATCATGAGGATTGACACCACCTAGTAACGTCACGTTGCTGGAGTCTTTACTCAAGTGGATGTTGAACTCCCGAACTAAGCACAATTCAGTCTTAGAGGCTTTCAGGCATAATGCCACAGATGGTAGTTTCACACTATCGGTCACTCGACTGAGTGATGAACCAATTCGAGTGTAAATGTCCAAACCTGTAATTCCTCCCTTACTAATCAGTAATCAGTAATCAGTAATAGTAATAATTCATCGGTTAAGGTAAAATTTATGTATCAGAAGACAAAACTGTCCCAAGCATTACACAACTAAGCGCAATTATGTATTTTGTATTATCTGTAGACTATTGCATGTTTACTGTATTTCCAGTTTATCCAGAGTTTTATTCATCTGAATCACTTCCGGTCCCTATTCATTCAGATAGAACTGGATTTACATAGTGAAATGTCATATCTATTATTGTTTCAGCCATTTTCAAACACTTATCACTATAAATTCCTTCAGATTCAACCAATGAACTGGGTAAAAATCACAAAATCTCACTAACATGCAACCAAGTTACTCATCGGACATATCTGAATACTTCAAGGGTGTAACATAAGGAATTGGTTTTGCTGTCTTAGTGTCTGTTTAGACTCCATTCCCAGCTGATCTATTTTGGTTACCTACCATTTTCCCCCATTCTGGAAATGAAGGTTTCATCTACAGTTTTGTGTTATGGGGTTTTCACTCAATGATTCCCAACACTCATCTGCATATTGTTCTTAGCAAATATATATTCAATAACCATACAGCTACAAATCCAGAAATCATTTTTTTCTGTGCCTTTTGAGTATAGGTCAGTGTTCTGAGTCACTCACATTATTAGCAATGGTGGCTCTTACATCAAATCTGTCATATGGAGCATTTCAGTAAACAACATCTAGAAATCTGATCCAATTGTTATTTCTGAATTAAAACACCACAAGTAGCTTTCAATGCTTTTTTATTTTTATATATAGTTGTTTTCATTTTTTCATTGTAATTCATCAAAAGGTTCTTATAATTTTTAGTATACCTGCAGAGAGAGAACATTATAATGATCATTAATTATGAAGATCAATCCAGTGTGTCTCTATAATTAGTTAACTAAGGAAAATTAAAACTTAACTTAAATATCATTAAGAGAATAAATAGTTCTTAGATATTCTAACGATGAAGAAAATAATTTAAGATAAATTGTATTTCACATACAAGAGGCTAAAGAAGCATCATCTTGGTTCTTCATTCATTTATAAATTTTAAAAGTTGCTAATTAAAAAAATTTATTATTAACAGTGTAACAGTCTGCCACACAAAAAGTTGTCAAATTTACAGTGCATGTGATGAAAGATACCAATAACATTTGTGTTGAATTTAACTTTTAAATCTTTTGACATTCACTTCATGTTCAAACTTTAGTATCCCTCACAAAATTTAGCCCTGAATTGGTCCTACACTAAAACATATAGAAAATTTCCATAAAATTCCAGATAGAAGTGAGTTGTGACAATGAAGTCATTATCGTATCTGACAATAAAAATTATAATATCTTTTGAAAGTTCCAAAAATTAACAAGTCTTCACTTTTTACGTGTTGAAAATTATAGATTGATTTTGTCTTGCCAGTGAAATGATGAGGTACAACTTTGAGAGAACAAACAAATCATCTGCTCTAGATACTAGTGTATATTACTTTTTTGTTTATTTTACCATGATATGAATAAATTGTAAACATTCAAAGAATTAAGTGTTTGAACACGGATTCTCTACGAGTGCTATCAAAATGGATATTGTTCAACAATAAATGGGGATATTTCACCAACAGTTGTCTTTGATACAGCTGGTCGAGGATCCCACATTGCATGCACAAACATTAAAACATCAATTTTTAAACATGATAAAGAGAATAGGAGAACATGTTAACCACATAAACAGAACACAACAGAAACCATACACAACAGGACAGTATTAAGCAGGATGGAAATTGATTGTGCAGAAGCCGGTTCAGACACGACAAATACAAATATCACGCTAACGTATTGCAATCTTCTCAATAGTCATTCATTCGCATGACAATATTTATTAACAAAAAATGTTACTTTTCACAACCTCTATCATCCTTTAAAAATAGACGTTTTAAACAGAGTCACCCTGTACATGCTATGTGGTTGTTGCAATGTTGGCATCTGTGACAATGTTAGAGACTTGTCAAGATACAATATTGTCCATTGTTATAATGCTTATTCCTTTGTCAAACAAATAACTTTAATTAAATGCAAGAAATTTAACAATTTTTAGAGGAAATGTATTTTCTTCAAACCTACAGTTCATAGGCTATATTACATTATTAAGATTACATAAACCACAAAACTGTGACATAGTGTGAATGTGTGCTAAATGCATTTGCTTAAGACATGCCAATATTGGAATCTATATTTAATGACTTCAACAAATCACCCCTCTGGAGCAGACACCAGCATTATTGGCCATTCATTCACACTATGTCCAACAAGTCAATATTGAATGGCCTCGCCTTCACCACACTTCAGTATAAAGTTACTACATTAGGACTATTCTCAGTCCTCAACCTTATGAAGAAATGGAGTTTTCAACTAAGTGATCATCAGTGTTGTGAAAATCAATGAATACTACATTTCTTACACTAAAAATATACCTCATTTCATAAAATACAATATATTTGTTATTATAAAAATCAGAAACAAATCTAACAAATGTATTTTTAACAAAACAATGAGATCAAAAACCAAAATCTAAATAAAGGATGTCAATTAGTTACATTTAAAGTAAGTAATCTGTTGTTCTTTCACAATAGTAATTAACAAGGTTTTACACATTGTCAATTATTTCATTTGAGCTAGAAGTAGTAACTATCAAATCTATTTTCAATTAACAGTAAAGATTGTGTTGGTTCACAATTTATTGTAACAGACTATATACACATATGGATCAAATAGTGCAAAGGAAGATGCAAGACAAGAAAGTAAATGTATTTAAAGTAAGTACTTCTTATTCTGTCTGCACAGCATGTTTTGTAGAATACGGTTGTTACTTCTATTCTCTGTCTTCACGCATCTTGCTCCCTCCAGTCATGCATGATAGATATAATTACAACTAGGAGTGTAGATATCTTTGAGAGGCTCCAGGTAAAATTACTTGATCAGCCTCTTTTATACATTTGCTAAAATGTAACCTTGGTCCGCCACGTATGTCTAGGCTTCTAGAACTGTGCCCCTGACAATGACTGAGGAAATTAGCCCAACTTCAGCCTTGATTGCAATAAAGTCAAGACAGCAAATTAGAAAGGTTTCCATTAAAAGATTAGAATCATCATTATAAATATCATTAACTCAATTTCAATGTTTATAGTATAAAGCAACTTAATTCATTCATTCATTTACCTCATATTGATTTTAATCGTTTAAAGCTTATTTACGAGTAATCGACATAGCAGTCTTAACATATTCTTAATAGAAATAACAAAATCTTAATAGTGAAAACACTGATTCTATTACAAGAAGAAATTTGAGTAATTTAGTACAGATGTGTAAAGGTGTAACATAATTAACTGCTTGGTTTAAACATTTTTTCAACCAAAACATAATGAACATGTTAATACCAGCAATTGAATGTTACCTTGTGTAGTGAATTGCTTGTAGCTCCCTTAATAATGACTGCAAACAACATTGATGCTTTAAGGCAGATGTGATAGATTTACACTCTTGACATAAAATTCACATCTAATTGTATTTTGTATTGTTAATTGAGTAATTTGTATATGAAATTTTTTTTTAATCATCTAATAATGGTCTAAAATTTACTAGCAGTAACACAACAATAACCACACCACTTCAACGTTAAAATTAATTATTTGAAATGTTTCGTAGACCTCTACTTTGTGGTAATTTCTTGTACTTGTTAATATTGGAGTAATTTCACATCTAATGAGGAATTTATAATATTGATATTCATTAGTAATAAATCCAATTCTTCATTTATTAATAGATGAATAGAGAAGCAATAGAATTTAAACACATTTGTCAGTTCAAAAATGGTTTTGTTAGTACGGAAAACAAAAAACTGCAGGATTCACTGATGACAATAATTTAAAGCAATTTTTGGAGATTCCTTCTCATTAAATCACCTTTTACAAATTACATCTCATGTAGAATATCACTGATATTGGACCAGTCATGTGATCTCTGTCTGAAGGCACATACTTTCATGTAATATGCAGCTGAGTTTTCAAGACGTAATTTTTTCACTAAAAATTGAAGTATTAGAATGATTTCATCAGATTGAAAATTCATTTTCATTTTCTTTACTATCAAATACTTCACCCTATGCAATATCTTTAAGAGGAAGTAAAAATAGGGAATTGCAAATATTTTTTAGTTATGGTCCAAATTAAGCTTTTCAGTAACATTTAGGACCAAAAGTTGCTTTCATTTAAAGGTTTTATTAGAAAAGTATTAAACGTTACAGGACCAGTACAAATGTACAAATGTTTCTGATATTACACACATTATACTTTTATAAATTTCTAAACCTACAAGTGGGTAAAATATATCAGTGTAAAATTTATCAGACGTTTACTGGATTATACTCATGTGTAACAACTACTGAATCTTTCCTACTCCACAGAGTTGGACACCAACAGAGTCGCATGTCCAGCAGTGCTACCAACCGTTCACTGTGTTCTGCTCTCTATGGGAACCCCACCACCCTTCTTGGGAACCCAAATCTCCCGCCCTCAGGTGCCGGGCACAATGGCACTTCTAGTCCTCATCGAAGAGATTCAGTTGACAATTCTGCTTGGTAATTTGGTATTATTTGCCTAAAACTTATTATTTACAATTAATTTTATTATTACTCTGCAAATTCTTATTTATATTGAAATCAATTGTTTACATTCTAAATCCAATACTTTTATTTTTTATGTAACAATGATAATAATGTTTGGTTAGACTATGAATAATAACTACAAAATCTTAATGATAAGTGTTTAAAACTAGCAAATCTGTCATCAGAAATAAATATATTTGACTTTTTTGTTAAACGTTAATTTAATAGCCTGTCTTACGCATCACACAGGTACTTATAAAAAGGCTTGAACTCGTTTTGCCCTTTGTGGACAGGTTTCGCCACTCAGTAAAAGGATCCCTTTTTTTGATAGGTTAAGCATTCAAAAAAAATGTTATAGAGAACACGTGTTGTGACATAGCAAACTCCTCTGATAATGAGGAAATCTTAAAACATCTGTTCAGTTTCACTATTTACTTTACAGTGTGCACCAAATCTTCAGTGATTACTTAAGGTCGCAAACTCTGTTTCTCGTCATGACGAATATTTTAGCAATCTTTTTAAAGCTCTTACCAATTTAATTATGGTTCCATCGCTCTTGATGTTTGTCCTTACACCTCACAATTCTAATGGTAAATTTTAAAGCTAAGAGAACAAATAAAAGTGCGTATTGCACAGTTCATGGGTACCTTGATTGATGGAGGCATTTTATATACGCTAATGTGTAGATACAAGATAATGTGTTAATACACATGTAAACACGATCGATTTTTACCATAATGACATCTGTGACTCGCTTGTTGATATATAAACAGTGAAACCATGCAAAACACCGACCACAGTGCTACAGCGGTGGAATTTCAAATCAGTAGTTACTTAAATACTTTGTATTTGACCCTGACAAAGAGCATGAAAATTTAAGAGTTGAAATCATAAATGTGCTTTTTTTAAGACTTCATCATAAAAATTGTTTGCTTTGCATAATAATATTTTATATTTATACTATTGGAGGAAATAAAAGAGCACACCAAAAACACAAGTATATTTTCTCATTGCAACATAATAATTTAGAATGTCTGCCCACAGGTTAGGTAGAGAATACAATCAGAGTCCTGGAAAGAGCTCAAGTAGTTCACTGATTGGCATCTCAGAACGAAGAAAGAGTGATCTGCCACCTCGGCCATTCCCATTTAACTCTATGCGTTCCCAGAACTCCTACAGGTATCTGCAACATAGTGTTTACTGGTTGATTAAATGTTACTTTCTGACAAGAGTTATTTATTCAAAAATGTAAATTCAATGCCCACAAACATTTTATTTCTTTTTATTTCAAGCAAGTATTCATTCACAACCAACTTTATCTTCTTTTGGTCTTATCCATTAGTGTTTCTTTGAATGTTGTTGATATTACATTTGGAGTAAATGAACATTTTCAATCATTCTGTGACATATTACTGATATTAACCTTTATGAAGTCATTCTTATCAATTGGAAAGATACTAAGATCGAAACATCCGTTTAAAAATGACAATAATATTTGCATACTGAAAAATAGTAAACAAACAATGATGATTTTTGTCTGAATATTAACGTTTGACATTGTTCTCATGGGGCTAAAATAAAGATGGCCAACACTACAACCTGCTCTTAAATGGCAATCTTCATAAATAATGTTTACATCTTTGCAATGTTGGTGTTTTCTCTTTGAGGTTGGCCTGCCAGAGCATGGGTTATGATCTGTATCTTCATGGCAACTTTTGAACAATTCATAAATCTCAGTAAACAATAAACAATTGTTACCATAATAATTCTTACATTTGTACATAGGATTCTGTATTGGATTTTCTAAGAGGAATATCACAATGTATTCTTATGTCTAAAGGCATTGCATTTTTCAACACAGTGTTAAATCATTTAGCGTTTCCAATTAGTGCTAATAGTGAATTAAGTGAACTTAAGTAGAGGGTGGATAAGGATAATCTGACCAACCCACCCTATTCTTAACCATGGTTAATACAGCAATATATTGTGTTCATTGCAGCAATTACTGCTTGATTATTTTATACAGTACTATAGTTGGCATGTTTCAAATCAGGGCTTTCATAACTGTACCTATTAAGAAAAGCAAGGTCTCAATATTGAAGCAAGTTTAAACCTACATTAACAATATATCTTATTTGTTTTAAGATTCGCTGTAAACTTAGACAATCAACATCATAATATTTATCCATGCCATGCTGCTTTTTGTATTAATACATACATATCTTCAGACCAATTTAGGCTTTACCATAAAATTTTAACTGATACCACTTAAAGCATTATTATTCACATATATATCAATGATTTTTCCAGCTCTAACCATGGGAAGCAGTGGACAAGTCCAGAGGTGCGAGGCACTGTAGGCTTGCCATGGCCTGCGATAGTAGATGGCCTGTACAACCCTCCTGCTACCACCCACCAACCTTACAACCCTACTACTCCTCATTCTTCCTACACCAACCTCCCCGAGCACCTGAGTCGCTACCCTAGCCCTCAGGAGCAGCTCCACGCTAACCTCAACTCTAGCCATGAGTTTCTACAGCATGTTCATGCGGCGACAAGTTACATCACATATGGCACTCCACTGCATCGTCCTTACCGTGATCCTACCCAGGTTTGCACTGACTTAGCTTTATGTATTGCTTAACTGTAATAGTTTATGTTTGTCATTCATTATATTGGATTTTAAACACAGATAGTATAATAATACTATACAGTGGATGTCAAATGAGTGGTTTTTTTTAAATAAGGAAAAAATTAGTACTGTTTATGTCATATTGATAGAGTTTTAAGTTATATGTTGGAAATTTTAGAAAACATACGATTTTAAAATTAATGTATTCAAGACAATAAAAAATTTTGATTCTTAATATTAAACAACTCTTCAAACAGAAACTAAATCAATAGTTGGCTAAATACAAACAACAGCTTAAAGTCCAAAATACAACAGTGTTATTTTCACAAAATGAGATCATTTGAGTCTCGTACTAAAACTGAAATAAAAAAACAATTTAGAGTGTGAAATTGAGTTGCTGAATTGAATTTATCATTAACTATTGTTGCTTAAAGAATCAAAGTAACAACTATTAAGCGTCGCATGATTCCAGCTAATCATAATCTTTTAAAATTAGCAACAATAATGATAAGCATATGTTGTTTATAATTTCAGACGCAGTAGAAAAGTGCAATACATAACTAATAAACTCACAGAGTAGTTCTATCACTCAAGTTTTAAATATCTTATTCTAAATGGATACCAATTTTAAATTTTTATATTGAAGTGAGGATACAAAATAATAGAACTATCCAAACCTTCTGTTAAGTATCAAGGTCAATTAAACAAGTTCATCATTCCAAAACTTTTATGCAACAAAATTATGTATGCTGCATAAGTTTACTTTTACTAGGGCACTGGGTCAGATGTTAAAATAAGGTACAAAGCATAATACTGTTTATACATTTTTCTTGAAAAAGTAGGTAGGTGATAAACCAATTATCTTTAATAGCTCCTTCTGCTCTCATAGGTGAATGGCAATCTCAACCATGAGGGTAGCAACTCACGCCGCTATGACCACAGCAGCATTCACTCGAGTGCTAGCTCCGAGCTTAACCGTGAACACTCGAGCAGCAGTTCAAGTTCGTTGCGCAACCGGAGCAACCTCTCTATCGACCAGAGTAGCAGCAAGACCAGCCTTTACGACCATACCAAGTTGCCCAACCGGGTGGAGAAGAAGCCAGAGGAGGGTGTCTCCTCACCCAACCATAACCAAAGTGAGGAAAAACGGTCGGCGAACGAGAACTGGCCAGAAGGCGAGCGAGGGCCACTGTATTTCCACCAGTCAGACAACCAGAACACGGTACTTAGTCTGCAGTAAGTGAGAGTTTGACCTTGGGTTTTTTCTGATTCTGTATTCTTTAGTTTTAACATTCAAGATCAAACTCTCACAAAAGTAGTATTTTCTTTTAAATACATCTTATGAGGAGGATCAATGATTATGAATTTATAGCTTAGTTTCTTAAGTTTATGTAAATAAAAAAGTTCATGTATTAATTTACATATATTTTTGTGGATGTTATCCAATCCTTCTAAAACTTATTAGTAGTGTGACCATGGAAAACTATTCAGATAAGGTCTTTAATAAAGGGTATTAAGTAGCAAAGAACTGTAAACATACTAATTTTTAAGAAGAGTATGTTTAAAAAAAATTATCAATCCTAAATTACAAGTTATATCGTCAAATATACCAGCCATCATCTCACTGAAGTAGGACCCATTACCTATGGAGGATCTGGCTTTTTCACTCAATCAAGATAAGAGCACACTCTAAAAGTATAACAAATTGCAAATAATCCAAAAAGAATTGGTAGGAAAAATGCTTTGTTCAAAGTTTACTTTTGATGGTGGATAATTTGAAAGGATAACTGATTTTTTGACATTTGCCATCATTAGTGTTACAGAATATAGAACTCTACATTTTGAGGATTGGAATCTATTCTAAGTAGTGTTTAATCTTTTGCTACATTAACGATGGCAGATGTCTCAAAACCTGATATCCTTTCAGGAACCAAGGATGAGAATGGATGTTATTATTTACAAAAGCTTCCCAGGACTATTTAACATCTTGTTGTATACCCCAATGTTTGTCTAATAATCTAGGTCAGTTAATATCTAAGTAAGGTGTTGCATATATCTGACGTCTAATTGATGCTGGTACGTCTCTATAGTGATGTGTTAGAATCCAGAATGGACAAAGGTTAATGTCCAAATGCTTTAAGACTAAGAGCGTTTTCAAATACACCAGCAATACCGGAGCCAGATCCAGTTCCAGTGCCAGGGCAATGTTATTAAATTTAGTCATTCACGCTAAATCCATCCCGACATCCAGCAATCGGGAATGCAGTCTAGCTGTATCTTAACCTACCAGGAACTAGACAGGCATCTTGTAGCTGGAGCCAATGCTTCCTTATGTGCATGTTCACACAAGCTTTGATTCACCAGAAATGGCAGGGGAGGTTTTCTTTGTTCATTATTGAAAGTGTCTCTGCAGTGGAAGGCATGGTGAAATTTAAATATGACATTTTGTCCTTAAACGAATTTGTGGAATCAAGATTTGGTTTGTGGGACAAACACAGTAACAAAACATACAGAAAATAATTACAAAATATATTGTTGTTGTCTCTTAATTTATCAAAAAGTGTGTATAAACTATCCTCTAAGTAACACACATTTCAAAGGGATTAAATCCAGTAAATCCTATTTTGTCTTAGGCACCTTCTCCTCAGATAAAGGAGCAAGGCGAGATGTCACAGGTTAAATCTAGGCCATATCCTCACTTCAGACAAGTAGACTGTTTACTGGAATATTCAGAAAGTAGGATCGTCCAGCTTTAGTTATGCTAGTGTGTGTGAAAACGCCCTAAAGCTTATTGACCTACATCCGATTGGTGCCCATTTTATCTGATCATTAACCCTTTGAGTCCCATGGGTGCATAGTAATAAGAAATAGTATGTTTTAGAATTATACAATTTTTGAACTCTTATAACAAAATAACAGTTACTCTTTGTCACTGTCACTTTCACCAATTTCTGGTCAAGCTGAAAATGTATCTTTAAAATATATGCAAATATAAATTTTCAATGAGAACTCATTTTTGACATGATGCCATAAGTATTTCTTTACAAACAACTAACACTTGGGAAGCTCCAAAGCATCAAATCATTACAGAGTGACCGTGAACACTAAAATATTCCAGAGTATTACATCTACACTGGTTTGTTGATCGCTCAGGTCAATATGCACCAGAATGTCAACAAGTCACTAAGTAGTCAAGGTGATTTGAACCTAGAGATTATTTTGGAATCAGTCTTCCTGTTACGTGCCTTCTTTGTAACCTCCTTGAACAACTTGCAGTGTTTTGTTTTAAGCTATCACAAACATCGTCAAGTTTTGCTAACACAGATTTTAACATTCAAGAGGATTTCAGCAGTTTATTCATTTAGGCAAAACAGGAATCTATTTGGTTTGAACACACTTAAGATTCCTTTGACTACCATTGAATAAAACTAATAACCCATTAAGGAGTATTAATGTCCTGGAACATCACTATTTATATGTTCATGCAAGTATGTATGACAAAAAATACTCTAAATACAATAAAATAATCCTTTTCATTTATGGTATGTTTGGCTGTTACAGAATACGCTCAATGGCGTCCGGAAAGAGGTGAATAATAATCCAAGAGTTCTACACGAGATGAGCACAGAACTGTAATGCCTTTTCCCCTCCACCATCCAAGTGCCAAAGCTACTACTATACTAATTATTAATATACATATATGAGTGATCATGATCAAAGCTATAATATATTGAATACCTACCTTCTCACCGCAAATATTTGTATTATTGTATTTCAGTATTAATTTATTATTAATGTAATGTTTTTAGTTGTATATGGTAACTGAAATGACACATCATATCCATTGCATTGTATATAAATAGCAGGTTGTTTTACTGTTGCCGCTCTTGTAAAAATATTTTTATTTCATTTTTTATTGTTGAAATAAACTTTTGGAATTGATTCATTTGTTAAATTGTGTTATCAATGTTTTCTCAATTTCATTAGGTTTTTGACACTTACATACGAGTATGAAGCTGTTAATAGTTTATGTTTTCGTAAAAGTTTTAAAGTTGAATATACTTTTTTGGTACTGTATTTGTATTGTGAATGTTCCACTACACCTGAAGTAAATTTGAAAACCTATTTCAGGTAGTGCTCTTCACTCAGTAAAATCTGTTTAATAGGTTGTTATTATATTTGTATTTTTGTACTGACAAGTTTTATAAAATGTACATGAAATACATTTGAATTAGTCATGTCAGGTTAACTTTATTATAGTTTAGTTTATTCCTCACTTATCCTGTCTCGATCACTGAACACTGTATATGGATATGCAATGTGATTGCTCTAATGATATTGTTCACGTATAGACTGATTTTTTACTGTTTACAAACCGCTCTGTATATGTACAGTTTGCGATAGGTGTCATTCCATTTTGTATGTAATGTATTGAAATAAAACATTTTGTATGACTCACCACTGCAGTTTCTCTGGCCTGTTGGTCACCAGAGCCCAGATGTTGTTGGCCGTTTCATGTCGGTACACGTTGAGGTCTGTGTGCACGCTCACCTCACATTCCTGTTGCAGGTGACACATTTTTTAATTTTATAGTGACACAAAAATTAACAATCAGATTTTAAAACTGCATGGACTATTCCAAAAAATAAAGAGCATTGGAGAAATCTTTCTCATAAAATTCTGAAAATCTTCCAACAATCCAAATTTTACTTTATTATACTACAATTTTCATCACAATAAAATTTGCTCTCTGCTATACGCTGCGCTGTCATCATACTGCTACTTTTGGAACTGCTAATTTATTGTAAATATTGTCTTTTTGTTCATTAAATTTGTTATGCCTAGGGATGCAGTCTATGAGTATGAAATATTTTATTAATCTCTTCATTAACAGGAGATCAGCTTCTCCTTTTTATTAAAAAAAAGTATTTAGTCAGTATTAACTTGTGCTGCTATCTTACAGAATTATTGGAAATATTTGCAACTTTCTGCAACAACTGTTTTACCAACATGATATTATTATCTTGTATTCATAGTCATATGTTTATTATATTACATAAAACTTATCTTTATATGAAAATACAAACTACATGTCTTGTATAAAATAGTTTTTCTTTAGATTTAGTTTACTTCATAAGCTTAATAAGTATTAAATATCACCATATTTTAGAAAATTTAATATTTACAACGTATTATTGCATTAGTTTTGGTTAAATCATATTTTTAAAATAATAGAAATGCGTGTTTTCCTTGGCAGAGCAGCAGATAGCACCAAAAGTGTGTTGTAGTAATTCGTAGGAAAGTATTAACCAGTAATTGTGTGGTGGGGGGGGGAGGTAAGTAATTAACACTAATAATTTCTGGCACACCTGAGATTATTCACAACTAGGAGGGATGTATCTAAACGGATACATGGTATGAGAAGGGTCAAACAGCCTATCATTTAATATGGTCTCTGTGCACAAATTATGGTGCAAATCAAAAATTTGAAAACTTTGAAATTATAGAATACTATTATTTTACAACAAACTGAATGTGTTAATACCAGAAGAGATTTAGTTATACTTCGGAGATCCCGAAGGTTTTTGGTTTCCCTTTTAAATCCCAAAGGTTTTCAAATTACCTTATTGTCATAATTTATTGTTATTTGATTTTTATCCATTAGGTAGGTTACATATAAATCATAACTGCGTGCTTGCCTGGCACAGCTTGCAAAGAAACATCAATATGAATTTGGCCTGTAGGGTTTTGGTTAGAGATTCACTATTCAATAGTCGAAGTACTTTTACCTAGCTTTGTATTACATTATAGTTTCTTAAAGGATAGTCAACCAATAAGTATAATAAATAATGCAAAACTTTAAAATTTACTAAAGATCATGAACAATTTCGACATTTGTTTTAAAATTTTGAATTTAATTTAATGTGTGTTATTCCAAAAGTAAGGTCCAAATCGCCGTAACTATTTGAATTTGGCGCCAAGGACACAACATGCATGCATGCTGACTACCGGCATGCCTTGCCCGTCAAGCGCCGCCACTAACGTTATTACTGTTGCTGTGTGCTGTTTATAGTGTCAGTTCACAATGTTTAAGACAATTGATCAGCCCGCTGATTGTGAAGCAAGTGCAGTGATACGGTTTTTGTCTGCAAGAAACATTTCAGTGACAGAAATTCATCTGCATATTACTGAAGTTTATAATCCTAACATAATGAGTAACAGTAAGGTGCCCAAGTGGGTGCAAGCTTTTAATGAAGGATATGAAAATGTGCATGATGAACCGCACTCTCGCCAACCATCAGTAATTTCAGACGATTTGGTCAATGCTGTTGACAGAAAAATTTATGAAGATCGACAATTCACTATTTTGGATTTAGAAATGGATTTCCTAAATATGAGTAGAACAACTCTGTACAGAATTGTGTCTGAACATTTTAATTTTCGAAAATTGAGCACCCATTGGGTCTCCACGCTGCTTACTGAGTCCCAATGAATGAAAATAATGGCTTCTGCTCTTGTTTTATGGAGCGATATCATAAGGAAGGTGACAGTCTTTTAGACCATATTGTCACAGGGGATGAGACATGGGTTTATTACATAACCCCCGAGTCTAAACGTCAGTCAATGGACCTGACAGAGGTCTTGATACATGTTCAGAGACATGTCAGTTTTCCAAGAGACCCTAATAAGTTATTTAACAAACTTAAACCTATGAAACAACAATAGTATCATCATTATCAAAGGAGATTTTAATATTAACATAGGTACAGGAACAAAAAAAACGAACAATTGAATTGAACAACATCTTTAAAAGTTTTTCCTTCGTCACAAAACTATCTGATATTACAGAAACAGAAACTACTTGCGTTGACAATTTTATCACAAATTTGGAAGAATGTGTCAGTTCAGTCACATTTCCTATTATATCAGATCATCATGCAATTTATTTAAAGTTAGATGTAATCCACAAAAGTAAATTTAAGTTAAAAACCATCATTTTAGTTCCATTAAAATAGTTTAATGGAACTAAAAACCAGACTTAAGGGGGAAAGTTGAACAGCTAAACTTAATAAAGAAACAGATTCAAATAAAAAATATGACTACTCATTAAACTTTTTTCTAATTATTACAATATATTTTGCCCATTAAAAGAAATCATAGGCAGGGGAAATCAAAAATTAAAATGGTTAGGTAATGATGTGATAACATTAAAGAGGGAAATGTTTGATTACTATGGAAGGAAAACAGGTCATCAGCTGACAAAACAAGATGCATAACAGTACTCTCAAACTATAAAACTACCAAATGGTAACAACTGCCAAATGGAAATCTGAAAACAGACTTGGAATGTTGTAAATAATTTTAGTGGTAAAATTAGAAACAATTTTGTGAACATAACTTTAAATAATGACAGTGATAAAATAAATAACTCAAACTAAACCAGTGAACATTTTAATAAATATTTTAAATATGTAGCCAACCTGATAAAAAATTAATTAAATGTTAACAATAATAGTTATGTTTTAGATCAAAATGAAAACAGTTTTTTTGTGGTTGACTACTTGTAGGCAATAAGCTTGTGATGGACAGGCAGTATGGTTTCAGAAAATCAAAATCGATCAAGTCTGGTTCTGATAGATTTTGTGAATTTCTGTGAGAATATATATTTGAGAAATTAACAAAGGATTTTTAAATTAGCAAATTATTGTCCTCTGATATCTTTCTCGGCTTAACAACAATGACTTAGAAAGGTAGTTAGTATAGGTGTATACCTTTGTCTACTTGAGTTACACATATCTTATTCAGTCATTCTCTGGGGTGCGCAAAACATCAATACAATTTTTAATATGCAAAAGAAGGCATTCCGCAAAATGATGGGTCAGTGATTCCCACACATTGTACAGATATGTTATTAGACTGAAATATTTTAACTGTGCCATCTCCTTTCTTTTATATATATATATATATATATATATATATATATATATATATATATATATATATATATATATATATATATATAAAATTTGTTTAAGTGGCAATAGCCTAATTTAATTTCAATAAACATTGAATCACAAAAAGTACTTGCTCCACTAAGAGATCCGGGTTCGATTCCCAGCGGAGCAAGTACTTTTTGTGATTCAATGTTTATTGAAATTAAATTTTATATATATATATATATATATATATATATATATATATATGATATTCTAGTTCTTTTACCATTTGTGCTTAATTTTATACCTTAAATATTATAAAGTCTTTCCTAACATGTGTACATTATAAAAGAAAAACTGCTTTTAATAATAAACAATGAATATTCACTCAACATCGTACAGCCAGAATGATGTTGTTTTACCGGAGAAAACAAAATGTTCCACCAGTATAACAGTGACTCTCAAAGGTTTAATAAATTTATACAAAACAGTCAAAATTTTCTTTTGACATTTTTGCAATGGTTATTTTTTAAATGCAGTTATAGTTAGTTAAAATCCGTACAACTGACTTACACTCTTTAAAATTCAAAAAAATTATTCCTTTAGCTAAGTTAGGGACAATATTAAAATAGTGCATTTATTTATCAGTTAAGTACCAGCCAAGCATAATTTTTAGTTTTTAAACATATACATTATTAACATTCTTACAGCATAATAAAATATTTTCAATATTGAGATTAATTTACTTACCACACCAAAATATGAGCTAAACCAGAAGTCTGGAGCCAAAGCCAAATTCTTGTTGGATGCAACATGGCTGATAACCACTGGAACATTTGCCTATAAAAAGAAATATTTAAATCAACAATTTTATTGTTATTAATTAACATGATTGCATGAAATCGTTTTGTAAAAGTCATGAAAATTAATCTTATTGACACCATTTCTCCATCCAAATAAAGGAAAACTTTAAATACAAAAAAATCTTAGTTTTTAAGAGACCTATTGACAGGTGTAATGAAATTCGTACTTTGCTATTTGATCTTTTAGGTTTTACAAGTTTGAAATATCCTAAATTTGAACTATTTTTAAATATTGGAAATATACTGAATAGTGACAACTGTTATAGTATTTTTAGGTCACTTCTTTGGATAAAAATTTGGATTTGCTAAATTTTCAACAAGACAACAGTAAAAAGGAGACTGTGAAACTATACCACTTTGACATTTTGTACCACCCTACAGGGGCGTACTCAGCTTTGGTGGGTTCTGGAAGATATTCGGCAGAGCCCCTTCATGTTCCGCCTTACTAAGTCGTCCGTCAACGCATATTACGTGTGGCGAGGCCCGGTAAAATTGTCTGACAAAACCAGACTGAGTATGGTTTGAGTAAATTATGTTTCCATCACCATGTATAAAATAAATAATAAAATAAATAATAAAATAAATAATAATAAATAATAATAAAAATAAAATAAAATAAATAAAAGTTTGCCTTGTTGCAACGATAAAAAAAATATGTCAAAAAGTGTTTATTTATGGCCATTGTAATGTAGCAAACACAGGTCTTAGTATCTTCTGTTCCATCGATGACTTTGCCTTGTTTCCCCCATCAACAATATATATATATATATATATATATATATATATATATATATATATATATATATATATATATATATATATATATATACCTGTATATATATATATATATATATATATATATATATATATATATATATAAAATTCTTCAATAAGAAATCTTCAATTGTTCAAATTAAACAACTTCTATATTTCAGCTTAAGCCGTCTTCATGAAATTAAAATTATAAATAGGGCTATAAGAATTAAATAAACATAAAACAGCACGGAAAAAGCACGGAAAATGAAAATTAAGAATAAATTATGTATAATGGTAAACACATGATTTGATTTTATAAATTTACTTTGTTAACTAAATCACCTTAAATTTAATCCATTTGGAAATTTTGATTTAGTGACGAGCTGATGGGCTTGTTCCATTGTTCTAAGACTGTTAGTATTTAAACTGTCTGATATTTTTCTAATTGGTTTCACTGAATATGTTTCTTCAAAATTTAAATTATGTTTTAAGCTATGTGCCACTACAGGTTGCTCTGTCTTTTTATGTTTATATGCATATCTGTGCCGTCATCCTTGTTCTAAGTGAATTTATTGTTGAGCCAATATAATCTTTAGGGTATAACTTGCACTGAATTTGATAAACAATATTTTTTGATTCACATGATAAGTCTTCAAAATATAATGTATGATTTTTATGTATAACTACTTGTAAATGTGTTTAAAGTAGAGCACATGTTGCAAACTAAACACCTGGGTTTATTGCAAGGATGTAATCCAACTGTCACGTTTTCTTGGTCTTTGTGCTTAGGTAATTTTGGATGTACTAAAATATCTTTAAAACTGGTGGTTTTCATTTTTTGGATCTATTTGAAAATGTTTTTAGTTGAAGCTGAGCTGTCCAATAAACTGTATACTACTCGAAAAATATTTTAAATTTATAAAGTCCTGGGTGGTATTTTGTTAAAAACTTTGGATCATTATTGTCAAATTTAGATTTATTTGTTCGAATTGTTTGTGATTTAGTGTTCAGTTTGTTGTTTAAAAGTTTTCGTGGATAACCCCTTTTGGAAAATGCTGATAATAAATTATCAATATACTGTTCTAAGTGATATTCTTCACTGCATCAATTTTGGGCTCTTTTAGCTAAACTCTTTGGAATAGCTTTTTTGATATGAGACGGATGACAACTGTCATAATGTAGGTAGTATTGAAATGTGTTGGTGTTTTTTATATTGATTCTAGTTTTCAACTTCTGATTTTAAATAAAAATAATCAAATAATTTAATTATATACCAGTATATAAATGTATACATTTATACGTGCATAGACAGATTTGAGAAGCCTACTTCTGTCAAAAGGCAAGTAAAATAGGTTTTGTAACAGTCTTTAAATTTATAATAAAAGTTAGATACTATTTTGTCTTTGATATGTCATGTGCACTACAATGCACTGCATACTTAATATCTGCTAAGAAAAGGATTTTTGATCAAATTTAATTTTCTTACTCTATGCTCAACACCTGTTGTAGAAAAAGTTGAAATAAAAATTGTTGTAGTAATCAAGCTTTCAAGACTATAAATATAAACAAATTGAAAATAACGGTTACATTAATTAAGTATATGGCTGTGCTATCATAAAACAATGTTTCCACAGACCAGTTGATTACATTTAACAGGCTCTTTCAAATCAAATAATTTAATTTATTGCAGTTAACAATATACATTGCATAGCAAACGTAAATTTTCATACCTTTTTTTAATATCTTTCAATTATAACATTTTTTGCTGTGGTGCAAACTTTGGACAGCAAGATGGGATTTATCGCAAATTTACACATCCGTGGGGCGTAGTCTGGATGGGTTTTCTAAATAAATAATAGGCCTATATGTTAACCAGGGATGTTAAAATCGGTCCAGTAGTTTATGCATGGAGAACTCACTTTCGAATTTGTAATATTAGTTAGGATATTTAAAATGGCTGTATTTAGTTTTAGTCAAATGGCTACTGATTTGTTAACTTTAATCCATAGAAAAATATTAATATGTTTCACATCTAACACATTCACAACATCTGCCACCGGTCTGAAAATCGCGAAACAACCGTTCAATATAGAGGTGAGTCTGCCACTGACCAACTTCAGTTTTTCTTAAATATGCTTTTTAGTTGAAGTAAGAGGGAAAGTTTATAAATATCCATTTACTTTTTCAATAACTAAAAGATATGCTTCTACCCTACAAGTATAAGGTTCTGCTTCAAATTATTATAAATGCCAACAGAAGGATATCCTTGAGATTATGCAAGTATTAGTACATGCTTTTCTTTATGAAGACGACTCAATAATAACTATGGCAAGTACGTACGGGCCGGTTTGACTCGCTCTCGTTCTCCAAATAGCCGCGACTACTGTTACTGCATGCGACACCGCTAGGTCGCAGCACATCCGTAGCCGATCAGTAAGTACTCGCGAGGTATTAATATTCAAACATAATAAATCTATACTTTAATCAATCATAATTAATTATATAAATACTATACAGGTAAATTAACACTTTCTCTTTGCACTATTGATGAATAACGTTGCATATTTATCTAAAATATTGATTAATTTGTTGGACGTATGACGCTCCAACACGAAACAAGTTTGTAGTTTTGTGACAGCAACATATATACCCAACTGAGAAAACTTATAGATGTACTTGCTTCGGCAGTACATATACTAAAATTGGAACGATACAGAGAAGATTAGCATGGCCCCTGCGCAAGGATGACACGCAAAATCGTGAAGCGTTCCACATTTTTTTTTCACTATTTTTATTGGTTACGACTAATTTCGATTTATTTCTGTTAGCTTTTTCAGAGTTTATATTTTTATTCTGCTTTGAGGATAAAATCATGATGCAATCATTTCTACATACATTTATACTATTACATAAACCTACTATTGCGTTTATTTTGTCGTAATCTACATTTTTTTCCATAATGGTCGAGTAGAAGTGATAAAGACAAAAACTAATTAGTTAAAATAAGATTTATTGTTGAGACTGAAAAGGGGATGTTCGGATCTTGAAGTTGAAATGAACATCTTTTTTAATTCAGAGTGCTATAACCTATATTTCAAGGAATCTGATTATATTCGTGTGAAGTATAGGCTACATTTCAATTACGTTACTAATGATTGACATCTGAACCCAGGATGTCAAATATACCTTTTGTCAGTCAGAAGAAAGTTTGATTTACCTTCCTGGACGTGAAGCGTCCCAAATGTTTTGTTACATTCCATGGTTACATTATTTTTTAAGTTTGTTACATTTTATAACCTTATATTTACTTTAGAGTTTCACTATCAAATTAAATTAAATTTTATTTAGATTTTATTACATTGTCTTTAAGAATAAAATCAGGAAAATAACGTTCTTAAAACATAACATAGCCAAGCAGTCTAACAGTGACATGTAATAACTAAACTAGAAGTGTGAAGTTTATTAGTACGGTTAATTCACTCTGAAGGTCAAAAAATTTATCCTTAGTAATATACTGGTAGTAACTTAGTTATAACCTACAAGAAACAGAACAAGATAATTATTGTGATATTAATTAAATTAAAACACTGTTTATAGTATAATATAGGATAGTGTGCTGAAAACTCCTTTTTTACGTGGCTGAGTTAAACAACGACTTTCGGGTATAAACGTGGTGATATCCGCTAGACAATCTGGGCTGTCTTAGCCACGAAACCATATTCCCGAGAACTGTGTCCGTAAGTATTAATGTTTGCGTTATAATAAATAGTTATAATACGCCGAGAACTTCTTGTTAATATAAATGCTAACGTATTGAATAGTATATGATTCGAGTGATTCGGTTATTACCTTTTCGTTTTTTGTTGATTGGAACCAGTAACGCAGTTGCATGTGCTTAACTCTTGTGGTGAAGCAGTTTTTATTTTATTAATTAACTAGCAGTTACCCGCGGCTTCGCACGCAATTTGGTAGCATTTAGACAAGTGAATTATATTTCCGATGCCAACGTTGAGTTTGCCTAGTTGCCACACTCGCGAAAATCTGTCAAAAAGTGTTTATTTATGGCCATTGTAATTTACTCCAGTTTTATATTTTTCCCACCGTTGATTTTGCCTCGTTTCCCGTCAAGAAAATGTATGTATACACAGATCTAAATGGGTTAAATAACAGTCTAAATTTAGAGTAAACGTTAGGCTATATAGTAACTTTTTTATATCTAGGCCTAATACTTAATTTTTGCTAAAATCGTACAGTTACAAATATATTTGTATTAAAACTTTTAACTTTCTTGTATATTTTTTTCTTAATCTGCGTTCAACAATGATCCCAGAAAAGACTGAAATAAGAATTATTCTTACTACAAAGATTACACTATGCTTTAACATTATAAATCGACAAAAATTCAAAATAGTAGTTTATAGCAGATAATTAAAGAAAACAATATGGTTTTGATGTCATTACAAAGTTTGTACACAGAACAGTTGATTACATTCAATAGGCTATATCAATTACTATATCGCAACTTTAGAGACCAACATGGGATTTTTCGTTACTTTATGGACCAGTGGGGCGTAGCCCTGAGGGGTTTTCGAAATAAGAATAAGGCTATATTCATACCAGAGGCCCTAAGAATGTCTCTGTACAATCGACTGTACTAGTTTACTCATGAAATCAAACAACGGGACTTTAGAACTTATAATAGGCCTACTATTATTAGGATGTTTCGCTTAAAGCTAATTAACTTGGTTTTTTAGGCGGGTCGTGGTCGACACTAGTGACCATCATGCGAGACGGCATTCATTTCGTGTTCATCATTCGTAGTTGACATTCGAGGTAACCAGCTTGCGTGCAGTACAGTCAAGTTAAACGACGTTTATTTTGTATGGGAACTATTTGGGATACTTTGCGTTGATATAAAGAAAGTGTAACGCTGTTGTAAAAAGACTGCGAAATGATTCATGTTCCGAATAATTGGGAACTGTGACATTTATTTTATGATCCATTTTGCAGAAAGACAGGACAACTAAGTCATTTCGAAATGTAAAGGATAATATTTATTCAAATGTTCTTTGTTTATCCCATATAGTCAGACACTAAATGAAGCAGATAGGACATATGTTCTTATGAACTTTTTTGCTTGTTTCTGTGTCTTCTTATCTACTATCAAATCCTGTAGTTGTGGCAACCTTTTGGGGAAGCACTGTATTATATGATCAATGTTTTCAGTTTGCAGATAAATAAGAGAAAATAATGTTAACTTGAATACAAAACTATAAAAACATTATTATTTTATTGGTTGTTTTGATATTCTTTAAATGATAAAAACCAGTTGCAGTCCCAAGAACTAACTATAATTTAAAGTATCAATGCCATTCCTTGTCAGTATTTTGTGTTGAATATACGAGTAAATAAAACTCTCCAGGCAAGAATATATCCTACAAATATCTCAAAGGATTGCTCTAAAAAAGTCTGTTGAAAGGTGGCCTTGAACACTGGCCGAGGCTTCTGGATAAAAAAAAGCTCAAACGACGACGCGACTGGCAAAGACAGGTTCGGCAACCTTAAACTCGCATTTATTGATGAGCTTTCACATAAGGCAAACCCGAAATTGAAATGATAAACAAATTTAAGATTATTCTTTCTCAGGATTTAATGTCGCATTTTTAATTTGCATGACGTATAATAACGAGCTGGTTACATTTTATTACAACAACTATTTGGGTATATCGACATTGATAAAGGCTCATCACAGTAGTGTAGTCAATTTTAATCTTACTAAAAGTACTAAGTTAACTACATTCTAAACCCACAATATTTATGTTCCAAAATTAACTAATTTTCCACATTAAATAGCTTTATAATGCTTCTTAAAATTTTACTTCCGGGGGAATCAGGGTTGCTAAGGTTGAGGATAGGGCATTCTGAGCCTGCTTATGCCAACTTTTAAATCGAAACGTCCGATCATGAGAAGCATCGCTGTGCGGTAAAAACTGTCGACCGTGATTCTACCTACTGTAAAATTGCGGTTAATCGGTATAATCGAGTAAGCATGGTCAATAATCGATTATAACATAGCAACAATGGCCCGCCTGCCAATATTCCCGTCTGCAAAGAAAGAAGTGCATCACATACAATAGAGATAAAGGGTGAACTATATTTTAAAAATCGGTTCAGAGCATGAAAATAAGAGAAAATTCAAATAAAACGTAATATGACAAAATATCTTACACTTGTTTTGTATAAAACCTATACGTTTCATACTCAAACATTTTTATTTTAAAAACTTATTAGGCTACAGCAGTGAAATTTGGAACGCATATTACGAGTATCCTTAAATATTATTGTAAAATTCAAAATGCTTTACACATTTTCAAAATAAATATGGGTTTTAACTTGTAATACCTACCATATTTCATAGAAATTCCTAATTAGTGATCTTTTGACAGGATAATACTATTGTATACCAACGTTCCCAAAATTTGAAGGATATTCAAACATAATAGTATTTAATACATTAATATGATTACTCACCAAAACAAGTAATAGGTCTACCTTTAAAGGATTAAAAAAAAATGTGTTGTTCGAAAATGTTATTTTGAAAAATTTAATGTAATTATTAGTTTTGTAATTACATTGCACATTTTATGTACATAAGTAAAAACCGTCAATTTCCATGGAACCTGCAATGGGTCACTCATTATAAAACATTCTATATATGTACCTATATCAAGCAATCCAAAATAGAAAAAAACTTTACTTTCTAGTACATTAATTTTAGCCAGGAATGTCTCTGTTTCAACATTTAACATTTTTCTTTAGGAGCCAGTAATAAGAACTGTAGTTGTAGCCATTTTGATTTTTGCTCCATTAGATTGTAGGCATTTCTGAGAATGTTAATTTTGTATTGTGGCCCCTATTATTTATTTGGGTGAATGAAGGACTCATGGCCAGTCAAATAATATTTATAATATATATTATATTATTTTAAATTCCTCGGGTGAGGGGGTGGAAGTCCACAGACATTGTTTTACGGAGTTAATTCTTCTTTTATAATATTTTACAAGGTTATTGACAGCAACATTTAAATAATGTATATTTTGAAAACCACTACTTCAACATTTATTTTTCTGTTTAGCTTGTTTAAGTTTTGGAAAGGAATGGCTACCCACTAGCTTTATGTGTACAGTGTACACATCTGCTCATGACTTAAATCTTAAAGAGTTGTATATTTTGAAAAACTAAGCCACATTGTTATAGAAGTTATTTTAAAATTTCAAAATAGGATACTGTCGAAAACCATCATATTCGTGATAAGAGACTGCATCTGCTCGTGATTATCCTAAGCAACACAGTCTGAGTTAATTGAGAAGAGCGCGCTTTGATAAACGCTCCCCGGTGAACTCTGAGTGATGCCGAGACGGTATTTCCGCGATTCGCAACCTCCGGCTGCTCTACCCCGTAATTTACCTAACTGTCCACGGTCCCGCCCCACGCCGTCGTCGTCGTCCTGGTCGTGGTTGTCCCACTTAGGACCGGTCCTCTCCTCCTGCGACCTAGTCTACAGCCGAGCTGGTCAATCGCTCATAATCGGTGAATGTTATCATTACTATGCCTCAACCTCGTCTGTCTGCTTATCTTTCTTGGCGGGTGTGGTTTACCCACTAGCCACAAGTTTAATGCAGAAACACGAATATAATACGCTGTTGTAAGAAATTAATAAACACAAGGCAGGAATACACTACACCACGAGTCGCCTGACATACTTCGCTGAGGTTGCATTCCAAATTTCAGGTCACTAGCTCATTTCGTTCTCGAGATGTCTTGCAAACATATAGACAGACGGACGTCATACAGAACAGAATTTTACATCCCTCCGATAGACAAAAAAAAAAATGTGTCAGCCTTCTGAGTGGCTTCAATGACGCTCAGCCAAACTCCATGGTTCCATGGTTGGACATGCATCATCATAGAACTCATGTTCCATGTAAAATAAACAGTTTTTATCGAGATACTTTTCCACGTGATACATTTAAATTTTTGTTCATTGGCTTAGGCTTCATATCAGTGTTTAAATAATAAAAGTTCCGATTAGGTAGAGAGTACTTCAATGACAACGCAAGATTTT
Organism: Homalodisca vitripennis; assembly: GCF_021130785.1. NCBI lineage: Eukaryota > Metazoa > Arthropoda > Insecta > Hemiptera > Cicadellidae > Homalodisca > Homalodisca vitripennis. Next base: position 137,143,433 of record NC_060208.1, read on the forward strand.
GTTGAAATAAAACCTTGTCACCTATTTTTAACATTGCTTGTCCACTGTATTATTTTTAATTTTATTGTATGAATAAGCTACATATATTAATATGTCACAGGTTAAAATATATAATTGTTCTCAGCTTGTTTACAAATTTATTCAACCTGTTATTTCCTTGTTGCCATCATAATTACTAATAAGACCAATGTTTCATGCAAAATTTAAAGATAGACCTATCTATAGATATCTTGCCGCATTGTCCATTCACATATTTATTCATTGAATTGAGTTTAATACCAGTGTTTAAATAATAAAAAATGTATACACATCAAATAACCATAAAATGGTGTTACATTTGTTAGAATATTTAGGCTACATAAGTTAATATGTTACCTGTTAAAACTCTTTAGTGTGCTTTGAATACAAATTTACTTGTTCTGCTATTTTCTCGTTGCCATAATAAAACCAATGGAAACATATTCCCTACAGCCATCATCGAACTAAGTGGTACTTAGCCTACATAGAAATGAAGCGTCATCCAAACTTTCAAGTCTATTCATTAGTCCGCGTTCGTGATAGCGTATGGACAAGCATAGGCCTACATAGATTAAATATTTTCAGCGCCAAGAACGACTAAACTTAATGTAATCCTACTATAGTTTGTGATCATGTGACATTTGTAATCCAAACAATAAGATAACAATCAAGCAATAACATTAATTAAGCATAGGCCTACATAGATTAAATATTTTCAGCGCCAAGAACGACTAAACTTAATGTAATCCTACTATAGTTTGTGATCATGTGACATTTGTAATCCAAACAATAAGATAACAATCAAGCAATAACATTAATTAAGCATAGGCCTACATAGATTAAATATTTTCAGCGCCAAGAACGACTAAACTTAATGTAATCCTACTATAGTTTGTGATCATGTGACATTTGTAATCCAAACAATAAGATAACAATCAAGCAATAACATTAATTAAGCATAGGCCTACATAGATTAAATATTTTCAGCGCCAAGAACGACTGAACTTAATGTAATCCTACTATAGTTTGTGATCATGTAACATTTGTAATCCAAGCAATAAGATAACAATCAAGCAATAACATTAATTAAGCATAGGCCTACATAGATTAAATATTTTCAGCGCCAAGAACGACTAAACTTAATGTAATCCTACTATAGTTTGTGATCATGTGACATTTGTAATCCAAACAATAAGATAACAATCATGCAATAACATTAATTAAGCATAGGCCTACATAGATTAAATATTTTCAGCGCCAAGAACGACTAAACTTAATGTAATCCTACTATAGTTTGTGATCATGTGACATTTGTAATCCAAACAATAAGATAACAATCAAGCAATAACATTAATTAAGCATAGGCCTACATAGATTAAATATTTTCAGCGCCAAGAACGACTAAACTTAATGTAATCCTACTATAGTTTGTGATCAAGTAACATTTGTAATCCAAGCAATAAGATAACAATCAAGCAATAACATTAATTAAGCATAGGCCTACATAGATTAAATATTTTCAGCGCCAAGAACGACTAAACTTAATGTAATCCTACTATAGTTTGTGATCATGTGACATTTGTAATCCAAACAATAAGATAACAATCAAGCAATAACATTAATTAAGCATAGGCCTACATAGATTAAATATTTTCAGCGCCAAAAACGACTAAACTTAATGTAATCATACTATAGTCTGTGATCATGTGACATTTGTAATCCAAACAATAAGATAACAATCAAGCAATAACATTAATTAAGCATAGGCCTACATAGATTAAATATTTTCAGTGCCAAGAACGACTAAACTTAATGTAATCCTACTATAGTCTGTGATCATGTGACATTTGTAATCCAAACAATAAGATAACAATCATGCAATAACATTAATTAAGCATAGGCCTATATAGATTAAATATTTTCAGCGCCAAGAACGACTAAACTTAATGTAATCCTACTATAGTTTGTGATCATGTGACATTTGTAATCCAAACAATAAGATAACAATCAAGCAATAACATTAATTAAGCATAGGCCTACATAGATTAAATATTTTCAGTGCCAAGAACGACTAAACTTAATGTAATCCTACTATAGTTTGTGATCATGTGACATTTGTAATCCAAGCAATAAGATAACAATCAAGCAATAACATTAACCATTTCCAATATTAAGAAACTCTGACTTGTAAATTAATTTATATTTTAGAGAATATAAAGAAGAAGAAAATGTAATAATTTTAAAGATATGTTTAGATTTGTATTAAGATTTATGATAGTTAAGTATTATCTCCTTATTTAGACTATTTTGTATTATACCTACACATCGTCCGGAGAACCTTGGCCTTTGGCCTACACACTAACACAGCTAACCGCCCAGCTCTACCCGCCTGCAAAGGAGTCGTACTTACTAGTACATACATTTACATGTAATACTGTAATACTTGTTACTACATTAATACCGTGGAGAAAATATGTCTAGATACAGCATCATTGTGACATGTTATAGTAATGGAATGGTGATTTTATTAAAACTCTATAGCCTACGTTTAATACGAGTAGTTAGTTAGCTTTACTGTCTCATTTGGTCTCATTATCTTTATTTGGTTTAAGGGTTGCGCATTTAATAAAATTAACTGAATTTGATAAGAAGTCATAACACTTATAAATTTGGAACACAGTAAATGACGAATGATAGGGTAGCCCTACTAAAATGATTGAGTGGGTGTGCGACTCTTGGGCCAGCGTCAGCGAGGGTCGTATGTATCACCGGCCTTCGGACAGGGTAGCATAAAGTAATAAATATCTCTTCAAACACTTTCTTCCTGTTTTAAATATAAAAGTGAAGCAACTATGTTTTACTATATAAACCATTCCAAACAAACACTAATAAATATATTCACATGGATGTTAATTAAGCACAATTTGTTTACAATTTGAAATATATGATTTTAGTATTGTACGGTGTGTTGTAAAATTATTTTAAAATATCGCGGTATTTGTTATATAACTGCCTTTATAGCTTGTATACCTAAGTGTTGTAAATTGAAAAAGGTACTTGAAACATATTTCGTACTGTAATGCAAAATTTGTAATGACTTAATTAAATCTAATCCGTTATTCGTCATAATATTCGAGTACAATATACATATTCGAATAATAGATATGCAATCTGCGACATTATGTTTCATCGTTAAATAGCAGGATATTTTTCCAAAGGAAGTCTGTTGTGCACATAAAATTAATAGCTTATTCATGAGTTTGTTTGTGATTTGTTATTAGTATCCTAGTAAAATGTATTATTACCATTGTTAATGCCTTGTACGATGTATGAGTTCCGCTAAATGATCAATTGTAACAGTATTTAACAAAACCTGACAAAAATTAACGCCACACAATTGAAAACTGATAGATCGGTTAATGGAAATCTGGTCATTACTCAGGATAAAAAAAGAGTGCAGTACCTGATAGATGTGGACTGGAGGACGGACGGCTCTCTACTGAGTAGAGTACCGAGTACCGAGTACTGACAGGTCCAGCGACTCCGGCCTGACCGGTCCCTGGAGGAGTCGCCGGTGACAGGAGCATCACCGGGACATGAGCAGGTGGTTGAGCGGCTTTCACGCCAACACTGGACTGGATACCGCCAAGCGTCAATGTGGGAGCGTTGACACCGCACTGCCGTGTGCACTGATGCGGCCGAACCGGCTCAGGCCTCCAGCCCTTACACACCGCAGGGGCGTCCGCGGTTTTGGTTTTGATAATCCTCAGAAATCGAGAGAAGAATATCGCTCGCTAGCCAAAGTAATCAGTATCACATGTCTGTCTTATCTGCATTCTCAAGTTTCCCTAATGGCCTATTCCCATTTCTTGTGAGCAGGAAAGGTCACATCATATGGTTATGGAATATTAGATGAATCACACAGTTTTTGGCAAAAATATTTGAGCCCTGATAATGTTTTCTGATTTATTTTTAATATAATATGAAGAGTATTTGCTATACGTAAGCATGCGCTTCAAACATTTTGATAATTCTCAGAAATCGAGCAAAGAATTTCGCTAGCCAACATAATCAGTATCACATTTCTGTGTTATCAGCATTCAAGTTTCCTTAATGGCCTATTCCCATTTCTTGTGAGCAGGAAAAGTCACATCATATGGTTATGGAATATTAGATGAATCACATAGTTTTTGGCAATAATATTCCAACCACGGATAATATTTTCTGATTTATTTGTAATACATGAAAAGTATTTGCTGTACGTAAGCATGCGCTTCAAACATTTAGGTATCCAAGGAAAGGTTTCCTTGTGATAGGCCATAAATTATCTAGAACATTTAAAACACTTGTATCAGAGGAAAAATTCTTCGAAAGTAAACGGAAATTTTATACTTTGTTTATAATATACTATTAATATATTATTATATGCATTAATAACACTCCCTATAACATAAATAATTTCAAAACTTTGTCGTAGTAACCCGCAGGGATCGGTTCTTAGCCCGCACTTCTCAATCTATGCAATCTATATTTGGAGCAATGTGGTTAATGTAAAGGAGTGTTTATTTACAACACTTCTACAAGTATCAGTTTTATTTTGTTTGGTGGTCTGGAAATTAAATGCACAAATTTATTATTTTGATGTTGATTTATAATATTATTTACTTTATCAACGGTTTGTATTCTTCGACAATTATGTTTTATATATTATCGATTGATATACATATTAACTGCATTACAAATATTTTTCAATACCATTCTTTTAAGTTCTCTCTGATTTGATTGTGTATTACTTTATTAGGTTTAACTTCAAGTATTCATTTATTTATTAATTCATTTTTGTAATTTAAAAAATGTTGAGTTCGATATTGTAGTAAACTCTTGTCTACACACATAGGCTGATGGCAATGCTAGGATATCCCAAAACATTTTTTTTCTGTATGGTTGTACAGGGTGTTATGAGGCTTTCCTCCGCTATCCAGGCCCTATGATTCTTGTGTACGACCTGATCCAACGAGATGAGGAGGTTAGTTTCAGGAATTTCATCTCTAGCCATTTCAAACCTCCGAGATGTGTACGATTGAGGTAAGGTAAGTGTCATAAGTAAAATCCAATAGAAACTGTTCTTGACATCACAATGATCCCATTGAATAAGTGGAAGGTTGATGTCTGGACATAACGACTTTAGCAAATTTGTTCAGTATTCTCTCCAAAAATGAAATGACAAACAACCGAATGTAGTTCCTTTACGTTAGTAATATTTGAAAGTTTGCCATAAGATAATAGATATTATAAGCATTGATAAAATAATATATTGGTGTTTTATAGTAGTACACCTTTATTCCAAATAGTGACGTAATTTAAGCCAATGTTTTTTTAACTTTCTACAACATTAAGATTTTCATAAATGTGCAGTATTATAAACTAGAAAACCTGCAATAAATCGTGTTATGAAAATAAATTTACTCTTAGCGATATTAATCTTAGCATAATCTTGAAGTACATTGAATTTTCGCAAGAAGAACCAACTATCGCAGGTTCAGAGAACAACGGCTTGTCCAGTAGCCTGGTCGCATTCTGTACAAGACAATTAGCAGCAACTCGGTGTCTGGTTTCTGTGAAGTAAAATGCGACATTTAAGACCAGTTTCAGCAGAAACCTTGCTTTCGCCTTGGCGCGACGCAGCCATGGCGTAGCAGTCCCTACAAGGAAGGCTGTAAACACTGATTCGCGATGAGCAAGTGTCCATCCAGGTCCGTGACTACTATCGGGACAATGGGGGGAAGGGCCCAGGATACTTAACGTGAGAACTTTTTATTACTTAAAATTATAAAACTTAAACTCTGTACAAAAACAAACTCCTAAAACTTAGTTTTATCAGTGGCCCTTCACATCTTCTAGAGACTGACTGTGATGAATAGATGGAAAATTTAAAGAAAAGCTTATGCCAAGCTGCATACTATTTTAAAGGTCTTGATAATATAAAACAATACTAAAAATAAAACAAAGTTTGGCCAACTTTGAACTTAACTGTGGTCATTTAAAGTGTTTTGATTAGATATTAAATAAATCATATTTTTTCCATATGAGGACCTTTTTTCACAAAATGATATCAAAAATTAATAATGTGTCCTAAGTGCGATTCTCAAATTAAAAAAGTTTTGCTCCTTTTTAGCTAATTTTTAGGAGGTAGTACTCTGAGGAAAAAACAATAAAACTGTTTAGCTCTTTCCACGTGTTGTTTTATAAGATATATAACACAAATATGACGTGTTTAGTCCTCAATACTATCACAATGTTTACATTGTTATCAGAATAAAAGGAAAAAACTGAAAATGATTAAAATAGAAAAGGAATGTTAGTAAGAGAATGGTAGTAATATTGCTAATACAGTTATACCCGCCTCTCACTGTTTCCAAATGTCATTTTCCACATAATTTCTATTGTATAACCAACCAGTTTAGAGTAATATCACAGACAAAGGACTATGGGTTTATTTCTGTGCACTATTATATAAATATAACAGTCTAATTTTGCATGAAGGATATTATATCGACTTCTCACAGGCCAACCCACAAAGGCGGTGAAGAGCCCCATGGCACATAAAGCAGTCAGTTCTTAGTCCATGAATTGTTGTGCAGAGTTTCACAATCTGCATAATTAAAATGTAGATAAAGCGTTCTGATCCTTTCCAGCGCCCCTATACTGTAAAATGTTTGTCGGAAATATTTATTTTTCTATCCTTAACCAATAAGCTCCCAAACAAGAGATGTTAGTGGGGCAGTATCAAAGCCACTACCATACTGTCTTCATGATTTCAAGTTAATTCAGTACCAAAGTTACATTGTCTTCTTTATTTTGAAATAAATTGGTTCATTAAACAATACAAATGTTTCAAGATATATTTAGGCTATCCTTCTGTAACCAAAATAATTTCAAAACCAACTTGAAGTATTATTAGAAATCCAGTAGTTTTGTCAGAAATCACTTGCCAGGCCTTAAGGTAGCATTGGAAGTGTGTTCAATTTGCCAACAATCCTTTCTAATCTGTTTATTTGTAAAATTTGGCTTCACCATTGTTCTACAACACCAACGTCATGACGGTATTGGGGCATTGGCTTTCCTGACAATCACAGTAGCCTTATGATAGAAATGAGAATTCACTAGTTTAGTGACGACATTATTGACAATCTAATGGTGATTTTTAAATAGTAATGAATTTAAAATAAGAATATAATACCATAGATGCTTGTAATACATTTTACTGTTTAGGGAAACCCCTATCAAGAAGAGTTGCAAACTAGAAATAGTTGTTGGCTGCCAAAACCTCCTCGCAACTCCCATAGGATCCCACAGGAAGGGCACCGAGGTAAACCTTGTGAGACATGGTGTGATTGCTGCCCAACCAATACATCCCAAACACCTCAAATTCACTCAGCATCTTACTCGAGGATAACCCTTGATCTGATAAATATCAGAGATCACTGACGAAAAACGCGTTACATCTTCCCGAGGAGCAACTTCCGTCACTTGTTATCACACACAATTCCTAGAGAGTTACGTAAATGTGTAGGAACTTCTCGAACGAAATTCTCAAAATTAACCTAATTTTATTATACTTTGTACTAATCCAGGACGATTAACAGTAGCGAGGTTCAACTAAAATCCTCCAAAGTCCAAATTTAGTAGTTCGAATATTTTCATTGGAAGCAAACCATTTAACAAGGGAATCCCACTGACTATCTGAGTTTAAATACTGCACAAATCTTGCTTCTTTTACAGTACGGGATTCCTCATCGGTGGTGAAACCCGTTCCAGAGATGCACAATACTCTCCCACTGTAGTTGTGCCCCCACTGGTAGCGTACCCTCCTATTCTACCATAACCATATCTTGGATGAGCAACAGCACACAAGTACCGTCTCGGCGTGTGGTCTAACTGACGACGCAAGCATACCCTCCTATTCTACCATAACCATGTCTTGGATGAGCAACTGCACACAAGTACCGTCTCGGCGTGTGATCTAACTGACGACGCAAGCATACCCTCCTATTCTACCATAACCATATCTTGGATGAGCAACTGCACACAAGTACCGTCTCGGCGTGTGGTCTAACTGACGACGCAAGCATACCCTCCTATTCTACCATAACCATGTCTTGGATGAGCAACTGCACACAAGTACCGTCTCGGCGTGTGATCTAACTGACGACGCAAGCATACCCTCCTATTCTACCATAACCATATCTTGGATGAGCAACTGCACACAAGTACCGTCTCGGCGTGTGATCTAACTGACGACGCAAGCATACCCTCCTATTCTACCATAACCATACCTTGGATGAGCAACTGCACACAAGTACCGTCTCGGCGTGTGATCTAACTGACGACGCAAGCATACCCTCCTATTCTACCATAACCATGTCTTGGATGAGCAACTGCACACAAGTACCGTCTCGGCGTGTGGTCTAACTGACGACGCAAGCATACCCTCCTATTCTACCATAACCATATCTTGGATGAGCAACTGTACACAAGTACCGTCTCGGCGTGTGGTCTAACTGACGACGCAAGCATACCCTCCTATTCTACCATAACCATGTCTTGGATGAGCAACTGCACACAAGTACCGTCTCGGCGTGTGATCTAACTGACGACGCAAGCATACCCTCCTATTCTACCATAACCATATCTTGGATGAGCAACTGCACACAAGTACCGTCTCGGCGTGTGATCTAACTGACGACGCAAGCATACCCTCCTATTCTACCATAACCATATCTTGGATGAGCAACTGCACACAAGTACCGTCTCGGCGTGTGATCTAACTGACGACGCAAGCATACCCTCCTATTCTACCATAACCATATCTTGGATGAGCAACTGCACACAAGTACCGTCTCGGCGTGTGATCTAACTGACGACGCAAGCATACCCTCCTATTCTACCATAACCATGTCTTGGATGAGCAACTGCACACAAGTACCGTCTCGGCGTGTGGTCTAACTGACGACGCAAGCATACCCTCCTATTCTACCATAACCATATCTTGGATGAGCAACTGTACACAAGTACCGTCTCGGCGTGTGGTCTAACTGACGACGCAAGCATACCCTCCTATTCTACCATAACCTTATCTTGGATGAGCAACTGCACACAAGTACCGTCTCGGCGTGTGGTCTAACTGACGACGCAAGCATACCCTCCTATTCTACCATAACCATATCTTGGATGAGCAACTGCACACAAGTACCGTCTCGGCGTGTGGTCTAACTGACGACGCAAGCATACCCTCCTATTCTACCATAACCTTATCTTGGATGAGCAACTGCACACAAGTACTGTCTCGGCGTGTGGTCTAACTGACGACGCAAAAACAAAAGTGCAACCTCACTACAATTACGGGGCCCGAATGTGGGAGGCCCGCATGCCATTTGTCGAGTCTCGGAACGCGGGTATGATATGAATGTAGTCGTCCCGTCGTCTGGTCGGACTCAGAGCAAGGCCTCATAATTTGTAGCGGACTCTGTCCTGTTCTGACTTCAAAACAATTGAGGGCGACGAGCTCGAAGACAACGATGTCAGGCTCCCACGGACTTCCGCTGCTTCTGCGAGAACGGAAGTAGTGTTATCCCACCATAAAACAATAGAAGCGTTAGAAATATTCCACCTTTGTTGGTGGCCATGGATTGCTCACTTGTATTGTGTTAGTTAAAAAATACACATTAATTATTCAAACCTTTCAACCTAGCCTTTTTTTCTCCTCTTTTAAGCCTCAGCTTAGCTATGTCGGCTTCTATGTACACTGGTTTATTTTTCAAAGTACACACACACTTTCGAGTATATACACGATTGGCCCTCCCCGGGATTTGAACCAGTGATCTCTCAGTTAGAGAGCCGAAACTATAACCATTAGTCTACGGAGGAGGACCTACCTAGCCTGTGTGCGTAATGTTTATATAAATTAATCACGTAAACAATATACGTGTTGTGTATACATGTGGTAAACAAATATGACCAACTGTTAAAGAAAGGGTTAGTGATTAATATTTACAGTTAAACTAACTTTTTAAATACGTTTTTTCCAGTCGAGGGTTATTTCATAAGGGAATAGTGAAAAGATTAACTGCAATATAATGTTTTTAACTTTTTGATAAGATGAGCAGAACACTATAAAAATGTAATTTGGATCGTTTCAAAAAATATATTATGTAGTCGTATATGATAAATACGCAGTTAGTTACATTTTGTAGCTTAGGCTCGCCGAAAATGAACTAAACAAAGTATTAAGTCATAATGAAAGTTTATAAATGACAGTGATAAATACAGTGTTGTTAGATCCACTTGTTTATAGAGTTGGATCCAGAAAAGGTAAAGGTTTGAAGGTAAAAGCCATGCCGATGGCGTGAAGAGAAGGGGGACGGCTGTGAAATTAGTTCTAGACAGTAGCGTATCCAGGATTTGAGTTTGGGGTTCCAAACCCGTCAACTATAATTGCGGATAGAGGGAAAGGAGTAGATCGACCTCGTCTTTTAAAAATATGATAAGTCCAGGATATTCGGAAAATATAAAATAGAATGTTAAGTAATGAGAAAAAGAAAATATTTTCTTGTATAACCGGTAGACGTCTCTGGTCATACCTTGGAATATGGTCCTAGATTTAACAAAATTTCTAGTCTTAACACATTGGAATAAGTAGTAAAAATGTCTATGGTAAAACGAATGTGATATATATTATATAATACAATGAATATTTGATTTAAATTAACGTCTTATTATATATCTACAGATCTCTCGAGTAATCATAAACACGTTTTGTACTAACAATAAAGAAGGTCTAAACCAAATAATAAGGCAAAGAAGTCGAAATTAGGATGAGCACGCCGTGGGACTTTCTCCTATCTAAGATAAAATCACATTTATTATGGAGTATTCGGGATAATAGGTACATTAATTAAATATTAGGAAATATCAATAAATAAATCATAAATATTGATTTCATGTTCTGAATGTGTCGTATGATAACGTTACTATAGGTTTATATGTTATTTTAAATTAGGTCAATCTATTTAGGAAGCGCAAATAGTACGCAGGTTGGAAATCTATTGTGTTAAAAACAATTTAAAAGGTTATGCTAGCTTTTATTAACATTTAATATGTCAACATTGTTGAATCCACTAGTTCAAAAAGTAGATGCTTATTTTAAGCATTTTGTTTCACGTATATCTTATTTTAATGATATAGAAAGTATTTTAGTCTTCTTTTTAAATTTCTCCTGCAGTATTATATTTTTTAAGAGATAAGAAGAACAGGGAAACGGTATTTCCTCTTTAGAAGATATTATATAAACATAAGTATATGTAGTACTTAACAGTGATCTAAGGAGCTACTGCACTAACAGGCACAGGCATGTCCCAGAGGTCCTCGCGGGTTGCGTGGTCCAGAGGAACCACCCTCCAGAGGCTGTAGATGTTCTTGTAGCTGCTGAGACGCAGTAGAGGATGCTTGGAGCGGCCGAGTATCGAGTGAAGATGCGGCACTTCGGACTCGACAAACAGGGGCTGAAACGCAATTTCGTGGAATTCAGATCATAGATTTTGGTCTTGCGGTTTACCCAATAATTACACCATCATTAGGCCAAAATCTCACTTCAACACTTAACTACTAACTCATTGTGAGTGCTTTGCCAATTAGTTTAAATTTGCACTACTGCCTAAATGCTAATGAGATAAACATCAGAGATTCCAGTACCGATGAAGTAACAAATGTACCCACTACTTAAATGTTATTACAATTATATACGTGTACTTACTAACCAAACCATAAGGCGATTCAAAAGTACCCAGAGCGAAAGGCTCGCCGTATTTCAGAATATCTCCCTCTCTGCATCTGGTATCTGGACTGAAACACAAAATACATATTCTATGAATTTAACAACATATAACCCAAAAATCAGTGCCTAAAGACTTATTTTTAGTCATAAATAATATTATTGACTTATTCATTTTCTTCAAGTAATTTATTACTCAAACTTCAGTAATAAACTATTTTCACTGTACTGTTATAAAATAGAGCTAAGTATATACATTCATAAGTCTCGCTCGAGCACAGTTCACTAAGTCATCCTAGAGACTACTATTGACTGCACATACAAAAACACGAGTGACTTCTTTTTACGTGGGTTGGGAGACGTCCAACGACGGATGATGCTTGTAAAATCATCCGTCTCTACCAAAAAAACTCAAAAGTAACCCAAAAAAGTAATCCCTCATTCTGTGGCGAACGCCATTCAACAACAGTTTTTAAGAAAATCCTGATTTCTCTGAGTAAAATATTTAAATAGTGATTTTTCTATAGGAAATTATTAGTATTGCTCGCTAAAGAACTACGACGCTATTTCGAAAACTTTAATTCATAAAAACAGCTAAACCTAGTACCAATTTCTTCTTACTATCGTTTAAAAACTGTTGGAGAGGAACTTATGCTCTGAACTTGACTTACTATTGAGCCACTAAAATTAAGCGTAAAACGTCAATCGCGTCCGTTGGGATTCCTGAAGGAAGCAGTTAAACTCAGCTCTGAATACGTCTATGGCATACTACAGACTTGCCTGCTGACTCTGAAACAATTTCGGACACACGGGGTGGAGTGTGGAGAGGCGCTGACTAAGGAACCGTCCTGGAAGTGCTGGCAGGTGTCGACCTCCTGGACACCCACGACTCCGGCGAGTACGAGACCCTGGGGGGCACGAGAGTGGCAGAGTCCGGGAGCCAACACCTGGCAGGGGTCCCCGAACTTGACGTAATCACCGGGCAATAACAAGGAGACCTGCAGTGAATGAATAACACAACAGTTAAACAGTTGTTGGCTGAGCATTAACGAGGCCCTAAACTGGTGCCGCTGAAAAATTTCATTTCTCCCACACAAAAAACCAAAGGATTTTTTCTCACACGATATCTTGAAAACGAACTGGATACTTTTGTATTATCCGGAGGCCACTATTTATGGAAGAGTTTTTCTTATCGGAGACCTAAAAAAATACACTGTTAAAAGTAACAGGCTTTAATTTACCTGCTGTGAAAATGACATGTCATTATGACGATCAGTTCTTATTTTCTACCTCCCAAAAGGAAGGCAGAATTTGGGTACTATCTCGAGGATTATTTTACTTTTTCGCCAGAATTCCGGTGTGCCATACTAATGACCAGGGGCATTTCCAATCGAAACTTTCTCAACCTCAGATCATTCAAGTCCCAGATCGTCGACCTTCCTGCCGTCAGATCACGGTCTTTGGCGCAATCCCGCACTTCTGGCGAAATGAGAAAAACATCCCTTGAGATAGTACCTAAATTCAAGATCAGATTGGTGATTGCTCATTAACTTTTACATTTACAATACGTACGTGTGTAATTTTACACTTATATGGCCTAATAACAATAGTAGGTAGGGACGGACTGGCTTCATTCTCGCCGATATCGCTTCCTTTTGGGAGGCAGAAAACGAACCGATCGTCATAAGTTAAACATATTCTGTTATTCTAACACTGTATTTTTTAGGTTGTAGGTAAGAAAATCTCTTCCATAAATGTTGGCCTCCGGACAACACTAAACTACTAATACTATAATAATAATTTTATTAGAACAGATTGAATGAATAAAATGATTACAGCTACTTGCCATTTTTATGAGTTACAACAACAGAAACTTGCAGTTTTGTGAACTGATATATGCTCTATTCTACAAGTGCCAAGTCCTAATACATAACATTAACTATGTTAAACACAGATTGATATACTTACCTCTTTCAATAAATTCGAGATTGTCGCTCTCGTCTTTTGAACACGAAGCTCTCCTCTTTCCTTTTGTCTTAGAAAGTACTTCATTTTCTCCTGTAAATAAAGAAAATATATCTCTTAATAATGTAAATGCGAACTGAAAAATTCTAAAAGCCAACATGATTATGCCATACGAATAGTGTTTCTACAAAGGAAACAACATATCATCACGCAATGCAAGTTAGAAGAACTTTACAAGGTTTGTAAAACTAATTTTACTATTCACTATTTATATATATATATATATATATATATTTGGGATCACAAATGTTTTTCAGTTTTTGACCACGAATGTAAAGTCTATTTTCAATGATTGTTACACATATATTACAGCAGACTGGAAATTTAACAAAGGCCAGCTTACTATGTTAATTTTAAAAATAAATTAAAAACGCATTTCATACGTAACAACCCGATTTAGGTCCTTTTCAAATCATTGCTAATTACGTAAAGAACGTATTTCAAAACATAAATTAGGAAAACATAAAAAACTTCATTGGAAATTACCAATTCTTATAACTAACACAATATTGATAGCTAAAGAAGTAAGAAGGTATTATAATACTAACTTATTGTTTAGTATTTATTGATTGCATTTATGTTCACTTGGAAAGGAGGGAACTTTGCGTGTACCTGGAGCAGTAACTTTAAAGTTTATTCGAAACAACGAATGTCTCCATCACCTGTATCTCAAGACCTGACCTCGTCTATCGTGTAGAACACGTTTCTTTCTATTCCCGTGTTCAACTAATAACTGATTTGATCAAACATTTACAATGAGGTGTCAAAACTGGACTGAACATTCCCTTCCCAGTTTATATGTTAAAAACCAAAGAACGAGCTTTGAGGGATAACCTCAAAGGTCATTCACGTGGCCCTCCTTCAGAATGCCGCTATTAACTTCTGTGTCCAGATGTCTAGAAGGTGTATGAAGTTTAAGTAACGTGTCACTTTTGGTTAATACTGTAATCTCTTCTCTATTTTCTGCCTTCATTAGATGTTGATCTACCTCTTTTTCAAATTGAACGATCTTAGACAACCTGTGTTGTATCAATCACATTGTCAATCTATATGGCTCTAAATTGAACAGATTATATATAAAGTATGTATATTATAAAATATAAATAAATAAACACTTACGTACAAACAGCTGTTATTATATGCGTATTTTGCAACATTTTAAAATGATTGTATTATTTTTTATAATATACTAGCAATTTCCCGCGGCTTCGCACGCAATTTCCTGTTGAAAAACAGTACACTATATTCACTTATTATTTTTCTGTCACATTCTAAACATTCCTGAGATAATGATAGTCGTTCTTTCGTGAGCCTATTGGACGCATTATGAAGGTATGTACCATATTTCCTGCCTTTATCTTTCGTGGTTTTTGCTAGGTGTTGATAAGTTATTCAGTACAATTAATTTATATGGATGAATCTCGATAAACTAATTAGGTTATAAAGAACAACATTCGGTATGTTAAAATTAATTTTCTCTTTACGATGTTTCCAGTATTATTAATGGAGTTTGCCTTGTGCTCCGATCAAGAAAATGTATCAACGAAAACCAATTTCGATCATAAAGCGTCTTCTTTCGGCTCTTTTCATTTACCTTCGATCTAACCAAATTCGATTACCTTACGTTCAAACATTCATGGCTTTGTACAATGAGGTGGTTTTATAACAGCGTTTAATAGTATTTTCATTGCATTAGATAGTTTATTGATCATTGGTGCAATCTAAATGTAAAATTAGGCAATAACTTCTTCTATGCAATCTGCATTACACTACTGATCAAGAACTTTACAATTAATTATAATTTCATAATGTTAAATGTAAACAAATGTTACAGCCTCTTTAATGAACTTTAGCTGAAAGTGTTAACAGCTGTTAAACATCAGTTCACTTTGTATTACGTGTCGTACTGTAGTGCAGTCTGTCGGATCCAATTAAAAACACTCCAAAATAAACAACTACTTACAAATGAAAAATTAATTAAAAAAACATTTTCCACTGGACCAAATTGTGAATCTAAACCATTCTCGAATTCCATTGAAAACACACAAATATATATATATATATATATATATATATTTCTTGTGCTCGACTGAACTCCTCCTAAACGACTGGACCGATTTTGATGAAATTGTTTGTGTGTTTTCAATGGAATTCGAGAATGGTTTAGATTCACAATTTGGTCCAGTGGAAAATGTTTTTTTAATTAATTTTTCATTTGTAAGTAGTTGTTTATTTTGGAGTGTTTTTTATTGGATCCGGCAGACTGCACTACAGTACGACACGTAATACAAAGTGAACTGATGTTTAACAGCTGTTAACACTTTCAGCTAAAGTTCATTAAAGAGGCTGTAACATTTGTTTACATTTAACATTATGAAATTATAATTGTAAAGTTCTTGATATATATAAAAATATAGTGTTTACGATCTCTCCAGTAATATTTTCTGGATTTGTTCTGCCGGGTCAAGGAACAAGGGAAGCAAAAATATAATATAAACATGAATCAGAAATTCTTAGTTTGACGTTTACATATTTTTAGACTATTTTTTTTATTTTAGAAACCTGTAACGATGACAAATGTAAATTTTGCATAAATATTTTTCTTGCAGTCTTAAACCAAGAGAAAAATGAATATTATATAACCACATCAAGTTTAAAGATGGCTGGTGTTTGGAGTTTTTAAAGCTTAATAACGTAAAACCTAATATTATGAGAATATGGAATTAATAATAAAGTTAATATTTTCAAGATAAAATATTCCTTCCGACTTACTAAGAAGAAAGGTAGATTTGACATGTGGATCCATAACTGGATGAGAGGATTATTATTACTACTATAGATGGCACTTAAGAATTTAATGTTACGAGAGTGTGTATATTAAACTATAACCTTACAATTGTTGTGCAGATCATTCCGAAATATTTGCACGTGAGTTCTGAATTTAAATGAAAACCATGGGTTCAAATTATTAAATTTAGAACATCTGCTGAGAAAGAAGTAGCGATCCCTTCATAAATTGTAGGGCTACCCCTACCAAAATGATTATTTTTCTACTCTCGTTTTTTCTCAATTGTTATTAAAATTTGATTCTAAATTACTCGCGATTGCACACACAATTTTCTAAAATCGAAGTCTTTATAATACTTATTAAAAACACTTTTGATCAATAATATGGAGGATAAACATAAGAAGGCGTATATCAGGTACTTTCTTATAACATATTAGCACTGTTGGAGCATTTATAATTTGAATTAATTATATTTCTAACGCCACAGCTGAAGCTGCATTGTTGCCCCCTAGAAGCTATGTACAAATACTGTTTAGGCTATGTTCCAAGTTCGGTCTGAATCTATTAAGAACTACGGTAGTTATCGTGTCCATTTATTCCCCCCATGCTGTATACTATACGAGGGTGCAGCATAGGAAGCTCCTACCGCACCCCACTTACAAACAGCCTTCCCCAACAAGAGATATGCTGCGTTTCCAAACTATTTTTCCGCCGGACAGACACAGAGCTTGACTCAGTGACGTTATCAATACTTAACATTGGCGCTCCTAAACAATATGAGAGCTGTTAATCGTATTCTATATTAAAAGCCATAAAATAATCAGAAGCATGAGACATTAAGACAAAAATAAGTTTACTAGGTCAAAATTTAAAGTAGTTATATCAATATTTTTACTTGGTAAATCTATACCACCCTCTATATTTTTATGTAAATCATATAATAACTTTCTTCCTGTAATATTTTTCACCATTTTTTTGTTTTGGATTATGGGGATTATGATCGGAGATAATCCAAAAATCTCCTGGATATTCCGTCAAAAGGACGATAGCGACGGGCTGATTTCAATAAAATTTAAATAATCAGTTTTAAAAAGGAAAAAATAAGATAAGCATTATAATTTACAATAACAATCTTTATTTCTAACCTAAAAATAATACTTTTTACCTAAAATTTCACACTGTTACATTAATGAGTATTTTAACACTGTAATAAATATGTATTGAAATCTTTAATACGATTACAGTGGTGGAATTTTCTAAACAATTTGACAATTATAATAATACTTTCATACGATTTTAGTATAAATTTTGTATGCTTTAAGAATTTGTACCTCATTTTGGGAACCTACCATTACTCATCTCCACCTTATATAATAATATATGGACAAGCTATATTAAAATACTGTAAACTAACTAATCAAAGGTTCCATTGGGTGACTTTATAAACTATCTTGTCTTTTGATAAATAATTTATGATAAATTTATTATTCCTCCCCTCCTTCTCTACCTTATTACTTACCTCTTGCAAGAAAAGTTCCTCGCTCCAGTTTCCCATACGGACTCTGGAGCAGTACCTGGCTCCGATCTCTTCTGACTCTCGCTTCTTCCACCTGTCACCCTCGTCTCCAACCATGTTCTTCACCGACATTCTGCTCCTGCCCGACGGGTCGATCCACGCTAAAGGTTACTGACAGAGCAATAAATAAAGTAAGAAAACAGCCGGGTTACCCGTCTCGTTGCCGGGTTACCATTTAACACGGCCGTTTGTGTGTTTGTTTATTGTTTTCACTGACTGGCGTGTTAATTCAACAGGTGTTATTATTACCATCTGTGGGGAGATCAGGCGGTCCCCTCAAGTGGTATCGATTTAACACTCGAAAGTCAGATACAAATAGTCTTTTATATGTTTCTGGCGTGATTTCCTGTAGAGACGGGGCACGTCACGGTTCGTTTGTTAACTAAATGATGTTTATAATGTTGTAATCTGATGTATCCAGTGGCGTAGCTAGGATTGGGAATAGGGAGGGGTTTTCAAGGGGTTGTACATATAAACAATCTGGGAATAAACCCAGCTACATTCCGTGTTTGTGAGTAATAAATTCGCTGGTTGACAAGTGTCTCGTGTTATAGTGCTAATACTTTTTACTTCTTTGTTTTATTTGGGATCCCGTATAAAACTTGCCCCCATAAACCTCTCTTCGCTGCAGACACTGGACGAACCAACACATTTTCGTGGCTTTGTGAAATTACTTAATGAAAAGTTCGACTTTAAAGCCTGTAGTTTTACTCAACATTTTTTAATAAGCAGCAATATTTTGTGTGTGTGTGTGTGTGTGTGTGTGTGTGTGTGTGTGTGTGTGTGTGTGTGTGTGTGTGTGTGTGTGTGTGTGTGTGTGTGTGTATGTGTGTGTGTGTGTGTGTGTGTAAAAGCTGGATATGTTCATCTCGAACTTAAAATGGGTAATTTTATTTCCCCTTGACATCCAAGGTGAAAGAATAACAATTAAAAAATAACTTTGTTATAAGTCTGTGACGATCAGAGAATCAGTAAACAGAAAGACTTTGACATAAATTGAGAAAGAAAAAACTTTCTTTGAAATTGTTATCATTGGAACTTACAGGACCAGTGGCTATCGGAAATGGCGTTTCAAGCAGAATAATAAACACTAATTTAAGTTATAGTTTAATTTGAACCAGCATTTTACTACATTGAATAATGATTGTTCAATAACAAATCATAAAAATTTAAATTGTGTCAGTGTTACAGTTCTTTATTGGGTTTTGAATATGTAAAAAATGTAACTAGTTAAAAACAAAATAAGGGTTTTCTTTCTGTTATGCCAAATTATTGATAGAGTCGTTGAATATTTAAAACAGATTTTTATCATTTTAAACGGCTATGCTGCATATTTATGAAATGTGTATAAGTCTACATAATTATAATTATTTCTAGTATTTGAATAATCAACAATAGGCATATAATTTAAAATAAAAAAATGTAATTGTTGTACCAATGAACATGTACAGTACAAACTTAACTATACATCTTTTAGTAACTACATACTGTATGAATTTTATTATTTACCATTACCCTGTTTCGTGTAGTACAGTTTACGAAATTATTTGATTAATATAGCCTACTTCCTATCAGCCAAATTATTAATATGACGCCTGATAGTTCAGTTGTGGAAGTCCATTCGTGAAAGTATATAGTCGATACTTTAATTTGTGTATTATAAATTAAATCTTAATCAACATTTATGAAAGCATAGAAACTATACTCTGCATTCGATAGGTGTAGAAATATTGAGTTAGATTTTATTTCCAGTATGTAACTGAGTAAACTATATTTTATCATATATGAAATACATGCAGTACAAACGCAGTATTACAAGCAATAACAAAAACAAAGGCGAATGATAAAACAAGTTTTTAAGTTTACGCTTAAAAGAAAATTATATGACTGTAGAATATTATGTGGGCGAGGCAGACCACCCGTGCGGTATGTAACTCTATAGCTGTTGCACGAATCTAATTTATCCTACTAATTTGAAGTTACAAAATCCAACGAAATTACGAGATTCTCAACTTTTAAATACCTCCAGAAAGCATAATATAAACTGTACAGTATGGGGGTTAGGGGTGTTTTTTCAGAAATGTTCAAATATACAGATTGGATATATAAATTTAAAGGTGTATTTACAATGAACATTATCTTTAACCATATCTACTAACTGTATCAATTTTTTGATATACCCTTAAAATTAAGTACCTACTGTGCTAAACTAACTAAACATGAAACAGCACTAAATGTTTTTCTAAGCTAATTATGAGTTATAGTTTAATTTAAATGATAGTGTGGTAGGAACAATTTTGATGGTAGTGGAGAGTAAAGAAGCTAATTATAAAAAATTATTACATAGCAATGTACATTTTATGTCAAATTGAAGATCCTCTTAAAAAACAATTTTGTATTTGAACCTTTTTTCTATGTCATACTGTTCAGAATAGCACCTGCAAGACATAATTACGTATATAAGATCACGAATTTTAACATATTATTTTTAATTAAACAAACATATTTTTATAATTAAACAAATGGGCTTTGTAGGGAGAACAGACAAAAATTATATCTATTTTGATTTTACATTAAGGTTTAATATTTTTCTAATAGTTTTCCATTGTACATACACATGCACAATCCCAGTGCACACTTGAACTAGAAAGGTGCGTTATACCACTCTCAACAGGCTTATCACTTCGAATGTAGGTGTATCTTTATCCGGCAAACAGATTTGGCTACCCTTAGTCAGTTAACTGGTGTTTGTTGTGAGAGACGTTTTTATTGTACTTTTTTCAAATGCCGTACACAGAATGACGCATTCTATATGCTAAAGGTGTTAATGTCTAATTCTTTCAAAATTACATGGCTTCTGCAAGGGTGTATGCCAAACAGTATCCAAATAGAGAACATCAATCGTGAATGGCCTTTTATAGACTTTCTAGTCGAGTTCGTGAAACAGGACAGATACAGCAATATATAAAAACGCTTGAAAAGCCCGTAAGAAGTAATACGGCCCCAGTATTACTGGCAGCAGTTCAACTAAATCCAAGGGTTTCTTCCAGAAACATAGCTCTTGATTCAGGTGTGAGCCAAAGGCCAGTGTTGAGGATCTTCAAAGGCAATACAATGCATCTGTAAGATTTCACTGCACCAAGAATTGCATAATGATGATTACCTCCAAATATTGAATTTTTGTTCGTGTGCGAGAGAGAACGATTACAACAAAATTTTCATAATGTCGGTTGCCGTTTTCATCTCCGGATGTTTATTATAGGATAAGCTCAAGCCCGTATTTAGACTCGTGCTATCCTGTACTCACGCAAAGGGCGCCAAGATATGGGGGCAGTAAATTTAAAATTTAGTTTTTCATATTTATAATAAAATATTTACAAGGCATTAAAATAATGATAGTACGTTTTGTTATATTGCACATGATTCTTGCCATTATAAGTTGTCTGAATATAGGCGGCGCACCGAACTAACATTTATATGCCTATCAACACATATCGTTTCAGAGGGAATTCTACGTCACCGCCACGCCGCCGCCTGCCCCTTCACTACTCTTGGATAAAAAAAAGTATAGATACCTCAGTTTGAACATTAATCACAACTATCTAATAAAACTACAATAACGGGAGTTATATTTCAGTTTTGATTGTTTATTTTTGTGTTTTAACATATAAATAAATAAAAAAGTAACGGTTTTGGCATTTTGGCAAGTAAATTTGAACATTCCTAACTCGGAAACTTGTGATCCAATTCAACCAAATAAAATATACCCATTTGATTGCCACAGGTATTTTCCGAAGGCATATTCATAAAGTGCCAGGCTGTTTTTCGCATATTTGTAAGCTTTTGGGAAAAAGTCTGTTGTAACATAACTACCAAACAGATTTCCATCATTTTGTTATTGTTTTTTTTCTTATTAAATGCAGAATATGATACATATCATTAAAAATAAAATTTGATTAATACCGTACAAATATAAAAATTTCAGTATTTATAAAGTGTTTTACTGTGTAAATTTTTTTTGTGTAGGTAATGATGTAGTTTTCACAACAAATTTAATAAAGCATCAATATAACACAAATAAATATGATTCGTAAATGTAGAAACAAATACTTGCTAAAATGTCTACATAAAAGTTTACATTTACTAAATAATAACCCTAATAATATTTCCACTGAAAATTCACGTTTTTCGCTTGGACACAACTCAAATAACGACATTAATTTTGTAAATAAATACAGTAAAATACTGTATAAGTTACTATTTTATTTTGTATTTACTCAAATGCTTGGGTTATCGGCACATAAACAACAAGAAAGGCCGTTACGCAACACGGTACTCGCTACGTCGCGTGACTGGAAGACAGAATCATCGCACAGGTACTTCGGTAGTATCATAGCCCACTATTTTTGGACAAGTTTTCCTCATCAGAGATCAAAATAAACTTCATTATATGTTCCTTCTTCCATAATGAATCGAAAAATACTCGATGAGTCATACTTCCTATTTCCAAATCGTCTCCAAATAGACACACGAATGACCTGACATTTTCGAATAATGAAACGCTGTTCTTATAGTTTTTTATTTCATTGATTGTCTTAATAACTTGTAAATTTCAAAATAGGTTAAATAAAGTCAGTTCTTTTTAATACTGTAATTTATTTTGTCCCCGATAAGGAAAACTCGTCCAAAAATAGTGGCTTCTTGATAAGTACCCAAACACAAGTTTCACAGATAAAATAGTAGAGAAACAACATAAAACTCGTATTTATTGATAGTTTGGAACCTATTGAATACAGCTGTCTGGTTATTTGACCAAAATAATCTTGTGCTATATAAAATATTATCAAAATACGAAACGTCAAAATTGGCGACGCTGGCACTTTATGCACTTTTCGTACCGTCAAAATTAGCGACGCTGTGGCACTCAAAGGGGTGGGTACTAGTGTAATATTTTTGATTACCTATGTAGTTTTAGAATTATACGAACAAAAGTTGTTATCAAATCACCATCTTAACTTTTATTCTTGACCGAGTGCTAAAAAAGTCAGCATTAGCCTACTTATGGAGCTCTAAAAGTCAGATCTTGGGCGTGTAATTGTGTAAACCACTATTAAAACTTTCATTTTTAACACCGGTTTCATTGAAGGTAGTTTTTGTTAATTCACTGCGACCGACGCAGCAGCTGCTTGTTGGTACACGCAAACTGCTAGACTGCCGAGGGCGGTATTGTAACGATTATCAATTCAGTTTTGATTAAGTAATTTACGATTTTACCCACGTGCTAGCTGGAAAACCATTACTTAAGTAAACTAAATGTCATTTTTTATTTCAAAGAGGGACTTTTTATATCCAACAATTATTTTTATTTTTCACGGTAATTATTGTAATTGTCGTACTTATATAATCTTAAGAAAATGTAGAACTAAAAATATCTTAATACGTATCTTATATCTTAAAAATATAGCATTTTATTTCCATGTTCCAAACTTTAAAACTAATACTGGTTATTAAAGAAATGTCATCGTTGTTTATATAAAACTACAAAGTAAAATATATGTTAAATCATAGCTCGGTCATGTGTGTATAAGGTGTTAATTAATGCACATGTTACAGCAAGAATTGACTAATCGAACCTGTTACGCTTCAAAGAGATTTTAATATCGGAGGCGCTGGTATCAAAACTTGTGATGCGATTATCGACTACTTTGTACAATCAACTAGTGACTAGTCAATACCTTCAAACATCGAAGAGACTAGTCGTAACAACTAGTCGACTAGTTTGGCAAAAATATGCTATTTTCTAAGTGTGCTGTCATGAAATAGAACCAAAAAAAATCTGTAGTCAGTTGGTTTGGCATAACGGGCATTTCTGTTTTTTGTCCTTTACTCGAACTGTAAAAGCAATGTAGAAGCAATTCCTATATGAATTATTTGTGAATATAATCACGTACGCACAAAGACACTTTTTGTTGTTATACATTGAATACAATATTTTTTAAAACAGGTAGGGTTAAAATAGTATTGTTGTATGTATGTATGTAGAATTTAACTGATTAAAATGCCTTCAATAGTTTGTAACTATTATGAGAGAAAAGAAAAGGGCAGCGTTATTTTTTAATTATTTCAAATTATTTTTGTGTGTCAATAGAACAAGTAACATGATGTTACATTTTGAGTAGGCACACTACGGTGTTATTTGGTGAAAGTTAACTACATATTAACTGTGTGCTATATTGCAAACATGAAACTAGTCGATTGGCATGTAGTAATTTGGTATAATATGATGTTTTTGATATTATGTGAATGCAATCATTATCAACAAATAATCATGTTTTAAACTAATAACTAATAAACTAGTTTTATATCTTGAATGTATAAATGACTTGTTGTGATACAAATAAATTCAATAATCGTCTTTGTATTAAATAGAGAAAACTAGTAAAATATAATTGTTTCAATCCAATATCACCTAGTTGGCTAGTTGATACATTACAACTAGCCAAGTCAAGCGACTAGTCGATTACTTTGGGTAGTAGATTAACCCCATTACTAACCAAAACCCTCCAATTTCTATTTTCATTACAACTGAGTTATCTATTCACTACAGTTTGAAATATATTTTACGTACCAAATCGTATAAAATATTGTCACAATGAGGCTTAGTGTCAAATTCTACCAAATTCGACCAGAGCACAAACCAAAATAACGATGTAATGTGCATAACATAACTCATTATGTTATGGCGTAAACCATGTTTGGTTTCAAACCGCGGCACATCCAAGTCAACTAATGAGAGTGCTCAGGTAAGTCATATTCTTTCTCATGATTTCCTTTTTTATTTCACTTTCAGCAAATTGATAAAAATTACACGGCGTGAAATTTTGAATTTAAGAGCCACAATTAAAAACTTTAATAATGGGAGTAGGAAATAATATTATTCTATGTTACAAGAAACAAAGTGTAAAAAAACATATTCATCGTAAAATTCAGTTTTCTTTCCATTTTCTTACGTTTAAAAATCAAATGTAAATTTATATAGACGAGTTATAAATTAAATATAAACATTTGAAAAGATGTTCGTACAAATTTAAAATGTTATTTATTACTTTTACCTTTAACGTAATTAGATAGGGTTTAAAATATCTTTCAAACATAAAGTAAAATCTAAATTTCAAACTACGGTAATATTATTTACGCAATTCACTGTATTTCCCAAGTTTATTTTCTTGTGTACCAGTTTATACAAGTGGTTTTTAAAACACATTTCAAAACGCACTCCATCCCAAGAACTTTTGGTTGCACCTCGATTCTATTCTAGAAATGTCCAAGGTTGTATTCCATAAATACTGAATGTAAAAACCAACTAAAGTAACTAAACAACAATTAAATATCGGCAGAAAATAACCGAAGTACTGTGCGTCAGGTATAGCATGACCAGTGGCCTTGAGATGCGCATAAGGCAAGGAGTTGAATAAAATGGTGAGGGAATAGAGCGGCTCAGTCAGTTGCGGTGCTGTTTCTAACGTACTTCGCTCTGCAAATTTGTATACTCGGCGCCATAAAAACATTATCTTGTGCAAATCCACGTGTAATAATGAGCTTTGGATTCATTACTTTCGTTGTTTTGTTTATTAAAAAGTTGTTATGGAAATTAATGTAAAGAGAAAAATAGGAAGTTGAAAGGTTATACACATTTAAACACGTAAAGTAATTTCAAATGTTTACCACTTTATAAAAAGTGAAGAGGAAACTAACACACTTATAAATTTGAAGAAAAGGTTCAACCGCGTGTTGTTCGAGCAACTGGAATTTCAGAAAACACGCTAAGACGTATTCTAAAGGAGGAAAAACAAACAATTATTCCAGTGGTTACTTTTTTAATACGCCAACAAAATTAGCACGTAAACAAACGAACCGGTAAACACATTAAAAGTAATCAGGACAATTTTGATTTAAGTGTAATTCGGGGAATAATTAATGATTAATTCCATCGACAACATGGAGAACGGTCTACATTGAAATCCTTTTTGAATATGTTAAGAGAGATGATATAAAGGGAAGTAAGTGGTTATTGATAACAATTTTACTGAAGTTAGGATTACGCTGGAAGAAATTTAACATGAACAAAAACATTTTAACTGATCGTTCGATATCAGCGAATTGCGTATAAAATGATTAAAAGGTTTAGCTAATTCCAGAAATGATACAAGGCAGATATTATACATGGATAAAACATAT
Organism: Homalodisca vitripennis; assembly: GCF_021130785.1. Taxonomy (NCBI): domain Eukaryota; kingdom Metazoa; phylum Arthropoda; class Insecta; order Hemiptera; family Cicadellidae; genus Homalodisca; species Homalodisca vitripennis. Next base: position 137,169,908 of record NC_060208.1, read on the forward strand.
GTCCATTCTACACACACTAAACAAATGCTTGGACTTATGGTAGTACTTTGGGGCTAAAGACACTTTTAAGTAAAGGACAACGCCTTATAACTGTCCATGCAGGTAGAGAATTTTGTCTTTATTAAATTCTTGTGTTGCAAGCTTAGTAACAATGTCTTTGGCCTTAATAGCTGTTGGTGACGTAAAGGCATGTTGTTTGAAGCGAGCGTGTAAGAAATAAGTTACGAATTCCAGCTTCTTTACTGTGTTCTTATGTTTGTCAGCTTAGTAGCAATTCCATTTTGGAGACTTGTTACCATATCCAGCACATTTGAGAATACTAAACATATAGCTTATGCTTGATGTTAAGACAATTATTTGGATACTCTCGAAAGGTTTCAAAACTATGACTAATTCGGAGCATATTTACCAACGTTTTAGGGTTAAGTTCAAGTCAACTTCATCACTTAAAGCTAAATCAGTTTTTACTTCATCTTACAATACAACTAAGCGTTGCAACATTGCTAATATTGAGTTCCAGCTAATCGTAACGTATTGCACGAATTTCTTTGTTTACCTCCTCAGTTTTTCCATTACAAGATTGCTGCCTTAAAAAGCTACAATTTGGCTAGCCTTGTCCTGTGCAAAACTAATGGTCTTGAGATCATATTGTACAAAAAGTATCTTTTGTACCAAAAATGTTTCTAGTTGAGATTACCGGTACTTTCTGCCCCAATAATATTTTAAGTATTGTCGTTTACTACAACCAATACGTTTTCCGACATGTTGTAAGTATCAGTGACGCTGGGGATGGTTTTTGGCCAAAATATGACTTGTGTGGGACCCCTCAGGAGGTAAATAATCCAAAAGAACTGACTCGTTTATAATTAGTATTAAAAATGAGCTTTAAATGACAAATATCTCTCCATATTTGACAAGCTCCAACAGTCTGTTGAACAAACTCGTTCTGCTGTTGCCATCTTTCCCAGTACTTTAGTTTTGCATGCTTCATAAGCTGCAGGTATGTAGCTGTTTGCAATAACGTTTATACTAGGCAGTTCATAAGATGGTTTGAGCGTTTTACTATAAGCTTTAAAAACAACACCATCCACAATCTAAAAAGGTTGAAACTCTTGAGTAAAAAGCTTCAATAAACTGTGATCAATTTTATTTTCAATAACACCCATTTATTTAGCACGAATGGTTTGACTGATGGTTGACATTTAGTCTTAGAGTCAATTAAGCCAGATTTAGATATTGACTGCAAAGCATCACTACGATCAACATTCTATTGTTTGCAGACTGAATAGGCAGAATGTGTGGTACTAAGTGGTACCACTGTTTTGTTGGAAAAATATTTAATCAATTGTAGGACTTTTTCAAAATTTCAGCCTATTTTTCAAATTGTACCGCGATATAACATGCCCAGCCCACTATGGTCACACTTAGCTGTTTTATTAGTAAGGTCGATGATGCGAAATTAATTCCAAATAGGACTGTCTTTCTTTTGATCCATTACAGTAAATATAATAACTTACCACTTCGGAAACTAAAAAGTGAACAAAAAACGTGGAATAATAATAATACAATCATAAATTGTGCTCCTCTACTCACGTGTTACAACTCAAGTTAATATTGCACTCACAACATGAAACTCTAGTATTCATTTTATTCAAGTAGCAACAAGTCTATGTTGATTGATATCTGGCTTTGGTTCTCTTTTAAGCCTCAGCTTCAGCTATGTAGTCTTCGATGTACACTGGTTTACTTTAAAAGTACACATACTGTTTCGTGTCTATACATTATTCGCCCTCCCCGGGATTTGAACTCGTGATCTCTCAGTTAGAGAGCCGAAACTATAACAATTAGTTTACGGAGGAGGACTTCCTCTACTACCCTACATCAATCAGACGCAAGACATCAGCTTGGCGGTTCGGTTTCCGGTTGAATTTAAGACATTAGTGGCTTCTCCGCATCATATGTGCAGCGCGAGAGTGACAACTAATGCGAAACGTCAGGTGTCGTTGTTTTCGGCCATCCATATTTAGCCAGTCTCTTATTGAACAAAATTCTTCCCACAAAACCCAATCTTAGTAATTAGGAAATCAGAGCTGTATCGAGCTGACTGACAAAACAGTTTTACCTATGTTTTCTAGTCCGCTATTTTCTTCGAATTGTTTGTTCAAAAGTTTTATTTAAGTGTTTTTAATTATTGTTTTTAACTTTTTACCGTGTTTAGATTGTATTTGTTTGATTAATTCACAAGAATTCGTTCACACAAGAAATTTGATGTTCAATTCAAATATTGTAAACAAAGGCTTAACCTAAAATGTTTAAACCTACTCCTACCGCTATGACAGCCAGCCAGGCTAATGAATTGTTCCCGCTCGGACAAAGTTCGACGTTAGACATGAATGAAATGCTAACTGTTCCTCTTCCCGATAACAACAACGACTTCGTGAATCCAAAAAAGCGACATATTACTAAAACTGCAAATGCTTCTCCACCTCCTAAGAAGTACTACCTCGATGTGAGTGAGATTCATTCAAAAAACCGATTCAAGATACTTGAACCAACCCCTACCAATGTTGCAGATCATAGCTACTGTCTTCCTTCCTCACAACAAGGACATGAAATGGAACAAGGATCTCCTGATGATATAAAGAAAAATAAATCACGATCTAAGATCCCACCAATATTTTTTGCGTGACGTAAATAACCACCAAGAAATAATAAAAGATATTAAAGTGTAAATGTAAATATCAAGTTTCACAACTGAAATCAAAGCTAAATCGATCAAGATAAAAACCTAACAGAAATAAATGACTACAGGAAACTAACTAACTAACTTTTATGAAACAAATCAAGTAAAGTTTTTCACGTTTAAACCTTCCCAGGACAAAAACCTTGAAGTGATCATTCGTAATGTTCCCCTACTCTCTAACTGACGAAGAAAATCAATCAAGAGTTATGTGACATGGGTTACCCGACCATTAAAGTATCAAGATTGTTCAACAAAAAACAAAAGTCCAATGCCACTCTGTTTTGTAGAGCTGGAGAATTCGGAAAGTGGTCGTGATATTATGAACCTTGAACAATTGTTTCACGCCATAGTTAAAGTGGAAAATTAAAAGGAAGTCAAAAAACATCCCACAGTGTCTGAGATGCCAAGACTTTGGTCACACAAAAAACTTCTGCAAACTGGACCCCTCGCTGTGTGCGGTGCTCGGGAATCCCATCTCTATTCAGACTGCCCGGTCAGTAAAGAAACCAAACCAGTGTGTGTTAACTGCGGCGAGGAACATACTTCAAATTAACAGGAGGTGTAAATACTACCAGGCAATCAAGCAGAAATTGACCGGTCGCAAGAAATCCTCCATAGGAACGACCAAGAATCTCGTCCACAAGTTACAACGACACGACCCGAAAACTCAACGAACCTAGGGAAAACTCAACCAAAATCATCTCCACCTCGATCTCCGTTGAATATGAACTCCCCCAGCTATGCTGAGGTGGCTCATCCGTCGTACATTCCTTCACTGCAAACTCCGTAGAGGATCCACAATCTCTGGAAGCAGGTAACATCTCAGGTCTTGACGAAATAAAAAGCAATGTAGTAAAAATACTCATACCCCAGTTGAAAAAGGTTATTCAGCAGGTTATTGCTTCTTTCTTTAAAAATGCCCGTGACTACTAACAATCAGGCCCCAACTCTCTTTAAAAAACTTAATTGTTCTCAATTGGAATGCCAATGGCTTGAAAGACAAAAAAACATCTCTTTACAGATTTCCTAGTAAGACATAATATAGATGTTGCATGTGTCACTGAAACTCACTTCCTGCCCAATGATAAATTTAAAATAAGTGGCTATTCTATTTACAGACAGGACCGAGTGGCTCCTCATGCCTCTGGGGTGTCGCAATTTTGATCAAAAGAAACATAAAACACCACGAATTTCTTGCTCCCCAGTTACAAAGTTTAGAAGCTGTTTCCATAAAAATATTTTTACAAAATGGACTCAACTTTTCATTAGTATCAGCATACTTACCTCCTAACAAACGTTTTGTTGATGAAGATTTTAATAGGATTCTCTATAATAAATAGTCCTACTATTTTAATGGGAGATCTAAACAGTAAAAACACTTTATGGGGATGTCGCACTAATAACCCAAAGGGTAATAAATTGAATGACTACTTGATGCGTACAACTATTAATATATCTGCTCCTGTAGAACCAACATTTTTATCCGTGGCAGAGAAACCAGCAACCTGACATATTAGATATTGTTTGTTTAATAATTTCAATGAAACCGATAGTACAGCAAACCTTATGCGAGTTAACGTCTGACCACTTACCAGTAATTGTAACTTTTTCAATTAAACCCGATTTTACCAATCCTCCATTGAAACTAATAAATGGTAAAGTTGACTGGGCTGTATTTCATAACGAATAGAAACTAATATTATCTTGCCGAATTGTTTACAGTCTTTCGAAGATATTGACAACTGTGTACTACAATTCACTGAGCTGATTAAAAATTCGGTTAAAAAAGCAGTCGCAAAACAATCACAAACCATGTTTTGTCCTAATCGCCCTCCGCAAAGAATTCTTAATTTAATTAAAGAAAAACATGTTTTTTAGGAGACGGTGGCAGAGACACAGGCATCCAGAAGATCGCATGCAGCTTAACAGCCTCATCAGGAAAATAAAATCAGAATTAGATATTTTCAAAATTAATGACTATCAGAAATATTTGAGTGAAATAAACCCAGGCGATAGTTCAATGTGGCTGGCAACCAAAAGAATTCTCAGAACGCCTTCTACGATCCCTCCCCTTCAAACAAGGCCAGGAGACGTACCAGAGTGACTCTGAAAAATGTGAGGTTTTTGCGAATTATTTTGAAAATGCTTTTTCCCCTAACCCTACTGTTTAATTTGCAAACTGAAGATGAAGTCAACAGGTTTTTAAATAGCACAATCTTATCTGCTGAGCTTCCCACTCAGTATATCTCAACATCTGAAATTAGAAATGTTATCCAATACCTACCGTTGAGGAAAGCTCCTGGGTATGACTTGATAACAAACTTAATATTAAAGGAACTCCCGCCAACAGCCCATCAGCTATTAAAAACTTTATTTAATGCATGCCTACACGTTGGTTTACTTTCCTAAATCCTGGAAACATGCTGAAGTTATTGTTATCCACAAGCCCGGTAAGCCTGTTAGAAATCCCTCTAGTTACAGACCCATCAGCCTACTACCCACTCTGGCAAAAGTATTTGAAAAGCTAATACAGAAGAGACTAATGCAGATTCATTGAAGATGCTCAATGTATTCCTCCCCACCAATTCGGTTTTAGGGCAAAACATTCTACTACGCAGCAACTTGCGAGTTAACACAACAATAGTGCAAGGGTTTGAAAATAAAAGACACTCGAGCTGCTTTGTTTCTGGATGTTGCTCAGGCCTTTGACAAAGTATGGCACAAAGGCCTTCTGTATAAGCTATTTCAAACTGGACTTCCAAATTACTTGCAAAACATCATCGAATCATTTTTAGAAAACCGGACTTTTTCAGTAAAAATAAATTCTACTCATTCCACTGTTCGACAGATCCGGGCTGGTGTGCCACAAGGCTCAATTTTAGGACCTATCCTGTTTAATATGTTCATGCATGACCTACCCATTCCAGCTCATTCTACGCTTGCTCTTTTCGCTGATGACACTGCCTTGATTTCCCAACATCAAGACATTGACACAGCATTGACATGCTTCAGACTGATACAGACCTACTGTTTGGATTGTTCGTTAATTGAAAATCGCACTTAACCCTCTAAAATGTGAAGCGAAAATATTTTCGCTAAGAAAATTCAATCCCTTAAGGAATATAGAAATTCAAGATAACATCATACCATGGAATGAAAATGACAGAACTGTTAAATATTTGGGTGTCTTATTAGACTCTAAACTTACTTATAAACAGCACATAAATTCAAAATTAAAATCAAGCAAACACAAGATTGGCACAAATGTACCCAATTATCAATAGAAATCATCTCTTAAACTTAAATGCGCTCTTTTAATCTACCAAGGGAATATTCAGACCCCTCTTAACTTATGCTTGTCCAGTTTGGGGTCCTTTGCCTCCATAAATCAAAAATGAACAAACTTCAAGTATTCCAAAACAAGTTTTTGAGAATAGCAACAAATTCTCCATGTTTGTTAGAAACCGACAGATTCATAATGAATTAGAAATTCCGACCATCTGTGACTACATCCGAAAACTAAGTGCTACATTTCTAGAAACTCTGGACCAATCAAACAGGTGCTGTCCATTTTAACATTGGCCAAAGAACTGTCAACAGAAGACTGAAAGCACGTCTTGTTCAAGACATTTTATTATAATTTGAAACTTACATTGTTTTGTCAAGTACTAATTTTTATTGTTTATTTTCTGTTAACTGTATTATGTTATAGGGTGTCTCCATTGGAAGCAAACCCACTAATGTTAATATTTCTATGTTTCTTCTGTTCTCTATGATTCAAACTTCTGTGTATAATTATTTACTTGTAGTAATTGAACCAGAAATAAAGCTTTTGAAAAAAAAAAAAAAAAAAAAAAGAGCTGTATCGATCCTTGGGAAAAGAGATACAGTAAAATCTTACCATACGACAGAGGAAACGCTACTACTGTTTTAGACACAGTTCTATACAAAGAGGAAAGTACGATAACTTTGAATGCTGAAAAATATACTATGTTAAATAAATAGTCAAGTGATGCATTTGAGCGAAAAATAGCTAAACCCCTTCATAAACATAAGTAACATTTTTCCGACAAACTAGATCAAAATTAACTCCACACCATTCCGAAATCCCACGCATGTATGGCTCTGGCCATAAATCCACAAACCTGGCATTCCTCTCCGATCAATAATTGCTTTCAGTAATTTACGATGGAAAAAGTCCTCTTAACCACCTTGACACCACTTGAAGGAAAAACGGACTAATTTATTAAAAATTCCAAAGTCGTCGAGTTAAGAAGTCAAAATTGAAACTTGCCGAAACCGGTAGGATACTTAGTAGCGTTGAAGGTCTGTTTACTAATGTACCAATTCCAGTAGCACTCAAAATCATTGAATTCCTAGTAAAATGAAGTAAAACATAAATCTAAAAATTGTTGGGTGTTTCATTTTTTTAGTTGTAACCGCTAGCCACACGTTGTAGTTTTAAGTACGTGTGATTTAATTAGTATTATTCATTTTGTAACATATATAACGATGGCAGATGTCCGAACCCTATTATCCTTTCATATTTTCCCTTCTTTAATAACAATATTAAGCAAAGAACTGTTTATTACTTGTTATTTTCTCAGAAATTGTCTTTGAATCAACAATTATAGTTCGGGACATATCATTGCCTGGAATGTAGCAAGTACCGTAAACTGTTGTTTAACGTACTTAGGCCCGAGATATAATCTTTACATTTTGAGCACGGAAGATTAGTTTCTTGCGACAAGAATTAGTATTAAAATTATTAATTGAGATTTCTTTACATTATTAATAAACAATAAAGCCAAATAAATGGCAAGGCTTGAGATATGTCTCGTACTTTAGTAGTGTAAAAGAATTTCACATACAATACATACAATCTTTCCAGTTAAGTTAGTTTATAGCTTCGTTACTCTCAGGCATTAAGTAATTTTACGAGTAATAGTACAATAAGTAAAGCTATTTGGTATTATATACACCTACCCAACTATTGTACACTCAACTATTTGGTATTGTTACCAGATCCATAGAGGGCACACATTCTCTTTGGCATTTATATTTTTTATTCAAGTATTTTTTATAAACAAAGTCGACAAAGGTAGGTAAGGTGCCTCGTGCAACGTGTATTAGTATTTCGTATGTAATACATCGTGGTGAAAAATGCTTATGGTAGAAGAAAACTTGAGTGATTCTGTGATTGAAGATCTTAAATGTCTTGAGATTAATCCAAAGGCATGGAAAATATCTTTATAGTCATAAGTATAAACTTGTAAGATGATCTATAAGCTGTTTCGTCTCATTAGATCTCCTGTAATCAGATTGACTCGGAATCGCCACAAGAAAGTCTCGGTTCGTAGGTTAGGATACACATCTAGTATATTATCATATGGCACGAGCATACACGTGCATGAAATGATAATTACACTATGCTTTTAAAGTAAATAAATATGAATATCAAAGAATAGGTTATATAATGAAACGTGGGTAATTTAAGGAGAGAAATAACGTATATCACGCTTTAGTAGTGTTAAATTAGTTTGGTGTGATGCAATTATTCAGATGCCTGCATAAGCGAAATTTGCTTAGCCTACATAGTAATTATTTCAGATCAAGAAGTAAAACGTTATATTAATGTTTCTTTGATATAGTATAACACTTTGTAGTATGTAAATTCTACATACAAATCAGTTCAAATACAGCTTGTAATGTGATTGGGTTTAGGCAAGGTCTAGTTGGCTTTAGTATAAGTGGCCAGGACTGTAATCGAATAATCAATATTTATGATTGAACTGCAGAAATCATTATGTCGAAATTAATTACGGTATAGCTGTTTTATAAGCTATATAAAAAGGTAAGGGTAGAGTGATAAGCAAACTCTGTTTTTATATCGCTTATTACAATCATCGATACTTTATATTATATAGAATTACAGAACTATCAATTGATATCGACTTATTAAAAATATTGAACTAAAATCGTGTTTCGAATTAATAGAAATGTTTAAACAATACATAATGGCATAAATAATAAAAAAAACCCATAACCGATAATGAAACAAAAAATTAAGGTAAGTTATCAGGAAATTGTAATTAAAATTATAAAGATAACTTTGCTACAAAACAAACATCTTGAAACAAACAAAAGGCATAGTAAATCATCCTTTATTTTGTATGGTTTTCTAAATTTTAATATCTTGTTTAATTCAAAAGAAGTTATGTGCAGAACAAATTTTGTTTAGAATATGAAAATGTGTGTACAGTTGGTGCAGATGATTAAGTTATTGCTCTAATTAACTTACTATTGGTTGATTATATCGATGGGTTTAATTTAAATATCTTTCGATATAAAAAACCAGGTTGCTTATCATACTCTACCCAAAAGTAATAATTTAATGATGACAAAAAATCTATCTAGGCTAACCTATGTGTATTTATTTAGTGTAAAAAACAAAGCAATATATTAGTTTTACTTTTTGAAGGATAAATGTGTCTGGCAGCTCATAACACAAATAATGCATGTTCATTGCCATTGTCATTGTGTCCATAGACACCATACATATGATTTTGGGCTACATCGTCTGAATTTATTTTGAATTATATAGTTATACAACATAGCCTACATTAAAAAGAGCTGGTAGTAATCAATTGTAAATGACTACAATTAGAATTTGTTTGTATTCAATAATAGTTTAGGTATTTCTTATCAATAATTTGGTTCCCAGATTGAATTGTGATGGCTGCTTACTATACTGCAGCTGCCTAGTTCACATGACCGGTAGGGTACGATGAGCGGTTTCTTATATCGATAATGAAAAAGTTTATTGATTAATTACACCCACCGATATAATCAACCGATACTGATGAATTTATTAGAACTATTAACATCCTCAGTACCAGTGAACACATGTTCAATTTTAAATAAAACGTTATATTCACTTAGAAGTAACTCTATTTAAATAACAAAATGATAGTTTAATGATAGGTATAAAACAGAATTCTCTCAATTGGTTTAGATCTTATCTTTGTAACGTACAAAAATTTATTGAAATTTATCACATTTATAGAAATAACATATATATTTAACCCTTTTAGCCCCGGCGTCCGATATATCGGACAGAGGTGGTCTAGCTAAAATGCCCAACGTCCGATATACCGGACGTCTCGAGAATTTAATGTTGCTGGCTAATAATATGTCCAAATGCCATCAGTTTCGGTATAGTAGTCGGTGAAGAAACGGGCTACATGCAAATACAATAAACCTTCCAATTGGCATCGTATTTCGTCGTCGTTGAGCATAGTTAATTTGTCGATATCAGCTGTCAGACGACTTCAGTTGCATTGTTGTTGTATGCTGACTTATAACCTCAATTAGTTTGCGTGATTGAAAGCGGTTGTTTTTCGTGTGATTTATTGTATTATTAGTAAAAAAACATGAGTAAACGTCGTAGAGAAAAGTTACCAGTGAGTGAAAACACTTTGATAAACACTATTATTGGTACTTTGGGATTATACCGACCACACCCAGACATGAATCGTTATTTGACATTTTGTTTCTACTGATTACTAGATTAGTGTAGAACAATATTTCGTCAATATAAAACAGGAATTGTCTTATCGCAAACCCCTCCCCATCCTCAGACAGAGGTCAAAGTCGAGCGGTCTAGTAGATTGCAGAGTCTCGCTGCCCGTTCAGCTGGTGCGTCGCTTTGTTGTACTTCCGTGTTTTACCTCTACATTTCTCCAAACACAAAAATTCAATAAAAACAAACATGATCAAACTAAAACTAAACTCTTTATTGAAAAAACACTCAAAACTTGTTTTTATTCTTGATCACACTCCGCCACCCAAAATGCGAGTGTCATGCCTTCGCGCTGATGTCAACGAAAGAAAAACATCCCTCGAGATAGTACCTATCAGTAAAATATCAAATTCTAGAGGATCTGATCAGAAATATAAATTGAATTGTATTGGAAAGGCAATTATATACCGTGCAAATCATGTGATGCCGCGTGGCCTGTCGTAATCGGGATTCTCGAGAAAGATAAGATAACAGCGACAACAATACCGATCACAATGCCTGGAAATGCTTGTAAGTTTGTAATTTTGTAATTAAAGAGTTGTTTTTTCGTTCTATCATGTTTGTTTCTATAAATTTATATTTTTGTGTTCTTCATACTGGTGTGGTCGGTATAATCCCACTATCTACTAGACCGCTCGACTTTGACCTCTGTCTGAGGATGGGGAGGGGTTTGCAATAAGACAATTCCTGTTTTATATTGACAAAATATTGTTCTACGCTAATCTAGTAATCAGTAGAAGCAAAATGTGAAATAACGATTCATGTCTGGGTGTGGTCGGTATAATCCCAAAGTACCAAAAAATGTACTTCAAAGACAAAACAGTTAAATATGGAGTTCCACAAGGATATATTTTGTGTCACTTGTTCACCTATAATATTCAAAGTTTGCCTGAGGTTGTACATTGAGTTAAGGCTAAACATCCATTCCATGGCTGATAACTAAAATCTCGGAAAATAGTGTAGTAGGCTGTGGTAAATTGAAGACAAATTTATCTTCTTTAAGTGTCCCGTTTGTAACAAAGAGGTAAGGATTTCTCATATATTCAATAAAAAATTGACATATAAGGGACTGCACACTAATAAATTAAACTGATCAAAACGTAACCGTAAAACATGGAATATTTTGAACCCACAATTTAATATCATAATAATTATTTAAATTTGTCCCGTCCATAACAGTTTTTGAAGTCTAATACAAAACATTATATTGCTTAAGAATTTGATTGTAAAAACTCATGAGTTTCCAATTATTTATACCATATATCTCATTACCCAAACACTTCTATGAACATATCTAATTTATTATAAAATATATTACTGTATCTTATAAATGTAATAAATATTGGAGTAGTACAATTCTAATCCTGTTGTTGTTTTAGAAACTTAGGATCTTTTCCGTTATGTGTCAGCAATTTCTAAAAATTATTTCTATGTCTTTGTAATAAAACAAATACCACATACCTTTATTCTGGAGGCCAGTAGGCGACAATATCACTAATAAATTGTTCAAATAAGTCTTTATCACGATTTCGGCGACGCCACAAAAATATGAGTCAATCATAGAGCGCCGCGTACCGCACTGAACTTTATTCCGATGTTTTGCAAGCCAATGGGTTAGATCACGCGATGCTTGCCCGCTGCGCAGCGCTTCGCGCTGCTTGCTCTTTTAGAAAAAAAATTTACTCGAGCTTGCAAACTCCAAGCCCAGATCAAGCGGCGCGCGTTGGATCTTTCAGGAACTGACTGCACCGCTACCGTGGCTCCGTTATCGCGCCGCCACGTTATCTTGTCCAGACGGGCAAAGTCCAACCGGTTATAACTACTGTCGGCAGTTTGTATTATCTAAAAATACCTATTCTTCCATTACAAAGTGAATTCCACTCAGTTTTGCCTCATAGACAATAAATAGAAATTGCTGACACATAACGGAAAAGATCCGAAACTTATTTTTGATTACCAGTGAAAAATAAACAAGGCATCAACAGAAAAAGAAAATACAAGATTGAATTGCAAAAACACAGAGAGAAATATTTTAGGATGTTAGTGGTTTTTGATTCTGGAGGCCATGGTCAGAAAATATATACAGAAAATATCTGTTGTTTATGATTTCAATAGGCAGAGTTATATTAAATCTACATAAAATTATAAATATTAACACTTTGTACCCTGGGCCCTTAACCCTGGAACACTACCGTGTTTTGATATACCTTTGTTACTACCGATACATAAATTTTACGTAGCATGTTTATTTTTGTTTTTTAGGTTATGTAAAGGTTTATTTTCATGCCTGTGTATTGTGTTTGTGTATTTTCTTGCCTTTGTGCTTACTTAAGGTGATGATGCGTGTGTTTAAGCGTGTGTGCGGGTGTGTAATGCGAGCATATGTGATACATGGTGTTTTCCTAACCATATCTTCATATCTACAATGCCATAGAAATTCATCCTTTCCAAAAAGCCTACAAATTGTCTACTAACTCCAAGACATTTATTTACCAAAAAACAACCTAAAATAGGTTTAGTTACTTATTTTACTATACACACTTATACGTAAAATATACTTATTTTTTTATCAAGCAATACTACCGCTACGTAAAATTGACGCACGGCCTAAATAAAAATCAATATTGAGATAAGAAAAAGAACTACACACACCCTCACACTTCGGAAGACGAACGACCATTGATCAGTAGAAGCACTGTCCAAAGCTTAAACCGGAAGGTTGGGGGGAAGAGTAGGTGTGACTATAAACATGACGCATATACTTAAAATTTACGTATGGTAGTGTTCTAGGGTTAATACATGTTTCGGCGTGGCTCCCTGGGGGTTTTATGATGCTTTTAATAAAATTCTGTGTTATTACAGTAATTATGTTATAAACTCACACTATATATCTTTTTAAAGATAGAGATACATCCTTTTTTTAAATGTATACAAATATAAAGTTTATTTTCAAAATAAAATTGTTATATAATATTGTAAAAAATACAAAAAAGGTTTTTGCTACATAGCTTGTTAGTTCAGGTAGTCCGCCTTAGTGTGGTAATTTTTAAAGCACAATGGTCTGAATCAAATACAGGATCTCGCACATTTTTGTTTAGATCGTTCATAAAATCAATATTTGGTCCCAGGTGTGTATCAAAATCATCGTCACTTTCCGACTTGGAGTCAAACAAACAAAAGATCACGAATTGCATCACTTTTGATTTCATCACCCATATTATTTAAACTCGAAAATAATAAGTAAAGAATATAAAAGAAAATCAACGGAAAGTCGAGAAGAAAGAACAAAGCGAGTGTAAATACGAAACAAAACACACAGATAACCTCAGTAGAACCTAGTAAGAAACTAAAGTTCTGATTATTTACAAACAGTTAAATTCACATTTAGAATACACTATAATAATATTTGCTTCAGTATTTGTCGGCAAGATTTGTAGAAAACTTAGTAAGACATCACTAAGACTCACGACAAATACAACGTGAAACACTACAAAGCAAACTGACAGTAACGACGATCAGCCGTGGTGCCTACGATCACCTGTCTAGACTCGTTTGTAGTACGACGAAAAATATACGTATTTCATTACTAAAACATGACCCAGGAATCTCAAAATAACAATAACGGTGCCTTAAAATAACAATAACGGTACCTTTGCATAAGAAGGGTGACAAAATGAATTTAAACAAATTATCGGCCTATTGCCCTAGTACCCGTTATATCAAAGTTAATAGAGACTATTGTGAAAAACCAATTGGAATATTATTTTGAGTACAATAATTTGATTTCTTCATCTCAGTATGGGTTTAGGAAAAATCTGTCAACTGTTAAAGCTGTAGATAATATTGTCTCTTATGTATTGAATAACTTTGAAAATAAGGAAGAAACAGCTGCTGTGTTATTGGACTTAAGTAAGGCATTTGACGTTGTACCTCATGATGAACTCATTCAAAAATTGAAATATTATGGTCTGGAGAACAATGCTTTGTCTTTGATTATGTCTTATTTGAGCAATAGACTTCAGCTTGTCAAAGTAGGTGACCAGAGATCAGGACTTAAGAGGGTAGCAAGCGGGGTTCCCCAGGGCTCAGTCTTGGGCCCCTTCTTGTTTTACTGTCTTCATTAATGATCTCCCTAAATTTGTCCCTGGTAAGGTTGTTTTGTATGCTGATGATACTACTCTGTTATCATCAGACAGAGACTCAAAATTAAATGATGTCATTATGGGCTATATGAGGGAAAGGTCCTATCTCTGGTTCTCTGCTAATAAATTAACTGTTAATAATAACAAGACCGAGGAAATTGTCTTTAGTTTACGTAATGCTGAAAATAAGTCTGTAAAACTACTTGGTATCAATTTAGACTCAAAGCTTAACTGGGGAATCCATACAAACCATTTATGTATTAGATTAGCAAGAGTGATATTTCTACTAAAAAAAACTAAAATTGTATACAAGTCTTAATCTAGTCATTAGTGCATATTACGCTTTTTTTAATGTACACCTTCTGTATGGGGTTTTACTGTGGGGCAACTCTAGTGGAGCCAAGACTGTGTTTAAGTGGCAAAAGAAAGCCATACGCTGTATAGTAGGAATTAGCGACAATGAGTCCTGTAGGCCATTTTTTGAAGAACTGGGTATACTTACGCTTCCATGTATATATATATATTACACAGTTTAGTTTTTGTTAAGGAAAATCTTGACTCTTTCAATCTTAGAAGCTTTAACCATGAATACAACACTAGAATTAAAAATACAATTGATGTACAATATGCTAGGTTAAGTAAAACTCAACAGAACTATGCAATAACCGGAGCTAGGCTATTCAATAAGTTACCATTAAGTGCTAGATCAATTTCTGTTGGTAGGTTTAAGAATGTTGTTGCAGAGTGGCTCAAGAGAAAAAACGTTTTATTCTGTAGATGAGATTTTTAATGATAATTTTAGTGACTTACAATTTTAAACTTTTAACGTAGATATAGATTGTATTTATTTTAGGCTCTGTAGGCCTACTTAGTGATATTTTTAATATCACACTTGACTTTGTCAATACAATTTTGTAATTGTTGGACGACAATAAAATGATTCTGATTCTGATTCTGAAAACCAACAAATACGAACTTGGACAACCAATGAACATAATCAAAATGTTTGAATCCAAAAATAAGATGACTGAGCTAAATAATACAATTAAATAACACGACCTGAACTATACTCGGGCGCCGGTAGCAAGCGCTGCAGACACGGCCCGACCTATACTCGGGCTCAGGGTACAAAGTGTAATACAAAATGTAGTGTGAAAGTATGCTATTTTGTTATAGGCCTGATAAAAATATAATTTTTATTCAGCTAGACATACTTACCTACATTGTAAATAGTTTTAAGATTTGGCAATTTTGAATTGGAGTATGCTTCATTACTCAATACTGTGTCAATTTATGGTGCTTACAAGGTTTCTCAAACTTCCGCTATCAGTTTTCTAATTTTGTCAGTAAATGCCACCTATACCCATCCCGAACACTGTAGATCTATGGATCTGAACCAATGCTATGTACTATTAATGCTTGATTAAAAATATAAAACTTCTTTAATTAGAGCTTTGTTGTTACATTCCGAGTCACTTCTCTTTATCACCATCCTATTTAATATTTACACAAATAATGTGGGAAAACTATTTATTGTGACAAATACCTGTATATGTTTAATGGGTTGTTTCCTATATGAAGCTGATGATGACTGTAAAGTGAGTGTGACCTAATAGAGATTAACTCGGTAGCAATTGTGAATTTTTGAAGGGCAAAGAATAATATTATCTACTTATGATAGTTGTTTAATTACGTGTAATCTAATTTGCAGCTGGATTGGAAGACTTTACAGATAATTAAATCTAAATTTTACAGGCTAAACATTTTTCAGGAACAATATTGCCGAAAAGAAATTGATACTTTGCAGTAGAGACTAAGGGCAGAAATAGTAAAAAAACTGTTACTTATAGCATTATTCGTTTTTGTCAGACATCGTTGCCCATAAATGTGTTGTGATTCCCAGACTAACAGCCCAGATCTACCTGCTTGGTTTTCAAGCCGTATGCAGTATTCAACTTTCTCTAAGATTTGCTTGTTCAATGGAAAACTAATAACATTAGGAATAACACTCCTTTGTTTAGCTTCTCTTTTAAGTAAGTACGTGGTATGATTAATAGTTTTAACAATCAGTTGTTTTATTTGAAAAATCCATTAACCCATTATTTGAGCACATACATCATTACTAAAAAGCAAAAATACAAAATGTTCATTGTTTTCCATTAGATAATATTTTACTGATAACAATATGTTACTATACGCATTTACTAGTGAGGGGACCGAAGGCAAAGGATGATGACACATGTAATATCAGACACAGGTAGTCAAAATAATTTGTATACTACAGCTGTTGTAGTAATGACATATAAGTTTATCTAACAGTTTTCAGCAAGTGAAAAATCGTTTACTAATCAAATAGAATAGTTTTGTTTCGAAATTATAATGTTATGGCACAATGCATGGCGGCCAATTGCCATAGCTAAAAATAAATAATTATGACATAATAATGTAAATGCAATAATGATACAGTTTTCCTTAGACAGGTGTGCAGTTGAAGTTATTAACACTTGATTGCATTTGAGCGGGTTTTTGAGTGAGAGTTGAGGACTGCTGATGTCAGGAATCACGGCATAACTGTGGCGGACCAGCAATTACACATACTCAAGAGAAAAACACTGGAAATAACAGAAAAAAGTATTCTGATTAAACTATTGAACCAATTTTAAAAATACAAATTTCAAAATTCATAAAGAACTAGCAGTTGCCCGTAGCTTTGCACGCAATTTCTTGTTGAAAAACAATACACTACATTCACATATTCTTTTCTACACATTCTAAACATTCCTGAGATAATCAATAGTCGTTCCTTCGTGAGCCTCTTGGGCACATTATGAAGGTAGGTACCATATTTCCTGCCTCTATCTTTTGTGGTTTTTGCTAGGTGTTGATAAGTTATTCAGTACAATTAATTTATATGGATGAATTTTGATAAACTAATTAGGTTATAAAGAATCAAATTCGGTATATTGAAATTAATTTTCTGTCTAAGATATTTCCAGTATTATTACAGTGTTTGCCTTGTGCTCTAATCAAGAAAATGTATCAACGAAAACCAATTTTGATCTATATATATATTTCTTGTGTTTGTGTGTATGTGACTGAACTCCTCCTAAAGACTGGACCGATTTTGATGAAATTTTGTGTGTGTTTTCAATGGAATTCGAGAATGGTTTAGATTCACAATTTGGTCCAATTTAAATTGTTTATTTAATCAATATTTAATTGATAAACTGTTATTGATTTTGGAGTGTTTTACCTTCGATCCAGCAGACTGCGCTACCACACGTAATACAAAGTAAACTGACACTTAACAGCTGTAAATACTTTCAGCTGAAGTTCATCAAAGAAGCAGAAACATTTGTTTACATTGAAAATTTAGAAAATTATTAATAATTAATTATATATATAAGGATTTTTGCTCACCAAATGACTACCTTTAAATTATAATTTTCAAATTTAAATAGAAGTTTTGTACAGCGATTTTGTAATAATAAATAAAATAATCGGTCTGCTTCTATATATAAAATTCTATGATTACCTAGTTTTCAAAATTAAAATCGGTCGATAATTAGGAAAATAAACAGAAAAATAAATTTGCTTCATTTTGGTGCTGCTCTGTGGTGGTTTAGTTTGTAACGAATCCCGGCACGTTTAGTCTTAATTAAAAGTCAGCTCTGTTTTCATGCCAATGACTCGAACCCCATAATATCATCAAAGACTCAACATGAAATTATGCAGCTACGTAACAAATTATAGTATGGAGTTGAAAAATATTGGGAATTGGAGTTGAATACGCAATTTTTAAGTGTCTAGCAATAATTGTTGGACAGTGATTTAATATTGAACATTGGGAAAACAAACAATGTTGTTTATGTGATTTTCAACAAAACAAAATAGAAATATATTTGGACGTCATAGTTTTGGAGAAATACATTTGGACGTCATAGTTTTGTAGGTAACAATATTCATCAACTAGAGAATACCAAATTTTCAAGGTTTAAACCTTGATGTTAACCTTAATTGGAATAAACATATTGATCAAATAATATGTAACATTAATTCCGGGCAATATACACTTTTTGTGATATACCTGTTTTGAAAACTATTTTTATACTCATTTTCAGTCTCACATCTCCTATGGTGTATGCGTATACGGAGTTACTTCTCCAAATTTTTAAAGATTCTCACTTTGCAAAAAAGGCGATTAGAATAGTATTAAAATTTTAACAGAATGACTCTGTAAACCACCAAATTAAAAAATGTATGGTATATTTTATTAAGTATTATGTATGTTAAACAATAACACGGTAATTTTAAATTATAAGATAAGCCACATGATTACAATACAAGAAATAAAAATGTACGTTACTGCTTCAACATAAACTAGATTTTTTTACTAGAAAAAGAAAACGTTCTCAGGAATAAATGTTTTGTACAAATTTATTAAAGCATTACTGACAACAGATTTAGAAAGGTTTTGAAAGACTATGTTTATATTGTTTGTAAGGCTTTGTATTCCTTAGACGAACTGTGCCTGTCATTAATTTTTAGTGTTTTATTTTTTGTTATTTTTATACAGTACATATTACAATTTTAATAGTTCATTATCTATTTGAATCAGTTGACACTATTCAATGTACAAAATGTGGAAAAAAATTAAGATGTATATTGTCTGCGAAACAGTATTGAAAATTAATTACTGTTTTCTTGGTTTAGATATTTTCATTTTAATGTTATGGTTTCTTTAATATTTTCCAATAACCTATCCTAACTGTTTGAGGTTATAGTTTCTTTATTATTTGTGAGATTGTCATTGTATATATTAAGTTAATTATTTAATTTCAAACATAGACATGAACTTAGAATTTATATTTGTTTAAAGTCCTGTCATTCAATATATATGAAGTATCAATGATTATTCTAAGTGATATAAAAACTGGTTCTGCTTATCGTACTCTGTTCCACAAGACCACGCATCCCATGTCTTATTTTTATTTCTTGATTTTTCAGAAGTTCCCTTTTGTGAAGTGTGGCAAGCCCTCAGGTAGGGCGGTTGTCTCATGTTTCTGAGTAGAGATAGCACTGATTCAAATCCTGTCTTTGAAGGCCATTTTCCTAAAAATTAAATATTGTGTGATTGAAGTAGTAGAACTAGTTGAACTTTGATCCAAGGTTTAAATGCCAAATCATTTTCTTAACATGAAATCGTGTTAGTTTTAGTTTAAATGGCCTAATCCAAAAGTGTGCTGCACTGAATGTTTGGATAAGCACGATCACATCTAATGCAACTGATTGTGTTTTTAAAACACTGTTGTTTGGTTATATGTTATGCTGAACTAATGTTTTTAATGGAAAGTACAAGGCTGATCTGGAAGTAATAAGTAAAAGGATCAAAACTTTAAGATAGTGAAATAGACATTTTTGTATATTGTGTATTGAAATTTATAATTGTCCTCAAATAATATTAAATATATTCAAGATAAGAATGGCCACCTGATCTGGAATTAGCAGTGAATTTTACACAACGGGAGTAACCCAAGAATCTAACTACACAACCAGCAAATTCCCCAAAACAGTTTTTCTATTTCCAAGATCTTTGTGATGTGAGTCATGAAACTGTGAATGAAGATCGATGACTAGCTGAATGCAATCTTGTTTGATGTCGCCGGATTGTTTACAGAATCCGTAGACAGACAATTATTATATGTTATCTTGAGTTAAAATCATGTAATGAACCATGAATCCATTTTATTAATTGATTATACAATTTATTTGTATTTACAACAACAATGAAAAACAATTTTCAAAATTTACCAGAAAAGTAAATAAATATGAGTGCCCTCCGATACAATCACTGCTGCGTTTCAATGTAACTTAAATTAAAATTAGCTTCAATATTAAACACATACAAAAGTTCCTCTATCATTCTTTGTAACAGAAACAATTCACGTAACCTCAAAGTGTAAATAAACACCATTTAACTATTTTAGACTACAGTGAAGATGAATAACAGTCAGTTTACTGCAAATGGGTTTAAACCATAACCGGATTTGTTAAACTTCTCGTCAATACTGTTGACTATATCCTGTATCTCCTCTTATTCTGTTTGATAAAATCTTTGCATAGGCCAGTGGCCCATCAGAACATTGCAGTCGCTGTTAATTCAGGCAATAATTTTATGAATCATACAGCATACAAAAGGTTGTTTTTAGGTATGATAAGTGTCTTAATATTGATGGAAATTATGTCGAAAAATAGATAAAAGTGTAGGCTTTCACATAAAAATAAAATTCTTCAAAATCTTAACAGGATTGTTTTTATTACTAGCTTACTTCAAAAACGTGCCTTGTATAACGTTGCCTTTTAACAATTCTATACCGGAGTTTTGAGTCTTTTTCCAATAAAATTAATTAAGAAGTTGGACCTTAGTAGTACTTTTTCAGAAACTATTAATCGTAAGCATGCAACTAATTAAGTGAGAATAAGATTGCTACTTAATTCCTGACATTAAAACATCATCAGAAAACAGCTCAATCCTTAAACATTAGATAAGTCATATAAATTTTATACTAACTCATACTAGGTATTTCTATACATTGGTATTGTACTGTAATTTTATTAGCTTATTTCTTGTGATAAATTCTCAGTAATTTGTTTCAGATCGTCCATTAAGCGCCGAATGGTCAAAAAAGTCAATTCCACTGCCAAAAAATGAGTGATACAATAAAATTAGCAGATCTTAATTCCTATCTAGCAGAAAATAGTTATATTGCTGGTTTTCAGCCTAGTCAGAATGACAAAATTGTATTTGAACATTTAAAAGGCCAAAGTATTCAGCAGTTTAGCCACATCGCTCGGTGGTACAATCATATTTTGAGCTTCGGTTCCAACCGAGATAAGTTTCCTGAAGCTGTTGAAGGTCTTATCACTTCATTCAACATTACTTCTTTGAAAGGATCAAAAATCGAGGTGAAGCCCTTTACTATCTTGTTCTGCTTATATAGCATGCTGAGGCATACTTTTAATTTGCACAATTTCATTCTTAGCATAGCATAGTACATCATAAATATGTTTCATTAAGTTAAAGCTAAGAAATGTATCTAAAGTATGTCTTGTAAGAACCGCCACTTTCATCAAAGTTGAATTAATTTGCTGAATTATTGCTTGTAAGATAAATTATGAATAACCAAGTATTTTATTTCAAATATATTGCCTTTTTTTGTAGCCTACTAGGGTTATCTGGGAAATAAACAATACTTATTTAGACCTAACATAATATAATCTAGTAGGGTCTACTACTCCCACACTGTCCTATTTTAATGCTTTCTTGCTTCAGTCAGACACTAACATAATTCATAGGCCTAGTAAAGTTGTGGAATGAGGGATTTAAAATGTGCAACAAAGTTACTCTTATTGTAATTAATTTTTTGAATGTGAAACCATTCACTACAATGAAAACTACAAGTGAACTGTTTATATACACTTGCTGAACAAAATATCACTTCGAAACTTGGGATAAGTTACTACCATATGACAACAGGGAAAATCACAGAAACTGGCATTCATTAGTTCACTTAGTTTTCCAAAATTAAAGGAACATTGTACACTGAAAGTCAACCAGACTTGACAACTAATGATTTTTTGACTCTTGTATAGAGAGTGTTTAGGAGCAAGTTACTCAGGCTCTAATTCATAATTGCATTAAGTAAGGGTTGAAAGTAACAGAACCTAAAAGATTTATTGTGCTCCCCTACTCCTGCCTTAGTGGGAAAATGCTAGTTCTAGTAGTTCTGCCAACCCTGTCTCCCAAAGGAACCAAATCACTTTAATATATCAAGACTAAGTTTAGTTCGAGAACAACAATTACAATATGAGGGCTATCCAGAATGTAGATTACATTTTGATACAAACAAAAAAACAAAGTACAAGACAAAAGTATTATACATTTTAAATTGACACTAAATTACTATTTTTGAACATGGTCACCATAGAAATTTAGGCACTTATCATAGCAGAAAACTAGTTTCAAAATTCCAGCATTATAAAATTCTGTTGCCAGGTAGTTACACCCTCCCGCAGTTCCACGTCATCAAAGCGCATAGTTACTGGGTGCAAGGTTCAGACTGTAAGGCGGATGTGGAAACACCTCCCATTTAAAAGCATCCAGGACTTCTTGAGTATGATTTGCTGTGTGTGGTCGGTACCCATCTTGCACAAAATTTACGGTAACCTAACTTCTGCGTAACAGTTTTGTGTAACAAACTCTTTGAAATTTGAGGAAAACTAAGTAAGAGTTCTCTTATTGCGAATCGGTGGTCTTCTTTAATCTTCTAATTGACTTGAGATAAAATTTCATTGGTCACAATGATTGGCCGTCCACTTCATCATCATCATCATCATGGACATTAGTTCGGCTATTTTTAAACCTAATGCGCTACTGACGTACTCCACCTTCAATAATCACATCTTTCTCATAAACTTCACAGAGTTGGCGATAAATCTCAATTGGTTTATTGTGCTTAGCCAACAAAAACCGTGATACCAAATACACTTCAATTACATGGATACTTACGGAATGTTCAATTTCATCATACATTTTAAACTGCTGTTGTAAATCAACAAGAAGCGAGAGTAACCTCTGACTAGCATGGCTGAATGGATAACACTGAATGGAGAAACACTGACATCAAAATGACCACGATAGTCCTGCCCTTAGCAACTACAGATGTACTTGCTGTATAGCCCTCATATAACTGTAGTAGAAATGGTGAAAGAGAAAACTTTGATGTATTGTTTGAAATTGCAAAAGAGATTAAATGTTACTACTTTAACAGCTGAGATAATGTTTCCCAGGTTGGTATTATGTTAATTTCAAGTCAGTTGCATCATAACAAGAATGTACATGTTGTTTGTCATGTATTGGAGAGTACTGCTCACATGATCCAAAGTTATTACAGAAATCATTGTAGTTGTATTAAGTATCATGATGTGTTGTATGTGACATGGTAGATAAAAAGTTAATGTGTCCAATAATGGTATTCACACAACTATGGCATAAAAGGAGTTGTTAAATGCTGGTCAAAGGAACTGTAAGGCCATTGTCACTCATGATCAGCAGAGTTACTGTGTTAAGGGGGTTAAACATCCAAATTGTGATAATTACTTGGCATGGGGATCATGCTTAAAAGTCATATCTACGGTAGGTTGTACTCAAATCAAATCAAATCTTTATTCACATATACATTGAGTACAGCGATTGTGTCATTTGAATTACAATTGTTAAGTTCGAATTAGGTAAAAAGTATGTACAGTAAGAGTTACAGAATTTGTCATTATTCATCTTCATTGCTGAGTTCTCCAATCCAAAAACTCCTGGACTGTGTATATTGTTCGTTCCAGCAGCCAGTCCATGAGTCTTCTCTTCAGATTCTTCTCAGGGATTCTCTTCATTTCTTCTGGCAGACAGTTGTAGAAGGCAGCTCCTCGATAAGATGGTTTCTTCTCGAATAGACAGAGATGATGAGTGTCGAGTGCGAAGTTGTGCCTATGCCTTGTGTTGTATGTGTGGTGGTCTCCTAATCTGGCTCGGCCTATTTTTACTGCATGCATTACTGTTTCAAGAATATAGAGTGCAGTAACTAACTGTCAAGATCCTGAGCTCCTTGAAGGCTTCTCTACATGTCTCTTGCGGTCTTAGTCCTTTCAGTGTTCTTATGGCTCTTTTCTGAATTACCAGTACTCTTTGGAGGTTTGAAGCGCTTGTTCCACCCCAGGCCACTAAACCATATCTTAGGTGGGTTTCAAATAAAGAGTAGTAGGCTATGATGGCTGTTCTGTTATCACTGACCTGCTTTAGCCTTCGTATAGCATAGAGACCCATGTTCAGTTTTTTACAAAGTTGGGTCACATGAGGTGTCCATGAGAGATTGTTGTCAAGGACTATGCCTAGATATTTATTCGAGTTTAGTGTTGTTAGTTCTGGAAGGCCTTGGTAGTCATTGGGAAGTGATGTGTATATCAGTTGATAGGTTTTACTTTCATTCAGGACCAGATCATTTTGAAGGCAGTATTGTTTTGCCATGTTGTATGCCACATAGGAGTTTATTTCAAGCTCTTGTCGATTTTTGGTGGCAACAAGTAGTGCTGTGTCATCAGCAAACATCACTGTCTCACAAAACTCTGTAAGGTAACTTGGAAAATCATTGGTGAGAAGTATGTAAAGTACAGGGCCAAGGACAGATCCTTGTGGCACTCCTCTTTTCATTGGGAGGGTTTCAGATTTTACTGTGAGAAGGGTGTTGTTATCCTTGTAGCTGAGCTCAACCAATTGTTTCCTATCGCTGAGATAACTTGCGAACCAGCTGGCTTCTTTTCCAATTATCCCAAGTGCCTTGAGCTTTCCAATTAACAGGTTGTGGTCCAGGCAGTCGAATGCCTTGCTGAAATCGAGCATGACACTTGTTGCAACACATCCCTGGTCTAGTTTATCAATAATGTATTCAATTAGTTGTACTACTGCAGTTGTTGTTGATCTGTTCTTGATAAATCCATGTTGTCTAGAGGTCAGGAGGTTGTGTTGCTGCAGATGTGCTATAAGTTTGTTCAATATTACTCGCTCTAGGATCTTAGAAAAATTTGATATCAGAGATATTGGTCGATAGTTAACAGCGTCATTTATTTGGCCACTTTTGTACTTGGGATAGACTTTAGCCACTTTTAGACTGTTAGTGAAAATTCCTTCGTCCAGAGATTTGTTTATAAGAGTTGTCAGTGGGGTTAAAAGTTCACTTTTACAATGTTTAATTAGCTTTGAAGAAATGTCGTCCTCTCCAGCAGATGTTTTAGCTTTCATTGAGTCAATAATTGTTCCTATTTCTTCTTCAGTAGTGTTGTGGTGCTGCAAGTTAGTAACAAAGTGAGCCTGAATAACATTTGCTGGTGTAGGATTTTGATTCGGTGTTCTATTTTTGTCAAGTGTCTTCTCTGCTATTCTGGAAAAAAATTGATTTAAAGCATTGGCAATGCTATTGGGAGAATTGTGTAATTCACCTTCAACAATGAAGCTTGCTGGAATTATGGTTGTGGTGTTTTGTTTTCTTTCAGAGTTGATTACCCTCCAGACAGCTTTTGATTTATTGTCAGCCTGCTCTATGAATTCCGCATTTTGCTTCTTCTTAAGTTCTTTTAGCTTAAGATCATACATCTTCTTCCTAGTTGCTGTTTCCCTTTTATCATTTACATCTCCAGTAAGTATTTCTATGTTCAAGGCTTCCAAATATGATTTTCGTAGTGTCTCACTTTCAGTATCCCATACTCTTTTTGCGTGATTGGTTTTTAATTTAAAAGTTTTATGTGGGCAAGATATGTCCATCGCGTATTTCATAACGCTGTTAAAGGCTGAAAAAGCTGTTTCTGTGTCTGTTTTTTGAGTAACTTGTGACCAGTCTTGGGAGGCTAGGATTTTCCTCACTTCCTCTATTGTATTGTGATTGGTTAGTCTTTTTTTGGATTTTGCTGTATTGTCATTTTGTAAGTCTGTCTTGATGTAGCAGATTTGCGCTGTGTGGTCAGATAGTCCTGAGCTGATTACTTCATGTGATAGATGGTCCTCGTTCAGATTTGTACAGATACAATCAATAGATGTCTGGCTATGATGTGTAATTCATGTGGGAGGCAGTTCTAGTCTTTTTATGTTGTATCCTTCTAGGGCATCTGTCAAAGTTTGGTTGTCATTATTGTTCGTCAAGTTGTCCACATTAATATCACCCATAATGACTATTGGATTGTTTATACAGTGTATTTTGTCCAGTTCAGCTGATAATGCATCCAGTGAGTTTTCTAGCCTGCTGTGTGGTGATCTGTAGATTCCCATTAAGTAAAAGTTGGATTTTCTAAATGTTATCTTTAGTAAAATGGCTTCACACGATAGCTCAGATGATATGTCAGAGATGGATACTATGCTGATTGTATTTTTTAATTTAGAGCTAACAAATACAGCAACTCCTCCCTTCCTGTGGTGAGTTCTGGAGAAGCCTCCGATGAATTCGTATTCAGGTATCCTGGTGTTTTTCAAGTGATCACTATTTAGCCCATGTTCTGTTAGAATTATTATGTGTGGATTGAACTTGTGGAGGAAGTGTGTCAGTCTTTCTATTTTGTTTTTTAGGCCATCTATATTTTGGTGAGCTATTGAGATTTGATCCTGGGTTTTTTGTTTCATTCCATTATATTCTCTTGTTGTGTTCCTTCCTCTAAAAAAGTGTTCTCTGTGCAAGTTGTTGGACTGTTGTCTGTGGAAGCAGTGTGATTTGCAGGAAGCACGATACTGTCGGGCAAGCTGTCGTCAAAAATAGTTGTGTGCAGAGATATTTGGTTTATCTGTGATGGAGCATCTGTAGTCCCAGCATAACCGTAGTGTGTCCTCATATGCTTCTTGAAGAAAGCAATATTTTTTAGAAAGAAGTCCTCATAACTTTCCTCACTTCTCTTTAACTTTGCATTTAGAGGTGGAGAGTTTCTTAACCTCATTTTTGAACTTAACTTGGCTGGTTTTTCGAGCCCCTGGGCATTTGATTTTTCAGCAGCTTTTGCCACTTTAAGGGAGACACTAAAAACATTTGCCTTCTTGCTTCTAACTACCTGGGGTGTATGTTCTTTTTTTGTGGTAGTTAGGTTAATTCTTTGTACAGGGGGGTTGGCATTCCATGACTTTTTATGCCTTTGCAGTTTGCTGCTGCATCCTGTCAAAGTATTAGTCAGTTTTTCCTTGCAGGTTTGGCTGTCTCCTGAGGTCGGGGATGAGCTGTATTCTGTCAGTTTTTCTTTGCAGGTTTGGCTGTCTCCTGAAGTCAGGGATGAGCTGTATTCTATCAGTTTTTGTTGGCAGGTTTGACTGTCTCCTGAGGTTAGGGTATTAATAGCTGTCTCCAACCGGTCAAGTTTTGTTTTGATGTCAGACATTCCTAATAGCAGGAAAGTGGGACTGTCAATTACTTCAGTAGTGGGGGTGGTTTGAGTTGCAGAATTTTGAAAAGTCTTGGTTTTAGTGTCTTATTTTTTATTTTATTTTTCAGTGCAGAAATAGTTTTTTCAAGCTCTGTTATTTTCTTAACATAGCCATCAATTAAATGACTTAGTTTGAGGTCATGTTCCTCGTAGATGCTTTGTGCTTCTAGGTGAAGGTTTTTCTCTTTAGTCAGTTGAGATTGAATGTCTGCGTTCAGCTGTAACAGGGTTTCTACTTTATCTAAGTGTTTCTTATCTTCATTCTCAAGTTCCTCAAATTTGTCCTCCATAATACTTAGTTTTGTCCTTAGATTGAGTATTTCGTTTTTTAAGAGCTCATTTTCCTCTACTAACGCAGACCCTATTTTTGCAGCCATTTCCAGTTTGTCTTCTTGACTGCTTGGGTTATCTAGTAAATTATTTTCAATAAGACTATTTTTCAGATCTTCAATGGTGTCTGAGCTATTTAGGGAAAGTGAGTCAGTCAATTCTTGGGTCAATAGGTGTGAATGTTTGTCTGCCAAACAGTTTGTGCATCGCCATATTCCAATTTCTTGAGTTGACCACTTTTTGAGTTCCTTTTCTATGATATTCTGACATCCTGCATGATACCATTTTTTACAGAGACCAGTACATTTTATGCCGGAAAATCTGACTCCAATACCACAATTACCACATGGATACTTTGTGGGCATTGTATTCTGTGAAATGAAAGACTATTTAATGAGTTAATGAAATTAAGTAATGGTAAGAATAATTAATGTAAGTATGAGGAACTGTAGCAGAACATAAAAATATTCACGGTTTAAATTAGTGGCAGTGCAATGAATAGCAAGCAGATGTCTAAGGTCAGTTACCAGCAGACGCAGTGTCAGCAGCTGAGGTTAGTGCTCCCGGCTGCCTGACACACTTGCTCTGCTGTCTGTTTGTCCGCCACCTGGCTGGTGTAGTGTTGGAAGTTGATGTGTTAACAGCAATGAGTTGGCTGTGACGTCACACTTGGTGGTTATTAGTTGTCAATGTTAAAAAGTAATCAATTCTTCATGTAATAGAAATATATTAATGTTAGTCCCTTTATTCTGAAAAATTAAGATCCTTTTCTTGTATTAAGAACCATAATGTTTCAAGTGTCAAGATTAGTAGTTATGAAGTTGATATGGTGTCCAATGATCAAAATTAAACCAACTGGGTGGCAGTATGTTTAATTCAAAATCTTATCTTGCAGTTGTTGTTTCTTTTGTGTTTGTTAATAATAGTGAGACTTACAGTTGTGTGGTTGCAAGGTGAGTTGTTTAGTAGAGTTTCTGTTGTTTTACCCACTAAAAAACTTCACATAATAGGGGAGCACTTCACTGTCGTTGTTAAGCGTCCGCCATCTTGTTTTGGAGGACTCCTGGGAAGGCCTTGGTGTAAGGCCAAAGGTTGGCCGGACACCTCTCCCTTGTGGGAGTATAAACAAACAAAACTGTGATTCTTACTCATTGATATTATAATAACAGCACCTGTCCTCAATCATTCTTGCCTAATATCCGTTTAACAACTTCGCTGCTGGTCTTAATAAAACTGACTACGCTCAATATGTTTCTGTGCCATAAGACATCTCCCACTGTCAACATGTTAAACTGCTGTGCAACAACTGTCTAACTATATTACATGTAGGTAACACTTTCACTGCTGGTCTATACTGAGTGAGCTTGACTACTTACAATGTGCTCCTGCACCTAAAGGAGCCTGCCGCAGTCAATGTGTCAAATATTGGTGGCAAAGTGAAATGAGAATGTGTTTTTTCTTATTAACCGTTCAACGCAATAGATTCTTTAATCACTATTACTGTCTACTCCGAGATTTTATTCAGTTTGTAAAATTTATATATACGAGGATTTGTGTTTACTCAAATATGTCCTTTTTTATAAAAATGGTATTTTTAGCATCAAATAAAGAATTTGAATATGTTATGACAGAAAAGAAAATTGTTTTGCACAGAATAATCCATTGGGGAAGACACCCGCACTTGTTACATGATTAATTTCTTGCCGCTCTGTATTATAATGGATCGTTCTAGTTCTGGAAATATCCCACAGATATTGTTGCCATGGTCTTTACGGGTTCCTTTACTAATAAGATAATACATTCCGTTACTTGAATTGACCACCGCCTTTTTGGAACGTTTTGTCATTGTTTTCGTTTGTCAGCTGCTGAATGTAAGTTTTTATGCGTTGTTTTTTTTATTTAGTTATGAAATTGATCATAATGGGTGTAAAATACTGCGAGATTCTGTTGCTTTATTATTATAGTGTGATTTTAAGTGCAATTCTGTTATCAGTAATATTGATGGAAGTGTGGAAGACAATTATTTCCCATGCTTAAAACCGTTTGTCCGAAGATAAAAAACTTAACGTCAAGATAAAGGTTATTTGGATTATTTTCTAATTGTACAGTATGTTTAATGAGTTGTAAAGTAATTTTGTGTACAGTGAATATAATAAATTTCCTAGAAAGCAAGAAGTTTGAGTAAATGTCCAACAAATTTCAATATATGAATGAATATTTGTATTTCAATTAAATACATTATATTCAATGAAGATTTTACTGTAAAGGTAGTAGTAAAAAGTGATGCTCTACCTTTTTATGGATTTTGTGTTAAAAAGGTTTAACCAAAGTTGTGCATTTTTGCCCAATTAATTTGCTACTACCAAAACTGCAGAGGCCTCAATAAATACTTCTTCAAAGGGTTAAAAAGTTAAGTAAGTATTTGTTTAAAAGTTACAACTTTTGAATTTTGTGGTTCCTGTCAAGAAAATCATAAATCAATATAGCAAAACAGTGCCATATATTTATATAAATAATAAATTAGCCTGTAACATGAAAATAAAAAATGCTATACTAAAATTTATAAATAATTGTGCACTATGTTACTCCAACAAAAACAAAGGATAGCTTGCTCTCTGTGCTAAAATCATTTTTCACCCAACAAACATCTTTATCTGTAATAAAGCTCATCTGGTCAGCAGAATTGCTCTAAACACGATAATGAAACGGACCTTAAATATGCCTATTGTCTAAGGTTCATACCTTAACATGAAATATAGTATGAAATGTAATGAAAAATAAAATTGTGTTGCATGACCACTAAATGATATATAGTCAACATTCAAAAAAATTTTAAGATCACCAAAAACTTAAGTCTTGTAGAAGTATATTACTATTTTAGTAGTAAATAGTAATGAGAGAGAATTTTTTATGGTAACCCATTTATTTGTATTTCTTTTTTATAAAAAAATAATTGTTGGTATTTCCTAAATAAATTTATAATAAGGTATTTACCAAAATATGTGCCATAAAATTTCTATATATAAAATGAGCTCGAGAAAAAATGTGGCAAAAATTATAACTATCAAAGTGTATACATTAAAGGGCTTTATCCTTTTCGTATAAACAGTTTTAATAGAATTTTAAATTTTTGGTATTGAAAAGATTCACAAGAATTAACATTCTAGAGATATGTGCCGCTCATATTTATATAAAACTGTTTAATCAATTAAAACAATGACATAACTTGAAGTAATTTTATTTGGTAACAATGTATCATTGCTTTTGTCTAAATAGTTTAAAAAGTGTGATATTTACTTATAAATAAAATATGTTTTAATGATAATATAAAAGTTTTTCAGTTAACATACTACATTTATTGCACAGTTTTTAAAACATACTCTTTAGTATGAGAAACACTTTTAGTGTAGTTTAATAAGAATACTTGAAAGTTGTACTTGAACAAACAAGATATTAGATAAAAAAACATATTTATGAGTGAAACTTGGTAATTTTATTATTTAAGTTTTTTAACATGCTGTTAATTATTAAATGGCTTTGTGTATATGTTCCTCAGTACTGATACTTAAGTAAGCAGTTCAGTTATTGTGAAGTCAAGTACATGAAACACAATTATACTTTATTCAATACTTACATTGATGTATGTGCTTGCAATGTGTAATGAAGTGTAAATATTATATAACTACCATTGCTTTATCTGTATAAAAACAAGTCAGACCTCTCACTAAAAATGCTCCACTGTTATGAAGTTTGGAGATAAACTAATAAACTGTTATCAGTGAATTTTTATCATCAACCAGCTGCTGCTGGGGTTTGATAACTTGATCAGTAGTTTCCTTTCTGAACAGTGATATTGTCATTTAATTCTCTCATGAATAGGACATTCTTTCTAAAATATAGTGTGAATAAAATGATTGTATATTAATTTTTAGAGTATTAACATATGTTTTGTCAAGTACCAAGTCTGTTGCAAATGATTTGACCCTTGAAAGCTTATTGATCCGTTATCTTAACGATTTGTGTCTGTGAAGAGGCAAAATGAGCTTTTAGATAACACTGTAAAGAGAAAATTAGTCTTTACTACTTACTGACTGTTGTTGCTTTGCATGGTGACTGTGTTCCACACATGTTATGGAGATCGCTGGTGATAAGTTTGTCTCCATTTTGACTTCTTTGGAACAGATATTAGACAATCAGAGAAGTGCGAGTGATAGTGTTGCTTATAACAAGAGTAAAATAGATGATGTGTTTTCAATGATGCATAATAAAACGTTGCAAGTCAACGTTTGTGTGAGGGAAGTGCGAGAAATGAAGACACTCTGTGCCAAACTGAGGAAAGAAATTGGTGAACTGAAACACCAAGTTTTTGATTGTCGGAAGCTACTGTCCTTGCCGAAAGCTGAATTGTCTCCAAAACTTCCACCAAAGACTGTCCGTTGGGCAGATCAGGTCCAGCCAGCACAGGGAATAACAAAATCATCTTTGATCCAAAGACAGTTTTCTCTTCCAACTTATTTTTCTCAAGCTACTATCAGTGATAGCCTAATGGTATTGATGAACTCAAATTAATTAAATCTTATTTAATTAAGTCTGCTTAGTTAATAATCTATGGAGTAATAATTCAATTTCTTGTTTATAAAAAACTTTAATTTTATCCATAACATGTTTAATTTTCAAAACATTTAATATCAGTTATTTTTTACATGCCAGAGTATAAATGATATTCTATATCAGCATTCTATTCTGCATTGCATATGTGCAGTGTGATTGTTTTCGTTTTTTTGTCAGAATAATTAAGTTGTTTATCACTACAAATGTTTGAATAATTCCACATTCGTGTTTGTGTAATTTCAGTAAGAAATTAATCTTACAAATGATGTTACACTTTTATTTCGAGTAACTCTGTATTAGTAGTGCACGGCTTTTGATCCATTGTGTTGGGAAATATTTACACCACATTTTTTAGGGTTTATGTCTGTACTATCCTTCTGTTTTCCTTATTTTGTTTTGTGCTCCCTAACTTTTAATTGTTTTTGATACTGAACAAATTAAAACAATGTTACATTAATAATTATACAATGAAAAACGATTATTTTTTAATATATTTGACTACAGCTCAGTTTTAAAATTTCTGTGTTTTAAAAATTGTAGAAAAAAGTCATGCTTTCCTCATTGTTACTTACATCATTACTTTAAGACACTGTGTGATTAAAGTTTTTCATCTCCAATATATACAAATTATTTTTTGCTAGTATTTCCAAGATTTAAGCCTAGTCCTAAAACCGTACACGATAAACAATGTTTTAAATCTAGCATGATTTATGCAGGGGTATATTTGGGTTACACTGATGTTATTACAAATTGACCTTATCACAGATTTTAAATAAACAAAATATATAGTAAAATTACCATAATATTGATCTCAATTTTTTTTATCTTTAATAATTGACTGCCATTGTATTGTCCTGTAATTCAGTGGCGTATAGGTTTGACTTTGATATTGTTTGAGGTAGGATGTATTGGGATTTGATTTTCTCTGTCACATGACAACCACAATAATATTTTCCCTTGATAATATGAGCTTTTATAAATGTGTTCTGGCCATATTTCAATGATTAAAAGGAATGGAATTTAATTTTGGAACCCACAATTACAACCAAGGCTGGAATCTTCTGAATAGTATCAAATTGTTTCAGTAAACAAGGTTTTTTATTTTTCATAGTAGTTTAGTTATAATTTGCGATTTTTATAAGAAATAGTTTAGACTTTGAAATAAATTAGGAGAAAATAGGAAAGTACACGGAATGTAGTAGGATTTTTCTGCTAGTGTTAAGTGCTTGAACCCTGTGGAAGGAAGCAGTAGCCAGCTGTTCCTATAATGTATGTTTAAATTTTCCTGTGTAAAAACTATCAGCCGATTCTAACTTTCAATTACCAAGGAGGATGTATTCTGAATAAACAATTTAAACAGAAACTGGTATTGAGTAATTTTCACATTTTTAGTTGCATTAAGTTACTGTGCTGGTAATAATTAATTATTCCTTGTTTTCTTTATTTTTAATTTTAACCTTAAATTAAAGCAAATGCCATTTTTACTATTTTGAGCATTGTTTGAGTCCTGTAACCTTACTCTTACGAACACATTATAAAGTATTAATGTTTCTGAACACCAGTATTCCCAAATGATTGAATGTTTAATGATTTTTAATGTTTCTAGAATCTAGTGATCTTAACCAGTAACAAAGCTATATCTCATACACTCATTACATTCATCTTTTACTTATATTAGCTTTATTACTTAGTTCCATTAACATATTATGTAGTTGATATTTCTAGTTAGTAATTTGATGTTGAAAGACTTAAATAATTGGATTCATTCCAAATTATAATTCTTAGTTGTAAAAGTTAGAAACATTTAAAATAAAAGGTAATAAATTGATTTAGTTGTAAATTTTATAATTGTTAAAAATAATGCTTAATTATCTATTATCTCAAACTATTTTAGACATTATAGTAGTCTTGATCAGAGTAGGTGTTGTATCTTATCAAAGAAACAATCTTATAGAAATTAAAAACTAGCACTAGTACAGAACAATCAAGATAGTGATTGTATCTTTTGCAAGAATCTTTAGTCCATTCTACATTTAATGTTATGTAGACTGCACAGTAGTGGTTTGAGGCTTAGCTGTTTTTGTGTTGCTTTTGGTTGTTGAACATGCTTTTGATGTTTTGTCCAACACTAGTTGCTTTGGTAGTTTGTGTTATGTTTGTTTGTCTTAACGCTAAACCAATAATGCGCTCGGAAGAGGAACATAGACAGGTGCCTCTTAGTGGTATGCTTGATCTTCTTTTGACTCTGAACACAAATGTCTTAAATTTTATTTGGCTTTTTTGTGTTGTTATTATATTTGTATCTAACAAATGAGTCAGTGATATTGACTAAAAACCTACAGCTTAAATTACATTTCTGTGATCTATAAAAAAAAATTATACTAAATTTTAATGTTAAAGAAAATATTGTATATTGCTATTTTTCAATATTTTTCATGGGCTGAGATATCTTTACAAATTAACATATTTGTACAGTAGACTAGTTGATGATATTCAGTTTGTGGAATGGTTAATTTGTGATTGATAATTAATCATTAACTTTTTCATGCAGTATTTGTTTGCTCTATTTTTGTAAGAATAAAAACGCACATTAATTTTATTTTGTATGTACGATTTAAAATATTTCATGTTTTTATAAGAATTATTATAATTAATGTAGTTAAAAAGTACTGTATAAAATTGGCACATATATGGTCTATTAACCATATTATCAGTATTCAATAGGTTCTGATATAGGAGTTTTGCCTCTGTGAATTATGATCATATTTTCTTCTACCAGGTGATATAGTGATTGAATATAGTATGGCTTACACAGTAATACTTTAAATTGGATAACAACACTGTAAACAAATAATTTTGTAGTGAAAACGTGTTAGTCATCATTTGTGGTTCTCAAGTAATATTGATTTTGTATGAACATTATTTAACCCTAAAACTGGCTAAAGACTCAGGGTGAATTCTTTGTTTGTGTTTCCCTGTTGACAAGGTTTTTTTAACCCTTTGCGATCAACATCTAATTCATATGTATATCCTCTCATTCAGCCAGGGCACATCGGATGGCCATGGGATGTTCTTTCCCTCAGATTAGTCAGGCCATTGATTTATAATCAAGTCCTGCCCTTCAGTTTGGCGTGCCACGCGTAGTGACCCTCACTGCCATTCAGCTCGCTAGGCACCATGTGTACTGCCCACTATATTGCAGTGACCGGCACTATATTGCCGGTCACTGTGTGTGCCTCGGCAATCTAAGAGATCAACCACCTGAGACTAAATCCGAACTAAACGAGAAATAAGTTGAGGCCACATATACGACCTCCCGATCACAAAGGATTAATATTGTATTTATTTGTATGCGGATACAGTTTATGATGTAATATATATACCAAATCACACACAATTGTCCTGGCAGCACCATAGTAAAATGGTGTTTTGAAGTAATTTTTTACTTTAGGTTACAATTAGCAGTACAGGAACATTTTATTTTGGTATAGAAAGTGCATGTTAGGTAACATTTTGTTGGTTTTTAATGGCCTTTTAAATGGTATTATTGGAATAAATAAATAAAAAATACACCAAAAGTCGGTTCGTACTAGATTTTTTTATAAAGCAGTGAAAAATAATATAACACTAGGTTTAGTGATTTTTGTTTTTGTTTCAATAATAGTAGATTTAATCATTGATTTCCACTTCATAAATGGCTCACTCGTGTAAACGTCTTAACTTACATAGCAAGAAAGAACAAACAAAATTGCAACTTACACAAGTTTCTTGTTGCAGAACCAAAGCTTCAGGTTGCCTCTAGTACCTGGCATGTCGAGACCTTCCCCAGTCACAGAGCTGTCACCATGGCCTTCTTATATAGAGGTAAAATAATAATTTAAAAAATATACATTCAAGTTCACTCTGCTCTGTCAGAGATTAGGTCATAAAAGCCCTTTAAATTTAACAAGATAATACAGAGGTAAGTATAATCAATAGTTAAAAACTATGTCCTCTTTCACTACCCAGAGCGTGATTTGAAACATTATGAAAAGATGGTCGAAAGAGTGTTCATGATAAGAAATGGACAACCCTCAATGATCAATGATGGTATAGAAAGTTAATGATAAAGTGGAAATGAACAGACATTTCAAAATTTCTTCGTTGTGAGAGGAGTTCCTCAAGTTTCAAATGTTCTCTATGACAATTTTATTGAATGTTTAAACTATCAAGAAACATGTTTTGCTGTATGACAATGTCCGCCCACATGCAGCAAAACAAACTCAAGATCTCATCACAGCATTTTGTAAGGAACAATTTGATTTTCCCCAAAACCCCCAATTTATTGTCCAGTGACTACTATTATGTTTTTCATCATAATAAGCATCTTGAAGGTAAGCACTGCAATAATGACAATAGCGTAAAAATGATCATGTTGCAGTTGCTGTTGAATAAGATGGCAATTTTCTATGACTACAGTATACAAAAGATTATTGTTAGATATTTTAAGTGCCTTAATATTGATGACAATTATGTAAAACGAATGGATCCAAATATGGGCATTTGAAAAATATAATTTAAAGTTTACTTGAATATTTATACACTACCTGTTACCCGCAGCTTCACACGTAATTTTCAAAATCCAAGTCCTTATACTACTTGGTAATAGCACTTTTGAATATGATGGATTCCTATGAAATTTTTCAAACACAAGTGGGCATACATGAGGTAGATATTATTTTATGTGTTCATGGCTAAGAGTGTCAAGAGTTAATTCTGTTTTGTTGTATAGGAGCATTTCTAGTTCAAATTAATTATCTATAGAACTAAATTATTTGAAATGTCCCCTTATTACAAAGAGCTAAAATTTTACGATAAAATTCCAATATCTCTATCCTCTTTGTCTCCAGAAAAGTTCTCTATGAAATTTAAAAAATATCTTAATAGAGAAAGAATGTTATTCAGAAAATTATTTTCTAAATGGCCTAAATTTCCTTCCAAACTATTTCAAAACTTTTTAATTAATAATATTATTTCCACTGTATATCACTCATTATTTTAGAATGTGTTATGTTTTGTAAATTATTGTATTTTAGGATAAGAGTAGCTACATCCAGCTTTATTTAACACACACACACACACACACACACACACACACACACACACACACACACACACACATTGGTTTGTGTGATTAATATCAATTACTTATCAATGAATTATTAATTATGTTTATACATATTTTTAGTATAAGTATATTTTAAATAGATTATATTGAAAAGTCACCTGTTAATTGTAGATCTTATCTACTAGAATTATGTAATTCTGTTAAACTTGTTCATTCATATTTATCTGATAGGTTTCAATCAGTGTTTTATAATGGTTGCTTCTCTCAATACTTGGAAGTAATTACAGGTGTGCCACAAGGGTCAATATTAGGACCAACTATGTTTATTGTTTATATTAATGACTTGCCCTCTGCCCTTAATAATGTTTGTGTATCATCTTTTATGTATGCAGATGACTTAGCAATACAAATTAGTTGTTCAAATATAAATCTAGTAAATCAAATAATGTCTCATTTTAACTCTGTAGCTGAGGATTGGACTGCGGCCAATGGTTTATGTCTAAATAAAGATAAAACTCAATGTATTAAATTTAGTTTGAGTAACTCTATTGATGTCAATGATGTTAAGTTTTTGGGGTGTGTTGTTGCAGTCAAATATTAAATGGGAGGCTCATATTGTAAATGTCTGTAATAAGATTTCTAAAGGTACCTTTATGATTAGAAGACTGAAACAATATGTAACTCTAGATGTATTATTGTCAGTATATTATGCATACATACAAAGTCATTTATCTTATGGAATCATTGTTTGGGGCTGTGATAGTAATATAAAAAAACTTTTAATCTTGCAAAAGAGAGTTTTAAGAATTATGTGCAATGCTAGCTGTAGGACTCACTGTAAGCCTTTATTTAAAGATTTAGGTATTCTGACTGTTACATCATTGTATATACTACAGTTATTATTGTATGTTAGGATAAATTTAAATGTTTTACCTACAAATAGTTCAATTCATGATCATGATACTAGACAAAGAAACTTGCTTAGAATCAGGCAATGCAATTACCAAGCAACCATTAAATCAACATATGAAATGGGGATTAAAATTTATAATATGTTACCTAGGGAAATTAAATGCTTAGATGACAATAAATTTAAAATTAAGCTTAAGTCATTGTTGATTGAATTAAGTATCTATGATGTAAAAGAGTTCATTTTATATTGTACTAATTATTAAATACATTTATTAGTATCACTGTTTAAATATTGACGATGTCATACATGTACACAATGTGTTTATGGCAATAAAGAATTTGACTTTGACTTAATGTTACGTGACAATACATTTCTGATTTCTGATTCAAGAAAATACTAAATATACTGGTCTTAGAAACCTACTTCTTTGAAAAAGGAGTTATTTCTATACTATATTGTCATATAGTTCCTGACTTAAGATATTTCCGGTACCATAGTAGAATTTGGCTGACCCGACAAAGAAAAAAAACACAGGATTAAGAATCCTATTTCGATTCAAATGTGTCCTCTTCCAGCTGTTTAAATTCACTTAAGTTTCACTGTTTAGTTTGCCTTATCGCCCTGATAAAACATCTATAAATGAGTGTAACTCTCGGAAATCTGCTTTAGTCAAAATCAAATAAAAATATTCTTTATTCATACTGTATTACATGAATGCAATTGAATGGTGTCAAAAACTTACAAATTAAGACCATGTATTTATGATCTTTTACTAAATTAAAATAGAGTACAGTACATTATGCTCATAGTCAATTGAATGAATAAAGGGTTTTATTTATTAAATACATTTTTAGTTTATTTTTAAATTTTGAAAAAGAAGTTTCTGATTTTATATTTTCAGGTATTTTCTGTAAAAGTTAATTCCAGCATATTGTGGTTTTTGTTCAAAAAGTGCCAATCGATGAGAAGGAGTAGCCAATTCGTCTCTCTGTCTTGTCTTATACTGGTGATTAGTACCATTAAGCATTTGCTCTCCAATTCTTCACCTGACTGACAATATAACTTCATACACATATAGTCCATAAACAGTAAGAATCTGTAGTTCCATAAATTTTTCCTTTACTGAGATTTGTGGCTTTAGGTTCAATATTATTCTTATTGTCTTTATTTGTACTTTTAGAATTGAATCAAGATTTTTGGAAGTTGTCGCTCCATATAAAGATATGCCAGAACTAATTACAGAGCGTATGTAAGAAAAATAAATAAAAAAGGTTTTATCAAGTATAAAGTTTTATAAATCACACAGATATTTTAATTTTCTCATTGTATATAAACTGGAGAATAATTTTGAAAGAACTTTATCAACATGATTGAAAAAGCTTCTACTTCCGGCTCTTTTAATCTATTTTCAGTCAAAAATATTTTCAGTGCCATAGTTGAGTTGGCATTGTTGTCCTGATGAAGAAAATATACATATAAACATAGGACTGAGGAGCGTCTTGTGGCCTAGGAGGAACTCCTACCTACTTCTTATCTACTTCTGGTATAAAGGGGAAATCCTTATTAGTTTCATGCAACAGTCCAAAATAGTCGTTTATAAGGTTTTGCTTTATAGAAGTCCTGTTGTTTTTGGGACTTTAGTCTGGGAAAGAATTGATCGTTGAAGCATGTTGTGTTTATTTCTTTGTTTTCCGTAAGCTACAAAATAATAATATCCCATAACACAGTGTCAGGGAAGCCCACCAGTTTGAAGTACCTTATGTGAAAACATTCACAGCTTTGTTCATTAAGGTTGGTTTTATAACAGTGTTTATAAAGTGTTTATAACAGTGTAGACCTTTCAGACTAACATATGTATCTTAACAACAAGGCAAACATATATGTCGCCAGAAATACATTAGACCAGAAGTAGATTATTATGAATGGAAGTAGGAAACAGGATTTTTCCGGACATTTGCCATCATTGAGTGATACAAAAAATCACATTAACACTCTATAAAAATCAGTATGTTACTAATTTTTTTATATGACTAAACGATGGCAAATGTCTGGGAAAATTCTGTTTCCTTTACAATCCAACCATCGTCAAAAACAAACTTGAAACAAAGAATGGAAGTAGATGTTTTTTTACTGAAGTAGACTTTTTAGACCGACATATGTATATATTTCCTTGATCGGGCAATAATGAAAATGCTACTAGGGTGCCGGCAATAACTTAGACCGAAAGAAGATGCCGCAATATACACTTCAACTTACGTAAGGCTTCTCAGACTGAATATGCATATATTATCTTTGAAGCAAGGCAGACTCTACTATGGTGTGTGCAATACAATTTATTTGAACTAGAAATGCTTCCCCACGAACTAAATCTGAAGTAAGATCTAGTGGCATTTTCATAAACTTTAAATCTTTTAACAGATGAACACTGAAATAATATGTACTTTAAACTTCTACTTCTGATAGAAAATTATCATAAGGCTCCACCATATTATATCATCATAAGTGCCTTCACTAAAATTACTAAAGACTTAGTATTCCTCCACTCTGGCCTAAAATAGTTCAAATGTTAATGAAATTGTTAGAGGTGTTCTGAATGTTATGAAGTGTTACAGAGAAATTTGTGCATTTCATTGGTATTTGTCTGTTTCACTCTTCAACCTCGGGACTCCAAATTCTTTAAACTTAAAATGTAATTATTCTGTAATGAATCAGAAGATTGGAATATCATCCAGTGACCATGACTTATTTTGAGGAATGTTTATTATAGAATATGCCTATGACATAGCTGTTATTCAATAGGAAATCACATGCAAAGCGGCATGTTACTGTTTAGTACTATACTATGTTGAAATGTATTACATGATTGATTACTTTTGTTTAGTTTTATAATTATCTATAGTATATTAAATAAAAAAGTATTAAATATACCAGGCTTTATTTTTTAAGGTTCATTAGATTATCATATTTACTATTATTCTATATGATTGGTATGCAGCATTGCAGTTTTTAGTTTTTCCTCATTTAACATCTTTCGAAATTTTTGCATCCTTTACTAACTTTAATTCAGTATGTACTACTTTAATATTTGCAATGTTATTAGAATTGCATTGTGGTACTAATTAATTTTGACCAAGTTTATGATATTGTTTAGCTGATCAAGTTACTTTCTTTTCAGTTTTGTAAAAATGTAGGTAATTAAGATTTCAAACAGGCATTGGAACATTTGTTCCGCTTTGTTTCTTAATCTGGACACAGAGAATTTTTAATCGTGCAAAAGCAAATTAGCACACAAATCTGGCAATTTTGACTGACAAATATACAAGTCACAGCTTTTATTGTAAAAACCTCAAAGTTATGAATAGGGTTCTAAACCTTTTTCTGGCAACATCTTGCATCCTCTCTCTATCGTGTAATAATATATTTGAAATAGAATATTTTTGAAAACCTAGAGATGTATTGGGTTATCCAAGACTGGTCAACTGTAAAGACCTTATTGTAATCAGAAATTTTAACAATTATCAGGTTGGAGTGGAATTTTTCTGGTGCAATTAAATGATTCCTGGCAAGGAGTGACTCTTCAGAAAGTCGATTTATAAAAGTATTATTAGTAGTTAAAATCAATTTACACTGTATTTTCTGTGGTTCCCTATCAATGCCTGTTAGACCTTTGTGTAAATTTTCATAGGACAGAATCATCATGTGGGACAGACTGAAGGTTCAGTATGCTGAGGAGTTGGCCAGGAAAGTGCCAGAGGATATCACTGTCACTTTGCCAGATGGCAAGGAGTTGCCAGCTCAGTCTTGGCGGACCACTCCTTATGAAATAGCTATGGGCATTAGGTGAGTTTTGAATCTTATGTTTGAATAAGTTAAAGAGCACAGCCTTCAAGTATTTTTCACCCCCAAAGAGATTTAATAGTAAGGGATAACTTGATAATCTTGTCATCACTGCCAGTCTCACTGCAGTCAGGTTAATGATCTAACATACCCGTTCTTCGGCCTGAAGGAAACACCTCTGAAATGTGTTAATTACTCTCAGATCAAAAAAGTTAGGTACCGGAGTTTGGAAGATAACCACAACTAACCATTAGAGACATAATAGTGGAACTAATAACATAGTTATAATAAATTTTCGAAGTAAATGCCTCTTGGGTTCTGGACTTAGATTATGGACTAATATCTTGCTTGTGTGACAGTTTTGGCCTCGCTGATAACGTCGTGAGCTGCAAGGTCAACAATGTGTTGTGGGATCTTGAACGACCTCTGGAGGAGAGCTGCAAGCTAGAACTTCTTAAATTTGACAATCCTGAAGGTGCCACATCATCCATTATAATTTTCTATGTAACATATTCAAAAGGTTTCCAACCTTAAAATTCCCTAACACATTTCATTTTGAAAAATCATTAATTTAAAATTAGATTTAAATAACTAAATATTTGTTTTATGTTTAACTAATAGAAAATGACTATTGATTTGACTATGGTCTTTTAGGTGACAACACATGTAAAATGTAACGTAACTACTTGTGGTAATTGACAAGAAACCTACTTGTGGTTTTTTTTTTGCAAGAAACCTCAGTATGCAGGAATTAAATTTTTTAACAAAATTCCAGAACATATTAAGGCTGAACCATCATTCAATAAGTTTAAAAAAATACTTAAGGATTACCTAACAATCAAAGTATTATACTCTTTTAA
The DNA here is from genome assembly GCF_021130785.1 of Homalodisca vitripennis. NCBI lineage: Eukaryota > Metazoa > Arthropoda > Insecta > Hemiptera > Cicadellidae > Homalodisca > Homalodisca vitripennis. The sequence goes on from NC_060208.1 coordinate 137,213,035, forward strand.
GGAATTATAAATGCAATAAAGTAAAATTAGCCTAATTTTAAGAAATTTTGAATACTTTTAAGTTAATGACACTATTCAATGTATTGACTGTAATACCTATGAATAAAGAATTATCTGAATCTGAATGGTAGGAATCCTTATATTTTACATTAATTTTTTTACCAAGTAAGTACTATGTTTTATATAGATTAAAAATACTTTTCCAATTGAACATTGAATCACTTTTAATACAGTATATCTGAGATGTAACACACCGTGATTGGTTTATCCCTTTGAGTGTTTGTCAGTATGTTCAGTTGTTTAAACAAAGATGTAAAACTGCTGTAACAGATGTTCTTGTTGTAATTGTTATATCTTGGTCTCAGTAACTATTTTCAGTAACTTGCTAATAACTATTTTGCAGTTAAAATATCTGATATTTACGAATGGTTTTGTTTGACTTTGTTTTATTATTCTGAAATTTTAATTGTCATTCAATGTCTGTGAATAATAGCATATTTAGTGGTTAGAGCTTAGCTGATCCTGTTTGTGTGAAGAACATGAAGCGGGGTTGATGCTTTTCAATTTTAAGTATTTTGGTTCAGTTTTGGAGAAAAGAAATAACAGTTATAAATAAAGTGTGTCATACGAGGAATTCACATTTTTGCTTTATACGCAGAAGAAAAAAAAGTCCAACCCTTACCAATTTGAAGGAGGGGTAGTAGCATTCGCTGCCTCAGGAATGTCAAAATGTCAGATTAGTAATGCACAAAATGTTTCTTACATTACCTATAAGTAGCAACTCAATGCAAAAAACCATACAGTAAACAAGGGATGGAACAGGTCTTTTGGTTTATCAGATCCGGTTTCTTGCTGATCAATTAAATTTTAAAATTAAAGCTAGAATTATAAGTTTTGCCAACCTAAATTTGTGCCAAAATTACTCAAAACAGAAAATATTGATTGTTGGTTTCAAAGTTATTGTGATGACCCTTTTAATAAATTGTAATCATGTTATATTCCTGTTACAGAATTTTGTTGTTTTACTGTTTCAGCGGAGCAAGTTTTCTGGCACTCAAGTGCTCACATACTGGGAGAGGCCATGGAGCGAATGTACGGTGGTTATCTATGCTATGGACCCCCCATTGAATCTGGCTTCTACTATGACATGCACATGCCTAACACACAGGTCCGTCAATCTATGAGAGTAATGTTTAATCCCCTCCTTCTCTTGCAGGCTTAAAAACTGTTAACATGAACTGTAAACTCTGTACATTATAGTGTAATGTGTGAAATATTTAGTGAATGTGAGCTGGAAATAGTCTCAGTGGGTGGTAACTTAAGAAAATAGAATATTGCCAGGAATATTTCTTTGGCCCAGGATGATTCCCAAAAGTTTTTAGATGTAGACTGTTGATACATGTTAATCCAAAAATTATCATTCCGTGCATTAATTTCCTGTATTAAACAACATCCTAGGAATTTATAGAACTAAATGGATTTTGATTCCTATACCATTATTTTATACCAAGCATTTTTTTAACAAGTAATTTCTCTGTGAACCTCTTGTTCAAGCAGCCTAGGTCTAAAATATTCAAGAACTACCTAGGTATTTTCATAAATTCATTGTTCCTTTATGTTATTTCAGCTTTACAATTTGTAAATGCTAGACCAATGACTGTCAATATTGCCATACTATTTAGTTACATTAATGTTTTAATAAATTAACAATAGGGAATTAATGTAATATTTACTTAATTCTTTGATCCTTAACACACTGAAAACCAAAGAAATGTGTTTATTTCTTTAAAGGAAATCCAGATCCAAAAATCTAAATCAATATACGAATATTTTATTTATAATTTAAAATAGAAAGTAGGAATGCACAAATAAAAAACAAAAAAGTATTAGAAGAAAAAAAAGCTAATAAAGTTGATCATAAACCATGGTTTAGCTTTAAGGTTAATTTAATTACAATTAGGTTTCATGCGGATATTTTGTCTTAGACCACAAAGGTGGAACTTTTCTGATGTTTTATTCAATGTTTGGTGTTTTTTTTGTTGTAATATTTATTTTTTAATGTAAGAGTGTTTGTTTCATTTGATCACACAATTACCACATTTCCCTATTAATTTAAGTGATTTAGCTTTTAAAATTATAAATTCCCAAGAATTGTATGTAATTATAATTTTATTTAAAAATACATTTTAGGTTTTGCGTTTAATTGAACCATATAATTACTGCTTTTACCTATCAGTTTATAGTTTCTTGAGCTATCTTGCTATTTAATCATAAATTGCCAAGAATTTATGAATTTTGGTAATATTGCCGGCAATATTCCCTAGGAATATGTCCTTGATTTTTAAATTCCCAGTGATTTTACATCACTATAAATAGTCAAATAGAGTGCAATTACTTTTTTTCTGCAATTTGTCAACCCCTTCATAAACTATCACTAAAACATGAACTTGACTGCATCTATATTCCACAACTCGCTCCAGTAATTTCTTTCCATAATAGAAAATAAGATTGTACACTTTTTAACACACATTTTATAGTCACTAATTTTTCAGTGTGATGAATAATGTGCATTTCACACAAGAGTTAAGTAGGGTTCATATTTCGGTAAACGTACTGTTAGGTGGCATACAAAGTGCAATTTAATTACAAAGTCTAGTCACTTTTACTTGAAATTTTCAATTTTCTATTTCCTCTATTTTACAGGTGTCAAATATAGATTTTCCAGTTGTGGAAAACATAATGAAGACTATTGTGAAAGAAAGACAACCATTTGAGCGACTCGAGATGAAAAAGGAAGATCTCTTAGAGATGTTTAAGGTAAAACAACTTTTCTTCTGTTTTTTTGTATCTTCTAGTTTTTTGTATGGTAATAAAATGAATTTTTTTTAACTTGGGTGTAATGTTTTTGGTAGTCGTATTGCAAATGAGCAATTTTGTATGTTAGGATGTAACAAAAATTTTAGTAACATATTTCTTTTAAGACCAATATTGAAGTCCATTGCACATTCAGTACCATGTTAAACATGATTATTACATTATTAATATATAAAAGACAAACTTTATTGGTTATTTTATTTTTGTAAAAGAAATACACAATTCTTCAATAATTTTCAATTTATTTCACTAGGCTTTCAACATCAAAGATACCATCATCAGGTGAGAAGACTTGTAACACAAATCTTATAAATTTCTTCTGATTAAATATTAAATGGATGTTTTAATAATGAAAATTATTTTTTGGATCGTTTTGAGATAACTGTTGACACATTGAGTTTGCTTAGTAGATGTATTTGGCACTTCTTTGTCAGACTATAAACAAATATCGGATACTATTTGGCCGATTTTTTTTATCTACAATTCATGAATGTGATTAAATATAAAAAAATGTAATAGACAAAATATATTGTAATTTTGCTACTCCTGTCATTGTCCTTGGCTCAGTAAAGGCAAAAACTTATATATGTAAAAAATGCTAAATGACCTTGAAATATGATTTCCACTCACTGATAAGACTAGTGATAAGCAAACAATAATAGAATAGAATAATAGAATACAGTAATTCCAAACAGAAAAATAAAAATGTTTCCAATAATGGTAATCATATCCTTAATGTAAAAATAAAAATAAAATCCTTGTTGTAGCTATAAAAGGCAATGTGTACAGGTAGAAATCCAGGAAGTTGTAATTATTGAAGCTACTGTAATGATTGCGGTCATGTTGAATAATCACTTTCAACTACTTTTGGTTTTACAGTACAATGAGTTCAAGCAGCGTATCCTGAAAGAGAAGGTGACCACCCCTACCACAACTGTGTACCGCTGTGGCTCACTTATAGATCTGTGCCGTGGTCCTCACATCCGTCACACCGGCAAGGTCAAGGCCTTCAAGATTACTAAGGTATATAAGATATTGTTGGATGAACCAAGTTTGTAAATTTTTCTTTTAAAATTTAAAGATTTACCAAAAACCGAATTCTATTATCAAAACAAATAATGAATATTGTGATATTTTACTAAAACCTTTTATAGTTTTAATGCTCAGTATATTTCATTTTACCAACAACCAGCAAGTGAGTTTTTTCTAACCAGCCTACGGTTTTGGACAATTGGCCAGACTTAACAATGTATAAAAATCTCTGTATTCTTTAAAGCTAGGAACATTTGATATAATTTTTTCAAAATTAAGCAGTAAACACTATGATGTACATAAATAACCCTAGAACTGATAAAGGAATTCTCCGACGCACTAGTTCAGTATTTTAGGCCTTCTCTTTGTGAGGTTTTTCAAAAAATTGTTTTTTTCTTAACCAATGCTTCATAAGAATAACTTATATAATTTATGTATATAACAGACACACATTTTCTACAACTAATAAACAATTTAAAATACTTTTTATGATTAGAACAAAATTATCATAAAATATTTTTATTCTATAGCGTAGTAATTACAGTACCTACTAAAGTTTACATATATTTTCAAATGTAACTCTCAATTGGTTCTGCTGTTAGTTTAAATAAATAAGAGGGAAAAAAAATAATGGTGTAATTTACTTTAATATTAACAAAATGGCACCTGAAAAAATTATAAAAGTCAAATAAAAAAACCTGTTTTTAGTTATAAAAATTTTCAAAATGCATACTATTTTGCTATTGCAATTTTTAATGAAATCTGTTGATAAGCGAGCATAAAAACTTTTAAACATATACTGCAGAAGCGTTTTAATTTTTATTATGATTGTGTTAACTGTAATATTTACTTTTTTAAAATCACTTTTACAATACCACATTTTCATTAATTCTGTCCTATAACTGCTAACTAGAGGCATATATTTGTATACATCCCTTATATAAACTCTTCTTCACTAATGAATTGTATTGCCTGTGCCAGCAAAACATTATTCTCAAATCATAAGAAGAATTCAAGTGTTATTTTACCAATTTTTTAAGTTTTTTGATATTATGTCTGAAAGGTGTGTGTGTGTGTGTGTGTGTAATTTTACTAAATATTGAATCACAAAAAAGTACTTGTTCCGCCGGGACTCTAACCCAGATCTCTCACTTGCTGATTATATATATAATACAATTTATTAACATTTGTTTTGAAAATAACCTCTTCATAGCTGTTTTTCACTTTTTTAAGAACTCGGCTACCTACTGGGAAGGCAAGTCGGATGCTGAGTCTCTCCAAAGAATTTATGGGATTGCATTCCCAGACAACAAAAAGATGAAGGAGTGGGAAAAATTCCAGGAGGAAGCAGCTAAAAGGGACCACCGCAAGCTTGGAAGGGTAATACATTATATTCTCTCATATCCACCTTTTGTGATGGACAACGCTACTTGTATTAGCATACTCTTTATTATTTTTCTGTCTGTAAAAATGAAAAAAGGCACCTGTTCAACCAAAACTGTAATTTTGAACATTCATAACCTGAAAACTTGTAATCCTAATAAGACCAAAGTTTTATACAAGATATGTACAAAGCTACCTAACAACATGGAACTATATTTAATGTCTATAAACAATTTGATTAATTTCTAGACACAGGAATAAACCAGCTACATTTTAATTTTTACTCTCGTGTTTTGTTCTCAATTAGTATGTGGTCAATGTTCAAACTAGGTTACCTGTACTTTTTGATGCGATAGTAATATTCAACAAACACCCATGCTTGTTGTTATAACAGAGGTTATGATACTGATACTACAGTGCCGTGGCTGACATTTATGAATTAAAACGCACATTGTACACTTCTAAAAGTCTTATCTTGGCACCTATAACTAATACTGGAGATTTCATGTTATAGTCAGATTTTGTTTTGAAATGTCGAACATTCGTAAAAGGTTGAGTATAAGCAATCTAAGCAATTTGTTAATGATGTCTATTGAAGGTACTAATAGAAAGGTCCATTTCAATGAGGTTTAAACATTGGTGTTTAAAAAACAAAGAAGGCTACAGATTGAATGATGTTGGTAGGGACTAATTAGTGTTTTAAAGTTAAACTAATGTTAAAAGTAATTTTTTTTATAAAATTAACCATACTATTTTATTTTATTTTGTATTTTAAACTGAGTGAAGACTTTGTTTTTTGTATACTTAACAATAAATTAAAAATTTTATTTTCTAACTATACTGCTTTTAATAAAACCTATTTACAAAAATCGTCTAATTATTGAGGTTTTAAATATTTAAAAAAATATATATAATATTTACATCAGTATATGTATTGATTTAAGTATTGGTTCTGGAGGCTAAAGTAATATATAACTGCAGACTGTTTATAGATAAGTATTAATGTAATCTTTCGGAACGCCAGTGCTATTAATAAGTGCTACAAGACAAACATTTTTGCTAAAAACAGTGCCGCATTTCCCTATAGGCCCACTAGGCCCAGGTCCCATAGGGCGCAATATTTTTAGGGGGCGCATAAATTTTAAAGTACACAAAAGAAAAAAGTTTTTTTGCGCGGCGCGGTGTGTGTTTGGCGCTCGTTCGGGGCGGGTGGCCAAGGTCAACACTAGGACCCGGGCGTGCGACGTTGACTCATTCATTGGTTTTATTGCTTTTATTTATTCATTAACACTTCTATATATATATATATATATACTAGCTGTTTCCCGCGCTTCGCACGCTTATTCGTAAGTTTTGCCCTGCGTAATGAGCATTTCTGGTTGAAGTAAATTATATTTCCAACCCCGATGTAGATTTTTACCTTGATGTCACGATCAAGAAATAATTGTCAAAAATGTATTGTAAACATGCATAATGTATTTTATTACAAAGTGGTTTACCACTCAACCTTTAAGTTCAACCAAAAATTTAGTTTAGAGACAATTTATACATCATAAACTTAGCGCCTCCAAATAGTGTTTCACTGTTTAATATTACGTATCTATCTCGTAATTGCAGGTTATAATGTGCAGGGCAGCTCTTTGAAAACTTTTCTTCATTTTATTCGTTTATATTCACGACATAAGCGAATAATTCAGATAATAACTAACCTAACTTCTAAGTTTAGGCTAAATTACGGATACATGGTTGAAATTTGATTGAAATTGGTTCAGTCGTTTTGGAGTTTATTGGCAACATACATCGTGACTCAAGATTGTTATATATATATGATATCATATATATATATATCTAATTATATTATACAACCGCATGTGTACTGACTGACTGACTGACTCACGTATACTAATTCTAACCTACTTCCAGATGAGTTAGAGACTTGAAATTTGGTACACAGATAGCTTTCCACGTGTAACCACCAGGAAAATCCCGAAAAGTGAGAATTTATTTTTTCATTTTCAACCCCTCAAAAAATTCCCAAAAAATCGCAGCATTCTTCACTCCTGCAGCAGAGCCATTTTTTTGTAAGCCCGTAACTGACTGACTCACTCACGTATACTAATTCTAACCTACTTCCAGATGAGTTAGAGACTTGAAATTTGGTACATCACAGATAGCTTTCCACGTGTAACCACTACCAGGAAAATCCCGAAAAGTGAGAATTTTTCATTTTCAACCCCCTCAAAAAATTCCCAAAAAATCGCCGCATTCTTCACCCCTGCAGGCATTTTTGTAAGCCACGATAGCGGTTGGCGAAACCGTTGGAGCTAGCTCGGATTCTGACGGGAAAAATATCATTGGTCAGGAATGAAGTGAACTACAAAAAAGTTTCTAATGACTTTTTTGCTCTATCTTCCATGTGGTTAAAGCGACAAAACGCGACTCGAACATTTGAAATTCCAGAGATTTTTTTCGATTAAAAAATTATGTTTCAAGCCCGATAGCGGCCGGAACCGTTGGTCGTAAGCTCAATCTGATTGGACCCATCAAATTAGCAAATTGCGCGATCTACAGATAAAGGTCCAGTAATCTTTTGCCCTCGATCTCGATTGGTGTTGGCCGGAACCGACAAAACGTGATTTTTATGTACAATTTTGTTGTAACTTTTACGCGAAACTTTTGTTTTTGGGGTTCCGATAGCGTGACGAATCCATTGGTTCGGAAGGTCAAAATAAGACTAACGTTTTATTTAGGAAATAAGATGACCTACAAAAAAAGGGTCCAGTGACTTTTTACTATATATTTCCCTTAGTTTGACCGCAAAACGCGATTAAGTGAAAATGATTGGACATTTTCGCCTAAAAAATTTACATTCCGGGCTTGATAGCGGCTAAACGGTTGGTCGTAACTCAAAAACAAATTTTAAACGGGATTTAGGAAATCACGTGATCTACAGAAAAGGTTCAGTGACTTCGGGAGTTGGCTGTGCGTTAGCTAAGCGTCAATAGTAGATAGGGAACAGAGGAATATTTTATTATGTTCACAGACACAATACCCTCTAAAAAAGGCCACAGTGTGTCATTAACCCCCGTGTAATTATTAACCCCCCCCCCCGGGGAATTTCCTGTATGACCTGATAACCTCCTGTATACATTCAACCCCCTGATGTGTTAACCCCCCTGGTAACATTAAACCCCCTCCCAGGGAATTTCCTGCCACATGACCCTCATGTCCGAATTTTACCAGTCACCAAATCTCTTAACCCCCCCCCTGGGAAGATCCTGTATGACCAGATAACCCCCTGGAGGACTTATCCCCCGGTAACGTTAACCCCCCTGGGAATTTGTTCATATGACCAGACAATATCCTGACGAAATTAAACCCCCTCTTGTCTTAACCTCCTTAACATTAATCACCCACCCCAGGGAATTTCTCGCCTTGACTAGATTAGTCCTCCTGGTGATATTAAACCCCCTGTTTCGACTTAAAATACTGGCTTGAGGTCGTTTTTATTATGTTGTATACTAAACCAATTCAAGATAGCATGACCCGTGCAGACTTTTCTCCCGAGCTCATTTCTGGGCTAAACCATAGGTCGTAGATCAGATCTGAGGGCACAATCGAAAGACAAAATTAAATTTCCAACAAGAAAGGTCACAGACACTTTTTGTCTGTATCTCTAACGTTATTAACCGCAAAATGCCCTCAAAGTCAAAAGCTTTTTTACGAATCCGGAAAAAAATCTATGAAAAAGGTCAATTTTTAAATCCCTTGTCATTTACTTAATGTCGGACTTAACCAGTCACCGAATTCCGCCTTATCCCCGAATTTGCAAGCGTTTACTTGGGGGGCCTGGGGGCGATATCCCCAGCGAGCCGAATGGCGAGTCTAATATATATGGACAACCGCATGTGTAAACTGACTGACTGAGACTGACTCACTCACTCACGTATTTACTAATACTAACCTACTTCCAGATGAGTTAGAGACTTGAAAGTTGGTACACAGATAGCTTTCCAGGGCGCTGTAACCACCAGGAAAAATCCCGAAAAAGTGAGAATTTTTCATTTTCAACCCCTCAATAAGAAATTCCCAAAAAATCGCGCATTCTTCACCCCTTGCAGGCAATTTTTTGTAAGCCCCGATATGAGGGCCCTGGCGAACCGATGGAGCTAGCATCGGATTGGCGACGGAAAATATCGGGATGGTCAGGGAAATGAAGTGAACTACAATAAAAAAGGTCTAATGACTTTTTGCTCTATCTTCCATTGGGTTAAGCGACAAAACGCTAGATAATACATTTGAAATTCAGAGTGTTTTTTTTCGATAAAAAATAATGTTTCTTTAAGGCAATCCGATAGCGGCCGATTTACCGTTGGTCGTAGCCTCAAAATCTGATTGACCCATCAAATTATTTTTGCTGCAAATTGCGCTATGGGGGGTATGGGATGTAGAAGTGCAGATAAAGTGTAGAGGAGAGAGCTCCAGTAATCTTTTGCGCAATCTGGGGGAACACGAAGTGGGGGCGGATAGGGTCGGGGGTCTATGTGGCTTCCGATCCAGCTTGCTCTATCCGTGTCCTCCAGTAATTTCCCGTGTCTCTCCAGATCTTGGTACAATTCCACTTGTCTGCTCCATCCGGATTACTCTGTTCCGGCGTCTAGTGACTTCTCCAGTAATCTTTTGCCCTATCTCGATTGGTTTGGGCGAAAAAAAACGTGATTAGCAATTTGTTGTAACTTTTACGCGAAACCTTTTGGTTTTTCTGGGTGGTCGATAGCGGCGAAACCATTGGTCGGAGGTCCAAAATAAGACTAACGGTTTTTATTTAGGAAATAAGATGACCTACAAAAAAAGGTCCAGTGACTTTTTACTATATTTCCCTTAGTTTGACCGCAAAACGCGATTAAGTGAAAAATATTGGGACATTTTCGCCTAAAAATTTAACATTCGCGGGGGCTTTGATAGCGGGCTAACACGGTTGGTCGTAACTCAAACAAATTTTAAACGGGATTTAGGAAAATCACGTGATCTACAGAAAAGGTTCAGTGACTTCGGAGTTGGCTGAGCGTTAGCTAAGCGTCAATAGTAGATAGGGACAGAGGAATATTTATTATGTTCACAGACACAATACCTCTAAAAAAGGGCCCAAATGTGTGTCCATTAACTCGCTCCCCGGTAATATTAACCCCCCCCCCTCCCCCCCGGGATTTCCTGGTATGACACCTGTATAACCTCCTGTACATTCCCAAACCCCCCTGATGTGTTAACGCCCCTGGTAACATTAAACCCCCCCAGGGAATTTCCTGCCTTGACCTCATGTCCGAATTTTACCAGTCACCAAATCTCTTAACCCCCCCCCCCGGGAAGATCCTGGTCTTATGACCAGATAACCCCGCTGGTAGACTTATCCCCAGGGGTTAACGTTAACCCCCCTGGGAATTTGTTCATCTAATGACCAGACAATATCCTGACGAAATTAAACCCCCTCTTGTCTTAACCTCCTTAACATTAATCACCCACCCAGGGAATTTCTCGCCTTTGGACTAGATAGTCTCCTGGTGATATTAAACCCCCTGTTCGACTTAAAATACTGCCTTGAGGGTCGGTTTTTATTATGTTTATACTAAACAAATTCAAGATAGCTGACCCCCGTGCAGACTTTTCTCCCGAGCTCATTTCTGGCTAAACCATAGGACGTAGAATCAGATTCTAGAGTAGGCACAATCGAAAAGACAAAAATTAAAATTGTCCAACAAGAAAAGGTCCAGTCACTTTTTGTCGTATCTCTAACGGTTTAACCGCAAAATGCCCTCAAAGTCAAAAGTTTTTTTACGAATCCGGAAAAAAAATCTATGAAAAAGGTCAATTTTTAAATCCCATTGTCATTTACTTAATGTCCGGACTTAACCAGTCACCGAATTCCGCTTATCCCCGAATTTGCAAGCGTTTACTTTGGGGGCCTGGGGGCGTAGCCCCCAGCGAGGCCGGAAGGCGAGTCTAATATATGTATACAACCGCAATGTGTAACTGACTGTCCTGACTGACCTCACTCACTCACGTATACTAATTCTAACCTACTTCCAGATGAGTTAGAGACTTGAAATTTGGTACACAGATAGCTTTCCACGTGTAACCACCAGGAAAATCCCGAAAAGTGAGAAATTTTTCATTTTCAACCCCTTAAAAAAATCAAAATGGCGGACGCAGTTTTCTCCCCAGTGTAGACCTTTCGTAGGCGCTCGATTGTGACTTAACGAAGCATCCTATCGAAAAAACGGAGGCCCACTTACAGTATTCTCCTTGAAACTCTCTACAAGTTTGCAATTTTAAACTTTTGCTCTATCTCTTAAAAGTGTATATACAGGAGGCGCGAGAAGTTGGAAAAACGTGATTTTTTTTTTGAAAATTTTTCAAAATTTCTAAAAAAAAAAAACAAATTTTTAGAAAATAAATAATAACACCATAAGATGCATCGTGAAATTCTACACCAATCAAACAGTTTTAAGTGTCTCAATATGTTTACCCAATCCAGAATAAATAATTTTTGTGATATAGTAGATAGGGACATTGCGAGGATGGGTGGGGGAGGGGGGGGGGTTAACGTAAAGATAGTCCTAGGGTATTAACTTTTTTGGTGTCGATAGATAGGGAAAAATAATTCAGAGGGGTGGGGGACGTGTCCAGGGGTGGAAAAAAATTTCGTCATTTTTTCGATAATCTCTTACCGTTTTACGAGGATATTTGCAAAAAACTGTCATTTTTTTGCTATTTTTTTCCCACCCATCTTCATTCGCGTTTTCCATAAAAGTCAACAGCAAAATTCAGTTTGATGCTTTCCGAAGTGATAGTTTTGTGTCGGGACATAACATTAATCCCCCCCGGGAATTTCCTCGTATGACCAACCAAATATCCTGACTAAATTAAACCCCCCTGATATGTTAACCCCCCCTCCGGGTAACATTAACCTCCCCCCCGGGAATTTCCTGGCTTGACTAGATAATCTCCTGATGATATTAAACCCCCTGTTCGACTTAAAATACTGCCTTAAGGTCGGTTTTTATTATGATTGTACTAAAACAATTCACGATAAATGACCAGTGCAGATCCCTTTTATCCCAAGCGTTGTTACCGACTAAACCAGAGATCGTAGCTCAAATCCGAGGGTAGAATATCGAAAGACAAAATTAAATTTTCCGACAAAGAAAGGTCCAGTCACTATTTTCTTGTATCTCTTAATGGTTAACCCGTAAAATGCCATTAAAGTCAAAAACTTTGATTACCAACTGGAAAATTCAATAAAATAGGTCCAATTTTAATTCCGAATTCAGGCTTATCCCCGAATATGTGTGGCCCAACCCCCGAAAGGGGGCCTGGGGTGTGTGTCATTAACCCCCCGGTAACATTAACCCCCTCCCCGGGGATTTCCTGGTATGACCTGATAAACCTCATGAGTACATTAATTAAACCCCCTGATCAGTGTTAACACCCCCCCGGTACACATTAAACCCCCTCAGAATTTCCTGGCAATGGACATTCATGTCCGAAAATTTTACTAATCACCAAATCTCTTAACCCCCCGATGGGAAGTTCCTGTATGACACAGATACCCCCTGATGTCTTAACCCTTGGTAACATATACATAACCTGAACCCCCCAGGATAATTTCCTGGCGGAACTGTGACCTCATGTCCCGAATTTTACTAATCACCAAAAATCCATCTTATCCCAGAATTTATGGCACTTACTTTGGGGGCCTGGGGGCGTAGCCCCCAGCGAGCCGAAGGCGAGTATATATATACTATTGTAATTATCTTTCATCAAAATTACGTAATTAAGAAATTACTGGATTTCTACGTCAGTGGTAATCAGAGTCCTGCTGGGGGGGGGAGGGGGGGCGCTCTTTGGTCTGTAGGCCTAGGGGCGGCGAATTTGTAAATGCGGCCCTGGCTAAAAAGTCTGAAGAGCTTGTAGCATTTTTGCTGAGAAAATTTTCATCTCAGCTTAAACCCTGTCCTGTAAGTACTAGACATAGCTTGCTTTACCAATACTGCACTGGAACGTTAGTATGAATGATATATTAAACTTTGCTTCCTTGTTTGCAGGAGCAAGAGCTGTACTTCTTCCATGAGCTGAGTCCAGGGTCCTGCTTCTTCCAACCCAGAGGGGCGCACATCTATAACAAGCTTATAGAGTTCATCCGGTCCGAGTATCGCAAGAGAGGCTTCCAAGAGGTGGTCACCCCAAACATTTTCAATGCCAAGCTCTGGCAAACTTCTGGTCATTGGGAGCACTATGCGGTATGTCTACGCTTTATAGTAATTTAAACTGAGTTGTGTTTTCAATGTTAATCAGGCCATTCATTATTTATCACCATTGCAAAAAAGTGTAGAAAAATCCCCAGGTTTTTAAAGTCAGTATAACAGCCAACCTCTGTCTTAAAACATGAGTGCAAAAACTACTGATTAATTTTGACTCTTTCCATTGTACCTTATGCCTCATTAGAGACCTTCAGATTTGGATTGGGCACAGCCAGCAAGATTTGTATGTTGTCACCTTCTTGCTGTTCACTAATTTCAACTAATGTGGTCTGAACACTTTTGAAATTATTACATTTGCAGATAACCCAAATAGATTGTCACAATTGTGTTTTAGAAAATGATAATTCAATGGAGTCCAGCATATTATGTATAGAAGTCAGTGACATACAGATCATTTCATTCACAGCTAAGAACTGCATCAAATTTGATTACTGAGTTAAAGTTTTTGATAAACAAAATCAAATTCTAACGTATATGGCTGTATGTATCTAGCAAATAACTAAATAAACTGTAAGGGGCAGGACTAACGGCTGGAAACACCGTTATTGTTGTCCTATTTCAACAGTTATCCCAGTTTTAAAACTCCAATGATCATCTCAGTAATACAAGTGCTATGTTCTCACTATTTAAAATAATAAAATAGACTCATAGATATAGTTTTGATTGACTAAGTGGATCAAACTATAACATACTAAAGTAACATGTAGCCGTTTGTGTGTGCCAGATCTGCTATATACCAGTCAAGAGCTAACATGAGATGAGATCCATGCAACAGATTGTTCACAAGAGTTAAAATGGATATTTTAACAAATATTTCTTTTTTATTGATGGATATGTGGGTTTCACTCTTTTAGTTCAGGTTCTGTTACGATTTTGTAGATTTGAAGTTAAACATCTTTGAACTAAAAAGACTATTTTAGTAGATTGAAATTTTTATGTTGTTTTCAAAGCAAATAGTTTCATAATAAGAAAAATGATTCGTTTTGTCCATTACTTTTGTATATGTAATGTTGGAAATTAAAAAATGGAACGAAAGAAATAATTTATTACAAAGTTGTAATAATTGTAATTTAGGATGTAAAATTTAGAGTAAATCTTTTATCCTATGTTCTACCCTGTAAAAGTTAACTTATTTATTGTTTTAGGACAATATGTTTTCGTTTGATGTGGAAAAAGAGATGTTCGCCTTGAAACCAATGAACTGCCCAGGACATTGGTAAGTTCAATCATTATCTAGCCTAAGTGGGATGTTAGGCATATTGTGTGAATTAAACAACAGAAAAATATTTATGTCTGGTACAGTCTGGTGTTCGATCATCGGCCGAGGTCTTGGAGAGAGCTGCCGCTGCGGATGGCTGACTTTGGGGTGTTGCATCGTAACGAGTTGTCTGGCGCACTCACTGGTCTCACTCGTGTGCGCAGGTTCCAACAGGATGATGCACACATTTTCTGTGCTGTCCCTCAGGTAACTTAGTACAATTTTACATTCTATGAGACAGTAATATCCATTTATAATAAAAGAGATTGATAGTGCATTTTCTATATAATCATAAATTAGGATTTACATCCTAATTTATTTCATTAGGATGAAAGTGTTAACAATTTGCAACTTGAAAAGGTTTCCTAAAACTAATTTTGTGAGCCTAACAACTATAATTTTGTGTTACTGATGCAAAATTATACTTCAATGAAGGATCAGTAGCTACAGAGAATTTCTTAAAAAACATAGGCGATGATCCTAGTAAGGGCTAAAAAGCATTGACACACAGTGAATTTTAAAAGCTGACAAAGAGCTAAACAAAATGAGGATAAGTAGAAGTCCAAAAAAACCAGAGAGGAGGTTAAAATTTACTATTTTCATAGATAATTTTAAAATTTGCTGAAAAAAGTGAATTTTACAACAGTGCTTTTGAGTATTTTCTTAAATTTAGTTTTTATAGAACTTGGATTTTTCATTCTGAGGTACACATTTTTGTGCTCTGTATATTTTTAGTTTTCAAAAAATAGTAACACAGTTATTGAATCTCAGATCAAGGCAGAGATTACGGGGGCCCTGGACTTCCTGAGACACGTCTATGGAGTGTTTGGCTTCACATTCCAGCTATGCCTCTCCACCCGGCCGGACAAGTTCCTGGGGGATATAGCTGTATGGGAGGAGGCAGAGAAGGTAGCCTTGTTACTATGAATTTGTTCTGTTGTAGTTAGTTATATTAGTTAGGGCAAACAGTATACTAACTTAAAGTTAGTTTTTTACAACACCCATTTTGATACAAGTATCATTGATTTTTTAATTATCATTATTTATATGAAAACATGGTATATAAAAACATTCTCTTTGCATATACAGTACAATTATTATAACAATAGACTCAGGCGTGAAGTCACTAGCTTGCACGAAAGTCAGTCATCATTGAAAACACTACTCTGCACTCCTGATTTAAGGGGAAACTTGCTAACTAAATCAGTTACCTATTTCACAGTTTATCTCGATTTGAATGTGAAGATGATAACATCACATGTCTTTACACATGCACCAACCAAAATATTACACACTTTTCTTTTATATATCTTGCCTTTATATTTGTAATATTATTATTGAAGAAATTTCAAAAGTAGCAAGCAAGGAAACTTTTTAACGTTTAGTCATGCATAAGTTTTAGAAAAGATTTATAAAAAAGGAGGAAAAATGTGATTGTAATTTAACTTTTGAATGAGACGTATATATTAGGCTGTTGAAGTGTGTGTTATTAATATAACTGGTGAGGCACAGACACCTTTACTTACATATATTGTAATTAATTAACAGTACTTTTTATATATTTATTAAAGTTGTAGATGTATATTTATTACCGTTGTTATATTTCAAGATGTTTAATATAGCTTACTGCATATACAACTGAACTAAATAGTAAACATAATTTCAAAACTACCTTTCAAAATATTCTATAGCTTTATGGCTTTGTAACAAGACTTTCTTCCTCATATCAACTTATATCTCCTTCTATTTTAGCTATTTACAATCTTATTACACTTGTATTATCCATATTGTTGGTTAATAGTAATATTCTTGTTATGGTTTTTTATTATTTCCCCAATTAATTTCTTTGGTTTTGAGGTCTGGATGATACGACATATGAGTTTAAGCACAGGAAATCCCCATATTTCCTGCTGCATTAATTATTAATTAGTAATGGTTGAAAGTTTAGTTAGTCTAAAGGTATTAAGGTTAATAGTATATTATTGAGGTTAAACCATCATTAAACCGGTTTTTGCTATTCTTGACCCAATGCGGGTGGCATAAAACCTCAGCCCTGTTAAAACTGACTGAATGACTCTAAATGACTGAAAACTGACTGGGTTCATCTTCTCTGTTACAAAGAGTATTCAAATTGCAAAAGAGAGCTATTCGTTTAGTGTTTGGGTTGAGGGGCCTGGAGAGCTGTAGGCAAGTGTTTCACCAAGAACGTATACTAACCCTCCCCTCCATTTTTATTTATTCCGTTTCAATTTACACTTTTAAACACATTACCGATTTTCCTACCCACAATCATATATATCCCACCAGAAATAAAAATAGTTTAACAGTACCCCACCATAGTAATAATATGTTCCGCAAATCAATAGAATATTTAGGACCTACAATTTATAATAGATTGCCAGATTATTTAAAAGCCAGCACTTCACTTGCATCTTTCAAAAACAAACTAAAAGACTTTTCTTGTAAAAAACTGTTTTTACTCACTCTCTGAATTTCTGTGCCCCACCTAACCTTACAAGTAAAAATATCATTAGTACTGTTTTTCAATATATTTTTAATTTGTAGTTTTACCAGATATAACAATAACTTTAATAAGAATATTTTTAGTATTTAGTTATTTTATACATATTGACAATTCTCGATACATGTTAATGTCAATGAGAAATAAAATGATTTTGAATAAATGGACTGATTGGCTAATTTTGGTTTTGAAATATTCTCAGAAGTCGAAGGAAGATTTAACATGTGAGAAACATTGGAATAGTTTCTCAGAATATGTAATAATTCTGGAAACATTTAATAATTATAATACCCAATGTTAACTGACACTAAACAGCTGTAGACACTTCTAGCTGAAGTTTACCGAAGTGGTGAAAAAATTTGTTTACATTTAAATTTGATAAAATATTAAATAATTATAGTGCTTGATCAGTAGTGTTATGCAGATTGCAAAGACAAAGTTACTATCTAATCTTTATTTTAGATCACACCACTGACAAATAAATCATCTAATGCAATGAAAATAATATTTGAACAGTATTCTAAAACCCACCTTGATAAACGAAGCTGTGAATGTTTTGCACATAAGTTTATCAAAACTGATTGTTTCCTTTAACACTCTTCTCCTCATATCAGAAGCAGAATAAAAGCGACGAAAGTAGATGCATTTTGACTAAAGTAGTCTTTTTAATATTACGTATGCACATACTTTCTTGATCTGGGTAACTCATAGCACCAGAAATATCGCAGACTGCAAATAAACGTTTTTAAATCTAAGTTGGATTTCAAAACCATGTGCTTATTTTCTAAGTTCAACAATATAAACTGAACTGTGGAACCGTAAATAAATTAGAGGAGAATTGAATTTAATCAGTCGTATCTGACTCATTTGAACCGCAGTCACTTTTCAGTCGTACGTAAGTTATTTATTTTGTAGTCCCTTAACGGGACGAAAAAGGAAGCTATCACTGTGGCACTTAAAAAATGTTAGACAGAAAGTAAATTAACCCTTTAAGTGCCGGAGCATCGCTATTTGCGATCCTGCATTATATGCAAAAAATGCCAGAATCGCTATTTGCGACTTCTGCAGTAACGCTTATATTTTATATAGTATTTATCTAAATTGGCTAAATTTAACGTAACTTTTGATGAAGGTTTGTTGAATTTTGGGTAGATTCTGATTTTTACGGCGGTTGTAAGGAGATCGCTTCCTAGTTGAGTTTCGAATCGACAGCGACACGGACGAGCCGTCACATGTTTTGTTTGCGCTGGTGTTTATTTCACAAATTATTGTAAATATTGAAAATTTTTAAATGTAAATGGGTTTGTAGTGTTAGTATCTTCATATTATTTTGTTTGTTGTAGTGTATATTATATTATATTGTATATTATATTATTATGTTCTAGTCTGTGTGTAATTAGAACAATGACTTGACCGTGAGTTACGGTGATCGTAAGCAGCTAGTATTTTACTAAATACTTTCGTATAGTTTTTATGTTTGTTCAGTGATATTTATAAACAATGAGTCATAAAAACATTGCTGACAATGAAGACCTAGTAATGCAGGCATTAGATTCAAGCATTAGCAGTGTAGACAAGACACAGAGTGTCAGGTTAGGTTAGAAACTTTTTAGTTTTGTAGCGGTTCATATTTTCATATTTATTTTTTCAAACTTTAATTATAAGTATAAAAAAAGTTTTTATATGTCTTTTTGTAAAGAATTAAATGGAGTATAAGATAGCATAACTGAAAATTAAAAAACAAAATATTTCAATAACACTACGTTGTGTCAAAATAAGAAACAAAATGTTTTTGCTCATAAAGTTTTTGTTAGTGTTTTTTTTATTGGTATAAAAACGTTAAATTACTATTGAATGTATTATATTTATAAAGAAAATATATTTATCTACAAAACAAACAAAAAACCAGGACATTATACCAATAAATAATTTTTTGATGAATTTTTAACCAGACCCTTGCAAAATCAGGCATTTTGGCTCGGCATTTCATGCATACCATATAGCAAAACGCCGCGGCACTCAAAGGGTTAAAAGAGCCGAATTAATCGAAGTTGGTGTTTGTTGGTATATATTTTCTTGATCAGGACAAAAGTCAAACTCAACTATGACACTTGAAATAGTATCTTAGATAGAAAATTAATCTAAATAAATGGAAGGTGACCCTTTTTGACTAAATTAAGTTATTAAGACTTATATGTATATAATTATTCATACAACAAAACCTAAAATAGAACCAGTCAAAATTGTATTTATGTTTTGAATCTCTCAACTTTGGATACTGAAATAATATGTATCTGATACATCTACTTATGTTTAAAAAATTATGGTTGCCTGTAAAGTCGGTTTTACGGGCGAAGATTTTACGTGACAACGTCTTTTTTCTCGGTAGAATATTTATTGATATGAATATTATTAAATTGCACAATAGGAACAAGGAATTGAATGAAAATAAGAATTGCACAAATTTTAACTATAGAAATATATTTTGTTTACTAAAACATTGTACATAATTTGAAATTAATTAAAATTTGTTATTGTAAATGGTAAAGTTGAATAAAACATTTACTAAAATTGGAATTTGAAATTCTTGCTAAACACAGTTAAATTCTAACTCCGCGCGTGGTGATTGGTCGGTTTAGTTCGTTTGTTTGGTCGCACTGTTATGACAGGTTAGAGGTTATAATTTGTTATTTTAAATGTTTGACTAGCAATACGCGCTGTTTCTTCTCAATCGACTGAATTACGATTGATTGTAGAGTGATTTAAACTAATAATTTACTTAACACTATCAACTTTTGTCAATAGTATGAC
Source organism: Homalodisca vitripennis (assembly GCF_021130785.1). Taxonomy (NCBI): domain Eukaryota; kingdom Metazoa; phylum Arthropoda; class Insecta; order Hemiptera; family Cicadellidae; genus Homalodisca; species Homalodisca vitripennis. Next base: position 137,233,232 of record NC_060208.1, read on the forward strand.
ATAACCTATAAACTCAGTTTCTCAACTTTTGTGTCAATCTAACAATTAATCAATCAATCATAGTTTACGATAATGAAATATCAGTGTACAATTATTTACCTTTATTGTTGTAGTTGTTGTAAATGACGAATCTAAGCACTCCACATTTTCACGAATAAACATAGTTATCTGCTTTATCCCGTGCGGCGGACCCACAGTTATCTGCTTTATCCCGTGCGGATCCCGTGCGGCGGACCCACTGGACGGGCATCGTAACGTTACCGGCCGTTACACTTTTTCATGAGTGACTCCGAGCCGCAACCTAATTTAAGACGTTGTCACGTCAAAATATTGTAGGATTCCATCATTTTACATCATAAATGCTTTCATTAAGAAAGCTACAATCTTGAATTTTGAAAATTGTGTACGAAGGCGCAGGTAACTCTGCTAGTATGCTATAATCTTAAAATCACCACAAGATAAAGTATATAATTAAATATGATTAAATTTCCACATAGTCTAACTCAGCCATGTTAAAATTAAAAATGTCATTGATACTGCACAAACATTTAGATATCGAGAACTTCCTAATTCAAGAATTTCTTTTCTTTTCAGACTTCCCATATACTTCTGCTGATATTTCCAGACAATTTTAAGTAATACTGCTTTGTTGGGTTCATTCATCAAATTTTGTCACAAGCCTGAATCTACAATTTCTCAGGAGTCATTTTTCTTTGGCACAAATATTTCGATTTTAAGGCAGAACACTCATCACTTGCCAAATTAATTATTAAAATAAACTAAAAAAAGCAAGTTTTTGTTTAAAATATGACATAGTAATTTAGTGATACAAGTTGTAAGGTTGGGATTAAATAATATTGAGTCAGTTCACTATAAAAAAATATATATACCTTGTTTTTTCTCGGATGCCTTTAACTTTTTGTAGCCAGATTATTATTTAAATATTCTAAATTGTAAACAAAAATTGTATTATTCTGCATATTGGTGGCTGATTTTACAGTGATTATTTAGGTTTTTATTAATAATAATTTTATTTAAATAGTTGGTTGGAAACAAATATCTTAGTCAAAACATTTCTGATATACATAACAACTACTTAAAAAGCCTTGTACTATACAGAATTTGTATTCAAGCTAAGTACTGCCTATGTTTAGCAACTTGCAGACAGTTTCTGATATACATAACAACTACTTTAAAAGCCTTGTACTATACAGAATTTGTATTCAAGCTAAGTACTGCCTATGTTTAGCAACTTGCAGACAGTTTCTGATATACATAACAACTACTTTAAAAGCCTTGTACTATACAGAATTTGTATTCAAGCTAAGTACTGCCTATGTTTAGCAACTTGCAGACAGTTTCTGATATACATAACAACTACTTTAAAAGCCTTGTACTATACAGAATTTGTATTCAAGCTAAGTACTGCCTATGTTTAGCAACTTGCAGACAGTTTCTGATATACATAACAACTACTTTAAAAGCCTTGTACTATACAGAATTTGTATTCAAGCTAAGTACTGCCTATGTTTAGCAACTTGCGGACAGTTTGAATGACTTTGGTGAGCCTTGGAGGGAAAACCCCGGAGACGGTGCTTTCTACGGACCAAAGATAGACATTACAATCATGGACGCCCTCAGGCGGAATCACCAATGTGCCACCATCCAGCTTGACTTTCAACTGCCTATCCGGTTCAACCTTGCATACATCAAGTAAGTATATGTATGGTTTATCACAAACAAAGGTGTTAAATAGTTAGAAGAAGGTGATAATTTGGTCTACACTGTGCAGAAAAAGAGCTGCTTGAGGCTTCTGAATAGAATGGCAACAGGCTATGGATCTCTTTGAAAACTTTATATGAGGTTAGAACTGAACTAGAACGATATTACAATTCATATTCATATATATATATATATATATATATATATACATATAATATTATCTTGTATAGTCATATATATATATATATATATATATATATATATATATATATATATATATTCATACTCATATTTGCTATATTTTAAATACTTTGCTACTACTCACTCCTTAGTAGTTCAATTTAAATTAATTTAGAAAGATGTTTATCACACAACTTTTAGTGTGCATTAAAATATTATATTACCAAAACAGTTATTCATCTCAAATTGTACTAAAATTTACTGTGATAATATTTAATGATATCAATATCTGTGTACAGTACATTTTATTTCATTGAGATAATCTTACATGTAAATGAACATTGTAATGGTCTAAAGAGAGTTTTTTCTACTATAGTGAACCAATATTGGTACTTCTTATACTTTTAATAAACTACATTGCAGAACATTTGCAAAAATTTTATTGTTCACAGTGAGGCGGGGGAGAAGACTCGTCCAGTCATCATCCACCGGGCGATCCTGGGTTCTGTGGAACGCATGATAGCCATTCTCACAGAGTCGTATGCGGGCAAGTGGCCATTCTGGCTGTCGCCTCGTCAGATCATGATCATCCCTGTAGGGCCCCCCTTCAATGATTACGCTGAGAAGGTAAACTTATTTACACACGTGTTCTATTGTCATTCAATTGTGTTTTACGAAGCTAGATATTTGTGCCTTATTCATTGATATAATACTAAAATATATTGAAAATAAATTATTCTAGCACAAGTAGAAAAAAGTTCGAATTAAATTCCACTTACCATGATTATTTGGTGATTTTTAGATTTCTAAATATGCAGAATATAAGAATGGCTCAAGTGCAGTTTATTATTAGATACTGAATTTTAATCCATGAACACTAAAAAGTGCTTAAAATATTTGTTCAATATTATTTCTATAAATTAATAATTTATTAGTAATACAAATTACTTCTGTTTCAGTTCCAATAGTGTATATAATATTGTATTTGCATTATTGTTTTTTTTCAAATTTATTGTGCATTTTGGTAATATTATTCTTTTTATTGAATGTCCTAAATAGTATAGTTGTGTAACACAGAGTTTTATGTTACACAATATTATATATTGTGATTGGAGCTAAGAGCCTATTTGTGCATAGATATTTTAATGAGTAATATTAAAAACATTTTAATATGTTGTGCAGGTGAAGGATCAACTGTACAATGCAGGGTTTGTTTGTGAAGTGGACTCAGATGCTGGGGACACCATGAACAAGAAAATCAGGAATGCTCAGTTGGCCCAGTACAACTTTATTTTAGGTTAGTTAAAAGAATTGTTTTAAAATCATTGAGTGTACAGTATTGTAAAAAAATTTTATACGGAACAAATGTTTTTGTAATTTTTCTGTTACTTAACTGTGGAAGTGAGGAACAATTAATTAATATTTCCAATTCATCATAACATACCTTATATAATTGTATTGTGAATGTTGAGTTCAGCTTCATTCACTCCACCTTCCCCTTAGTGCAGCATCTGAAATATAATGCTATTTCAGACTTGACTTCTGGATGAAGAGATCCAAAAATAGTTTGCTGTGAATAAGCTCAAAATGAACTCTACATTGTTTCATATCAGAGAAGTCTAGACTATAAATTATTTAATACACCTGATGGTGTAATGAGATGAAGAGGTGTTCTCATTGTCTCATCAGGTGCACAATGAGTGTACTACGATGTTTGCACAATCTAAAAGCATGGCGGAGCAACCAAGTTTTCTTCACATAACATAGATAAGGTAGGAAAGGTTGATTCAATGCAGAATGTTGAGTTCAGCTCCCTTTCACCATCTGCTGGGTGTTACTTTTAAGCTAAGCAGTCACTTAATATTTTCCAATGGTTGTTAAACAGTTTTCACAGTAAAACTAACCATGTTTTCTTTCTTTAAACGTTACATTTATTCAACCTTATGTTTATTCATAGAATTATCCTCATTAAAAGATATGATTAAGATGCGTTTAAATGCTTTTTAGTTTTTTTTTAATATTAATTAGGTCTCAAATTTTCATAAATTACACTATTACAACTGCTTCCAGAATGACTGGATATTCAGGATGAGTAAGGTTGGGGTCATGGGCTACCTCCATGAAAAGGTATAGCAGGCACCACATCTCAGTCATGATCCTTGGAAGAAAGGGATGCCAGTTCTGTATCAGTCTTTCCAGTCAAAGCGGGCAGGGATAGCCCTCCCTTATAAGTCCAGGCTAGCAACTACCTTTAACACTTACAGAGCCCCACCCACTCCGACAGTCATCCTCTGCAGTAGACTAGATGTATTGATCCTTCCTTGCACCCCATTATCTCCATGTTTGCAGTTAGTGATGTCCTGGACATCCATAAGATGATTTAAGTGACACATCGGTTTGGTAACCCCTAATGTAGGTTGGAACTAGAGGTTATAAACCAGATTGAATCCTCCTGGGATTTCAGTGATGTACTATAGAAGAATGCTTTTTAAGGATCATGAACATGGAAAATACTTTCTTTGTGAACAATGAGACACCTAAACATTGTTAATGATCATAGAAGATATTCATTCGCTATGGGAAGAATAGTTTTTTTTTATGAAAGAAATGTATTAAATTTAAAAGATCATACATATTTTGTCTCTATACAGTTGGAGGAATTTAGCTGTGCTCGTAGGGTGCAAAAACTACCCTTTCAACAAATAAACACTATCTGTGTGGTGGGTTATGTTTACATCCTAGCTGCTGAGATGAAGGCGCAACAATCTTTTTAACGACTTTAAACTCACGATTTCGATTTGCAGATTAGTATTGACAAATACGTTATTTTCAAAAACTTGTTAAACAACACTATAACAACAGAAAAACAAGGATAAGTCCTATTATTCCTATTATTTGGTTTTCTCTTGTTATTTAATTCCACCACAATCAGCACTATCACAAAACAGACTGTTTTTAGTGAGTGTGAGTTATTTGGACCAATACGATTCCTGAAAGGAGGGTTTTACTCATGAGTCACAGGAAATGTTTTTGGGACGCAGCGCATAATGCTATCCCGCCACCCCTCCCACCTATCACCACACACTCAAAGTCACGCACGCAGCTAAAGTCCTCGAACTGTACCTTAGAGGGGGCTAACAATAATAGTCACTACAGTGAGTAAATACTTTTATGTTGTATTGCAGTTGTGGGTGAGAGAGAGCAAACTGCAGAGACAGTGAATGTTCGCACCCGAGATAACGTCATCCATGGCGAGCTCAACATCCCAGACCTTATCAGCAAGTTCCGTCTTCTCACTGAAAAAAGAAGCAGTGAGGATGTCTTTTAAACTCATCTAGATGTTATGTTTCAAAACTTGAAAAGTTGCCTAAGAGTTTTTTTTATTTATTTCCTTTGTCATAACACTTGTCAAGGGCTGAAGAAAACACCATTCAGTCTATTCTCAGTGCTTTTTTTTTACTTTTACCCAGGAATTAAAAACAATATTTAGCTGTAACAGATTTGACATAGCCTGTGCATAATATTAAAAGAACTATATATAGTGTTTGAGATTTGTAATAATACATGCTACATAGATATACAATTTGCCTGTGAATTTGTGTTGTTACAAAACATTTGAAATAATTTATCGTATTTTTGGTTTATACAGTAAACATCAAAGGCAGTTTATTCAAAAAGTTTGTATTGATTATAAAAAAATCAGCTTTGGAGAAACAAGCAGGAAAAATTTGGTTATTAAAAAAACTACCACTGTATTTGGTCATTGAGTGAATTTACACTTATTAATTTTTACATTCCTTAAAGTAACTAAATTTGTACTATCTAATCAAATGTACTAATTTATACAGTATTGTAGCCTGGGTCTTCTATCAAATTTTATTGTAGTAATATACAATACGGTATTGGAATTACTGTACAGGTCTTAATTTTTCTATACTGAAGACCCTAAATAGTGTTGTTTGTATTTTATGTTTGATTAAAATATTGTGCATCGTTAGATTTGTAATAATCCCTTTAAAGTATTTGTAATTACAAATTATTTTGTACTCTTGTTCATGATAATTATGAAGAGATAAATACTTAACATTAAGTGAAAAATTTAGTGACAGTCAACAATATTTTATTTAACCCATTTCAGATAGTTTTTTGGGGTATGAAATAGTCATTTTGCACTGCAGCTGAATAGAAATGGTGTATCCGGCCAGACTTTCTATTCTCACCACTACTTAAAACCTATTTGTATAATGAACTGGATTTAATTTTCTGTTTGATATTTATTGTGTGTATTTTATTTAATGATGCAATGATTTTATCGCAATAAAAACAGATGTAATGCATTTTTTAAGCTTCAAGAAGAGATTTCAATATACTCCAGCACTAGTGATGGTTACTGCAGAGTGCAACAAAAAATCACTAAAATGCTAATTGTAAACACTCAGCAGATAATCTGAACTCAAATGAGCGCTTGCTCAGCTGAAAATTACTGTGATTTATTGAAGATTAATTGAAGGTTTACAGTGTAAATTAAATGTTGTTCATTTTTTTATATTAACTTGCCTGATAAAAACAATGCAATCTATCAGGTGTTAGAACAATTGCAGGGCAATAATACACTATAAGAAGGTGATCTTCTGTGGCCCATTCACCACACATTATATCTCATCTTTCATCTGCTATGGGTTAAGTAATATGATTTTATTGAGAATTAATTTAACATAAGTTTAGATTATTTGTGTAAAAAAACAAATTCCAAACTTTCATAAACAAGTTATTTTGCAATCTCTAATTGTTCAGCTTGTCCTTCTTCTCATTCTCTTCTTTGTGGGCTTTGGGTTTAGAACGGAATAAAGTAGTTTTTTTATCATCAAATTATACATCGCCAATTCTGTTTAGATGTTTCTTTGTAGGATTAAATTTTTTACAAATGAGGCGAAAACTATCTCAAGTTATCATTTTAAATTCTTTACACATATTAGAACGGGGGGGGGATTTAGAGACTATCATTTAAATTTAAATTGTATCGTTCTATTTTGTAATAAAAGACGACATTTATTGACTGTTTTCTAATTTATCTTTTAATATTTGTATTAAATTTTAAGCTTGTTCTCTGTTATTCTTCAAGTCCTAAAATGAGTTTGTAAAGAGAATTTTTCAGAAAACATTGTGTGTGTCATTTGAAATCCTTTGAATTCTCTTATGAACAGAAATGTAATGTTTGGCTCACAGTAGCGTTTACTGTACTCACTCATACACAGGAAGGTTACTCAGGTTTACATAGGAAGGAGATTTAGTGATATCAGATGAGACTTGATAAATGGGAATCCAGCCCCATTGAGCCAGAATTACTTGTGCACTGTTGTAGACACTCTGATTCCTCTCCCTGATTTTTTATACATTTCTTATGTGGGTGTTGAACTTAATATATTGGTAAGGTTGTGTGCAATTTTCTTTATAGGAGAGTTGCTACCTTGTCTCTCTACAAAACATGCACTACATTTGCATTTTGGTCTAATAAAAATTGTTTGTACTGAGCAGTTTAGTTTCAATCTTGGTCAAAATACAATTCCAGGCAGGAGAAGAAGTTGTCAGTACAGTTTTAATAAATTTTGAAAATAAACTGGTAACTTCTGCAACATTAATAGATCTCACCAAAGCATTTGATTGTATTTCTGATGAACTATCATCAAGTATATTTCTGATGAATTATCATTAAGTAAACTGTTTTATGACAGAGTTAAGAACAATGAACTTGCAATGATCAATTCATTTCTTGACAATAGTAAGCTAATGGTTGTTTAGGGGCAGGATGTATCTAGTTTTAGAAGTGTTTGTGTAGTGGTCTGAAGTGTTTATGCTTGGCTCCCTTTTATTTGCAGTAGCAATTAATGATTTTTGCTTTTAATATTCCTTATCCATCAGTTTTATGTGCAAATGAACTACACTTTTAAACAATGATAAGACATATGGATGACCTAATTAGCTAAGAAAATCTTTGAATATAGTCCTTAACTAGTTTAAAGTAATTATTAGGTAATAATAATAATATACTCTTTAAACAATAAAATTTGTATTCAAATCAGTAAAAGTATTAGGTATACACCTTAATGGTAAACTAAACTGGCATTGCCTTATCCTCCAACTATTTAACCCTTGGGCGAAGTGGTGGAGGTCATGCAGCCAGTGCCAGTCATTTGTGACAAGGCCATTCCACTCAGTGCCAAGCACTATTTTTTTGTTACTGCAGTATTTTACTAAAAAATTAACACCTTCCTTAAATATTAACATAATGGGACACTTTTTAGTTTATTTTTTAGGGCAAGATACGGGCTACAAATTGTTATATATACATTTTGACCATAAATAAAAAAAAATATTTTTATATATGTGTAAGCAAAAATACAAAAACAAAAACACATTTTTTTGTTTAAGATACAAAAAGTATTTATTTATTTTTGTTTTATGTGCCAATTTTATGTTCCCCATGTTAGTTGGAATACATGTACCAAGTTTCATAAAAATACATTTATATATAACTGAGTTTTGAATTTTTTTTATATATTGCTGCAAAATGCTGAAAACCTGCCCCAACATGCATGCTTACTCTTGTTCATGTAAAATATATTTTACTAGTTTTAAGAAATTAAATCAAGGTAGATTATACAACTGTTATTTATTTATTATGAACAGACATAAATTAATTACATTGGGCTTATTTCATTAGGCCTATTATACGAAATCCTTCAGATGAAATAACTGAGTGAATGTTTTTATCATAAGAATAAATTAATGTGTTATGTATTTTCGCGGTCAGATTCCGTTATATGCCCCCAACGCTTAATCTTTTTTCAATGAACTTAGAACGTTATAAAACGATGTAGTTGAGTAACAGAACTAACATTCCATCAATTAACAAGCATTTCCAGGTATTGCGATCGGTATTGTTGTCGCTGTTATCTTATCTTTCTCTAGAATTCTGATTACGGCAGGCCGCGCGGCATCACATGATTATTTAAGTTTAGGTTAGTTTAGTTAAATTAGCGTTGGGGGCATAATGTTAGTTTTGTTACTGAACTACATTGTGTTATAACGTTCTAAGTTCATTGAAAAAAGTTTAAGCGTTGAGGGCATATAACGGAATCTGACCTATTTTCGCTTAAAGGCGATCCGTTCCTCTTACTCATTTCGGCAAACTATACCTTATTCAATAATGAAATTGAACTGAAGTAATAAAAGTAGGAAACTTTTAAAACATTAATCAAAATGTCAACACAGCCACAATAGACAGCTAGCAAAAAACAACTGAACTAAACAAAACGACTGCAGCGTGACAACAGGCGGTTCGCGCCACAGGCTTCTAGATATCAGCTACATAAAAATATTATATACTATATATACAAACTATCACTACGTGAATTATGTCGTACATTTCTTGGGCTTTAATTTGATACGTTTTACGATATTATACGTCAATATTTAGCAACAGGATGACCAATATTGGAAAGGCCGATCTAGTCGGCCCTTGGCAATTTTCGTCAATACCATCGGGCCGATTACATCGGCCCTTGGCACTCAAAAGGTTAAAAAAAATATCTAGAGTGATATTTATTTTGTGTAAATTAGGAAACTGTGACTTAAACATGTTAGTAATGATTTACTTTGCATTTTTTTATTAACATTTAAGGCAAGGAATCACTATGGGACACTAGTAAATCAAAATCAATTTTTATAATCTTAGATTACAAATTGTGTCAGTGAATATACATTTAAAAGTAATGTTTATATTTTTTGAGATGTAGAAGTGTATAAAAAAGAAAGTTGTTCTTTGTAGTTATTCTTCCAGTAGGTAAAAAGGGTGGCCCATAGCCAAAAAAGAAAGTTGTTCTTTGTAGGTATTCTTCCAGTAGGTAAAAAGGGTGGTCCATAGCCATTCTTGCAGTGTAATTTTAGTGGTTTTCCTGTCTAACTCTGATGGTTGGTGGTTGTACATTTTCCATCCGTTGCATGATGGATTTCTATCATACAGTTGAAGATGGTGATTTGGAAGGTTATACAGGCCAACATGTCTTTTATGATGTTAAGTCTCTATTGGGAAATTCTACGCCATTCACATGCAGTGCTACCTCCTGGACGTAAATAACTACAACTGTTAGAATCTCCTGGATCCTGAACACCTCTTTTCAGCTTTCCATCTGTCTGAGTCCAGCCAGAATCCTTATGGTCTTTTTGTTGTTACCCCAACAAAAAGGAGTACTTACATACTTACATTAGGAATACTTTCTGTGCAGATGTCTGACCCCAAACTGCTACTCCATAACTCAGATGAGCTTTAAACAAGAATAAATATGCTGTTCTTGTGTTTCAGTGCTTTAATTTGTTTTACAACATATATACTTAAGCTTTTTTTGGCTTGTGATTCCATTTCTCTATGCCGGGGTCATTGGAAAATCAGCTGCTCTACTCCCAAATGCCATTGGACCAGTATTCATATGCTGCGTTGAAAGCATGTAACATCTGTATTATGCAATTCAAATTTTAAAGAGTTTTTAGTAGGTGGATATACAGTCAAATCAACTCTAGCAATATAATCTTAACTTGACTAACGCCGCCGAATCACATGTGAAGGTTAAAATAATTAATAAAGAAAAGATAAGTCAACTTTATTTTATAATGAATTCAATTTATTTAAATAAAACAATTACTAAAGAAATTCACATTATATAAGCAGTATTAACACAAATATTACATTCAAGCCTAGTAGTTGGGTCTGAAACTAAAAGTCACGACATCCGTTCCTATCGACCCTGTTCCCTTTGCGTTCTCGCTCTTTTTCATTTCTTGGTGGAGGAATTGATGCTACTGTGAAGTGATTTAATACAATTCGTCAGTGATTTACTATGTGAATAAGTAAAAAGTTTAAAATTAATTTTTTATAAAACTGAAGTGAAATTTTGTATACTCCTGAAGTGCATGGTGCTGAGTATAGTAGATTATTGATACTGGGGTACATCTCAACGAGAGGCTTGACTTTCAACTGATACACCACCTACACTGTGCTAGACGTATATTTACTGACCCACATTCCTGAATTTCCACATTTGCTGCAAACAACGTGAGGGGAAATACTATACTCACTTGAATAGACATACGACCTTCAGCAATTTGCACCACATGGGCAGTTTCACTCTAGGTAGCTTTTGAACCATTCTCTTGCCAAATCAATTACGCCCAAGGACTTGAGCTTCTTTATTATTCCTACATAGCTGAGGTAGTCAAGTGCTTTGGTTAGGTCTAGTAGAATGGTTGTAGCCAAATTGCCTTCTGAGTTGTCAATAATAGCCTCATCAAATTATGCTGGCATCTCCTTCCGTAAGTTGGGGATAAACCTTAGCTAATTTAGTTCAAAAAGTTTTTATGTTGCAAATATAAGCTCTGAGAATCATAGAGAATGTACAAGAAGAGAATTACTTAGACCTATTTTGTGAGAACTGCATGTAACTTTACCAATTTCATATATTTATAGTGCTGTCAAATTGATGTGAAGGAAATAAAATTAGTGACAACAGTTAGAAAATACCTACATCAATATTATACTAGAAACAATGGATTATATATTAGATTTAGGTTACAAAAAACTAGCAGCATTCATATTTATATGAAGATTAAAGTTTTCAACAAACTACAAAAAAAAACCCATGGTCTATACCCTTAAATATATTTAAAGCAGTTGTAGGAAATTGGTTAAAAGAAAATGTTTTTATTTAGTAGATTTTATGGTCTGCGAAATGAGTAATCTTAACTTTTGATAGTCATATTTTTAATGTTAATATTATATATGTACATTTTGATGTGTTTTATCCTGTTAGCTAGCTGCCGATTGTTTTAAAATTTGTTAATGTAATGTGAGTAATAATGTAGATGTTGTTAGTTCTGTATATTATTTTTAGATTTAACTTTTTTAATTGCATTCTGTGTAAATGCTTAAAAACCAAATATTCTTTTAAATTTTTGGCAAGTTATTTCTGTGTTATGCCACTTATTATCATTAGAATATGATGAAAAGGATTTAGATAAGTAACACTATTTTAATCAAATATTTTATTTGCTCTTGTGGCTACTAAGGCACTTTTGATACCACATAATACAAGAGAAAATATACAATAGCACACATGTCCCCTGATTGTTTCCATAAGTTTGGGGAAAAAACTATCAGAGACATACCTTAATATGGTAAATTTAGTTATAATTGTTCTTAACGTAAACTAGGTACAAACTGAAGTTTATAACTGGTGTTACCAATTCCCACAATATGAGGTGCATTCAACATTATTTTGCCTTAGTATGAACAAATCTCAATATACAACTCTTTGAGTAATATTCAGGGCCAGATTAAGAGTGAGCAGCCCCATTGTCTTTTACTTTATTTGTGGTGTCTGAGATATGAAAGAAAACCCGTTCTTTAAGATATCTTATCAATGAACTAGATAATCTAACCAATGATACATACAGTATCGAATGCTACTGTGGAAACAAATTTCATGTTCTAATTTCATTGAGATAGTATAAATATTGATTTTAAGCTCAGACTTGATGACTCTTCCTTTGACAGCAGTCTATATTTGCTGCTTAAAAAATAAATGCTGTCAAAAATAAATAAAAAGTTATGCAAAAAAAATGAAAATTGTAACTAAACAACAGCTTTATAAATATTTTCCTTAGAACTTTCTACTGATTTTACTGTACTGATGTGACAATGACTAAATATTTTCTTAATATGGCCCAGAATATATTACATACAAGAAGTTTATTTAATAAAACTGTAAAAATACAAGTTACTCAGTCAAAAATATACACCCTTAATGTACAGAATTAGTTTTACTCAAATTTAAGTAAAAAAACAACTAAACACACTTACTATTCAGTCTTCATAAAAACCAAACGATTTCCATCTGCTTGACACAATGAAACACTTTTGAGCTGCTCTGACAGAGTTGTGTTGACGTACTGTCACACATAGAGAAACCACAGTCTTAGGAACAAGGTTATGGGTTTCTAGTCACACTTTTGAGCTGCTCTGACAGAGTTGTGTTGACGTACTGTCACACATAGAGAAACCACAGTCTTAGGAACAAGGTTATGGGTTTCTAGTCACACTTTTGAGCTGCTCTGACAGAGTTGTGTTGACGTACTGTCACACATAGAGAAACCACAGTCTTAGGAACAAGGTTATGGGTTTCTAGTCACACTTTTGAGCTGCTCTGACAGAGTTGTGTTGACGTACTGTCACCCATAGAGAAACCACAGTCTTAGGAACAAGGTTATGGGTTTCTAGTCACACTTTTGAGCTGCTCTGACAGAGTTGTGTTGACGTACTGTCACCCATAGAGAAACCACAGTCTTAGGAACAAGGTTATGGGTTTCTAGTCACACTTTTGAGCTGCTCTGACAGAGTTGTGTTGACGTACTGTCACACATAGAGAAACCACAGTCTTAGGAACAAGGTTATGGTTTCTAGTCACACTTTTGAGCTGCTCTGACAGAGTTGTGTTGACGTACTGTCACACATAGAGAAACCACAGTCTTAGGAACAAGGTTATGGTTTCTAGTCACACTTTTGAGCTGCTCTGACAGAGTTGTGTTGACGTACTGTCACACATAGAGAAACCACAGTCTTAGGAACAAGGTTATGGGTTTCTAGTCACACTTTTTGAGCTGCTCTGACAGAGTTGTGTTGACGTACTGTCACCCATAGAGAAACCACAAGTCTTAGGAACAAGGTTATGGGTTTCTAGTCACACTTTTGAGCTGCTCTGACAGAGTTGTGTTGACGTACTGTCACACATAGAGAAACCACAGTCTTAGGAACAAGGTTATGGGTTTCTAGTCACACTTTTGAGCTGCTCTGACAGAGTTGTGTTGACGTACTGTCACCCATAGAGAAACCACAGTCTTAGGAACAAGGTTATGGGTTTCTAGTCACACTTTTGAGCTGCTCTGACAGAGTTGTGTTGACGTACTGTCACACATAGAGAAACCACAGTCTTAGGAACAAGGTTATGGGTTTCTAGTCACACTTTTGAGCTGCTCTGACAGAGTTGTGTTGACGTACTGTCACACATAGAGAAACCACAGTCTTAGGAACAAGGTTATGGGTTTCTAGTCACACTTTTGAGCTGCTCTGACAGAGTTGTGTTGACGTACTGTCACACATAGAGAAACCACAGTCTTAGGAACAAGGTTATGGGTTTCTAGTCACACTTTTGAGCTGCTCTGACAGAGTTGTGTTGACGTACTGTCACACATAGAGAAACCACAGTCTTAGGAACAAGGTTATGGGTTTCTAGTCACACTTTTGAGCTGCTCTGACAGAGTTGTGTTGACGTACTGTCACCCATAGAGAAACCACAATCTTAGGAACAAGGTTATGGTTTCTAGTCACACTTTTGAGCTGCTCTGACAGAGTTGTGTTGACGTACTGTCACACATAGAGAAACCACAATCTTAGGAACAAGGTTATGGTTTCTAGTCACACTTTTGAGCTGCTCTGACAGAGTTGTGTTGACGTACTGTCACACATAGAGAAACCACAGTCTTAGGAACAAGGTTATGGTTTCTAGTCACACTTTTGTGAGCTGCTCTGACAGAGTTGTGTTGACGTACTGTCACACATAGAGAAACCACAATCTTAGGAACAAGGTTATGGTTTCTAGTCACACTTTTGAGCTGCTCTGACAGAGTTGTGTTGACGTACTGTCACCCATAGAGAAACCACAATCTTAGGAACAAGGTTATGGTTTCTAGTCACACTTTTGAGCTGCTCTGACAGAGTTGTGTTTGACGTACTGTCACCCATAGAGAAACCACAATCTTAGGAACAAGGTTATGGTTTCTAGTCACACTTTTGAGCTGCTCTGACAGAGTTGTGTTGACGTACTGTCACCCATAGAGAAAACCACATCTTAGGGAACAAGGTTATGGTTTCTAGTCACACTTTTGAGCTGCTCTGACAGAGTTGTGGTTGACGTACTGTCACCCATAGAGAAACCACAGTCTTAGGAACAAGGTTATGGTTTCTAGTCACACTTTTGAGTTTTGAGCTGCTCTGACAGAGTTGTGTTGACGTACTGTCACCCATAGAGAAAACCACAGTTCTTAGGAACAAGGTTATGGTTTCTAGTCACACTTTTGAGCTGCTCTGACAGAGTTGTGTTGACGTACTGTCACCCATAGAGAAACCACAGTCTTAGGAACAAGGTTATGGGTTTCTAGTCACACTTTTGAGCTGCTCTGACAGAGTTGTGTGACGTACTGTCACCCATAGAGAAACCACAGTCTTAGGAACAAGGTTATGGGTTTCTAGTCAAAAACTTTGTCACGTACTGTCACCGCATAGAGAAACACAGTCTTAGGAACAAGGTTATGGGTTTCTAGTCACACTTTTGAGCTGCTCTATGGTTGTGTACTGAAGTGTCACCCATAGAGTTCTTAGGAACAAGGTTGAGTCACACTTTTGAGCTGCTCTGACAGAGTGTGTTGACGTACTGTCACTGTCAAAGAGAAACCACAGTCTTAGGAACAAGGTTATGGGTTTCTAGTCACACTTTTGTGCATTTAGATAGAGTGCAAAGCAAATGGTTGAGTTGAGGTTGGTAATGAAGTTGGCAAACCAAGAAGGAGTATATAGGCAACTAACATTTAATGATTAACATTTAAACGGAAAAGTAAAGTAATATTTTCCGCTTAGTAAATTGAATATAACACTTTTATTATTTTAGTATCCTCATATCAACCGATTTCTATTTGTATTTTGCTATTTACGTAGAGAATCAATCGGACAGTTTAATTTGACAAAAGAACAAATACTTCTAAACATATTTAAATGGTGTTGGACAACAAAAATAATAGAATTTTTTTGTGTTTCTTGCAAAAGCTTTTCTCTGCAGGCTACTCATTAAATTACACAAATCCACATGAGTAAAATCACAGTAAGATTGATGAGCTTGCATAAAAATGTAATTTAAAAAATCTGGATTGGAAGAAATAATCCGGAAGAACCAGCACCATTTTAGCTATAACTTAGTGATTGACTTATTTACACAGAAATAGCTCAACAACATAACAAGGCCTGTTTGTTTACCCTGCGTAAAGTACTTCAAATCATAGAGAAAACAGAATAAAACACGGATCAAGCAAGAGCAGTTTTAGAGCAGAAATCAACAACTGTTAGCTTCTTTGGAGTAAATAAAGATCATGACTTCTGCTCTAACTCTGAAATGAGATCTTTAAAATAGGTGTTCGAGATAACTTGCATCAATATTTACAATAAGAATTTACAATTGACTGTAATATAACTATGATTATTTATCTATTAAAATGATTCATTACTGCTCTATAATCTAATAAGTAATTGTATTTTACTTTGAATCATTGTTTTGAAATAAGTTTGAGTTAATCAGGTTCATTTTATTCACCTAAATTCATATGATGGAGGAAAACCAGTGGACGTTTGAATTGAGACACATCTAAGTGGAGAAACTCAGGTGCATTTCCAGGGCAATTTTTGAGGAAGTTAGAGCAGGATAAATGAACAAACTGAATATGTCAGTGTTACATTGGGAAACAACAAATGAAAGTACAGAGAATAACTTTTACATTAAATAAAAAAACCAGTAAAAACTAAAATAGTATTGATCAGTACAGTAACCTCCTCATTACACCATTTCATGATTTAAAATTGTTAAATTTTTTGTGAAAGATAATCCAGATTAATTTTTCAATTTAATGAAACAAGACAAACTTGTATTAAGATCCTAACTATGTATGGTTCTAACTTGAACGTTGTGTAGTAAAAATTGAAGGAACAAAAATACCTTCACAAATATTCAACACTACAGTCTTAACATTGCATAGTATAAATACAATAGTTAAAGTAATACTCAATCAGACATATACTCTCATATAAAGTATTTCTCACAATAATAATTTATTTACCTAGAATAATATTATTTCCTAGTACAATATATTCAACTTTTAAATTGAATTAGGAGAAAGTTTGATTTAAAGTAAATACATGATTTCAACACCATCATTAGGACTAATATTATGTAGCATTATTATTAATTTCAAATTAATACTTTGTGGCTTGATGTATTTGTTATTGAGTAGTGTTCCAAAATTGCTCATCCAGAAATATCTGTCATGTACTATAAATATCAGTCTTAAGTAATTACATAATAGTGTCTAGTAATCATAGACCTACTATTTATTACAAGGGTATTCCTGAATAACAGTTGCAAATAATCGTAATTTCAAGCAGAAGATACCTGTTATATTTATAATTACACAGTGCACTACTTTTAAGTTTGTAGGAAATGATGTTTCAGTTGTCTTTAGGTACATCTGCTCTTTTTAATTTGTCACAAATATTGATATCATTTGATAAAACTCTAGATACTAGGGCAAAAGTTTATTTTGTTTTTAATAATAAACATTTTTTTTATTTAAATTAGTAATAATTATAAAGTTTCTATGTCTTTTAAGAAGAATAATACTAAGTCAATACTTGTAAATTTATGTTATAAAAATTAATATTATATTTTCAAGGTAGAAAGGGAGTTTTCATCCTACATACTTAAAAATTTCAATTTTAATTATGCCTGGAAACCAATTTTGGAAAAGATGTAATAAACAGAATTGAACAACAAATATTAAATCAAACTTTACTCCATTGTGATCAATTCACTAGAATTTATGTATACAATTATCATCTATTCTGATCACTCTTCTAACACATTGTTAATTGATCTCTTAATTAATTTAAGCTCTATAACAATAAGAAGTTTAATTGTTGCTAGTGTAAAACATTGCTAACTTAATAATATGCACTCTATAATACATAGGATAATAAATTATACTAATAGAGTAATACCGAATGCCCAGAGAAACTAATCTACAAATAAATAAATACGATGCTTCAGGCCTCATATTAACCGAAAAACTTATTTATTCAATAATGGCAATGCCCAAATGTAAAAAAATAGGAAAATTACTATCACAAAATTTATAGGTGGACCATTAAAATAATTGCATTTAATTATTAATCATTGCACATACTTTTAAAAAATTGCTTTAAAATAGAATATAAATTCAGATATTTGCAATATTGAATAATCATTAATTGAACCCGAGCAATCATTTGATCGTAACATTCATATTAACTAATATCTTTGGATAGTCAATACAAAGCTTTACATACACGTTAAGTGTTTAGAACAGTTTATGATATAAAATTACAAACATATATTATATATATAATAGTTTAGAAGCTCCAGTGACCCTGCTCTGACAGGAGGTACAGACAGATCCGAGAGTGGGTAAGCGGTAACTGGTCCTACCTTTGGTTTGACTGAGGCATCTTCTAGCTTAGCTTAGCTTCCTGGAACAGAACATCAATTGTAATGTTAGCAATTCTGAGTAGTAACAACGTAAAAGTCATGTTACTGGACTCCAAGCCACCCACTCACTGTCGATTTTGTATATTTGTCTTAAAGCAGTGTGAACACATATGTAAAATATACTGAGTTTTTGTTGGTGAACTACCTGTCATCTCTCAGCAAGTTTGAGAAGCAAATTATTGTAGTTCTAATCATATTTGCTTAGGTGTCCATAACGGTTTTTGTTAGTAATGAATGGAGCTAAGTTACTTGGGAGGGCTAAGGTTATCAATCTGCATCCATCAATGTCTGTTCGGCTGTTTCATGGCTACCAGCAACATGTTCTTGATTAGTGTTAGGACTTCGTAAATAAATAGCTTTATATTTTAAAAGAAGAAAATGGATTAAAGAAAGCATTCAGAAAGCTTCTTGTTGGTTACACTACCAAACTTGGTTCTCCTATCATGTTTTACTAATATTACTTGGTGGTCTCAAACAAGTTTTGGAGTACTAGCCTACTCATGTCGTATCTATATCATACTTTTTAATTTTTGAAATGAGTTATAATAAAAGTCATAATCTAAACGATCATAAGTAATCTTTAGTAAAATCATTAGATATTAGGATTTTGAATATGAATTGGCATATACGAGGGTAATTCGGAAAGTAAGGTCCGATTCACGTTAACCAGACAAACAGTAAGCGAGCAGCGAAATGCGCATGCGCCCTGACTCCCGGCATGCATTGCGCGCAGAACGACGCCATTTGCAGTGAAATCGTTGTAGTCTGCTGTTTTCTGTGCCTTTTTAAAATGTTTAAAACTATTGAACGTCCCGACTGTGAAATACGGTCTGTGATACGGTTTTTGACAGCAAGGAACGTTTCAGCAACGGATATTCATCGACAGATAAATGAAGTGTACGGTCCAAATGCAATGAGTGACAGCAAGGTGCGGAAGTGGGTGAGAGCTTTTAAAGATGAACGGGAAAATGTCCATGACGAACCACGATCTAGTCGGCCGTCAGTGATCACCGAAGATTTGGTGAAAGCCGTTGATGAAAAAATTCGTGAAGATCGGCGATTCACTGTTTCTTCATTAGCAATAGAATTTCTAAACGTGAGTAGAACCATATTGTTTAAAATTGTTTCTGAAATTTTGGATTTTCGCAAATTGTGCTCACGTTGGGTTCCCAGGCTGCTTACTGAGGAACACAAAAAAAGAAGAATGGGTATTGCTCTTGAATTTTTGATCCAATATCATCAGGAAAGTGATAACCTTTTAGACCACATTGTGACGGGTGACGAGACATGGGTTTCCCACATAACCCCAGAAACGAAATGCCAGTCGATGGAGTGGCGTCACTCGACGTCACCGGCATTTGCGTCGTCACTCAACGATGGCGGCCGACTTCTATGACACCGGCATTCAAAAACTTGTAGATCATTATGACAGTGTTTAAACAAAAGTGGAAATTATGTAGAAAAATAGTGATTGATGTCAGGAATCAAATAAAACAAGTTTTTTGAAAAATCTGTTGTGGTTTTTTTTAAATAAAAAAACGGACCTTACTTTCCGAATTACCCTCGTAGTAGTAGTGTTAGTAACAGACCAGACCAAGTGTTAACAATGATTCTCGATAGATTTTTATACTTTGTATTGCGGCCCAGACATGTGCATGAGTGTGGTGTGTGTCTTCCTATTTTCAGCCCCAATCCCAAAAATCAACGTGAGACCTCAAATAATACTCCTTGTCCACAACTAGTAAGAGATGTCATCATTAACCACAGATAATGTTTTTTAATTTAATCAGTCTACTGGATTACATGTTCCTATGCCAATACACAATACTCCTATAGATTATTTCCATCTAATTGGTGATACAGTTATTTCTCAGGTCTATTATACATGCCACTAATGCTAATACTGAAGATGTTCATGTCTCATGGTGCCGTGGCATAATTCCTGTATAGATCAATCAGAAAGATGTAGCATTACCTGAATTCAAAACCTTTTAGGACTTCTATTTCACATGGGAATGGTCAAAATACCAAGTATCTAACAGTATTAAATTATTCAAAACATGTTTTGCTCAATTTTATGTTACAACACAAGTTTTCAGTACACTTTCTTTACGTCATACGTTTACATTATACCTTTTATTTTAAATATAAAGCTCATTAAACGCTAATTGGCATCACATAACTAAACACTAAAGTGTCATCTGTTAACGTCACATGACTTACCAATATCACAGATAAGCTAAGCGTTTGTTATGTTGGTCTGAGCTTTGAGGGGGAGGAAGACATCTTCCGTCTGGAACACCAAATTGTTAATTACAGTCTAAGAAAAAAGAAAAAAACTAACATTCAATATTTTGTTTGGTATGATCAAAATGTTTTATAATTAAACAATAAGTAAAATAAGCATAAATGTGAGTAGGAATACTGTAATCAATACATTTTGATATTATAACACTTTCAGTTAACTTTTAGGGATTGTAAACCACATAAGAAATATATTTTTGAAAACATGAAAACTTTCAATTACCATTCAGAGATCTTTAATAACCTCAATTGAGTTATCTGTTTTAAATATTTCAAAATTACGTATTCCTTTCCAAAATGTGAGTAACTAAAAAAAAAAATAGAACCAGATGATACACTGAGTCACAATTCCGAATAATGGTCTAGAACAGACAAAATATTTGTAAAAAAATTAATTAGTAAGCAAAAAATGTTTTAAGATTTCAGGGAGTGTATACACATATTCAGAGTCATAAAACTATGAAACATTAGGTTTGAAGTACAATTTGGACCGCCATGGTTTCTACTGCATGATTCATACATGAAATAAAAAATTTTAATTTTGTAATTCTTCAACACAGGAGTTTTGAAGAGCCCATCTGTGAGTATTGGTCACTGTACTGTAACTGATATCGTGAGTCAGCTAGCCAATCATTATATATCAGAAGCTGATTGGATAGCTACTGATATGTAATGAATTATCTACAGTTTTAGTAAATTATCATTATAAACTGCAACAATCATATAACAGATCATATTAATAACATTACAAGCCATAAAATACTATGCCACAAAGTTATAGAAAAATGCAATGGAAATTAAGTTATTTTAATGAACTGATTGTAGTTTCACAGAATTAGAATAAAAAGTAAACAATTTGATTGCCAAATATTCCTCTAAACTTCACCTTCTTAGGTAGACCAATATGTACACAACAATGTGTAAAATAGAAAATCATTTACTTAACTATAAAAAAATAGACTAAAACTGCCATCAATCATTTAGGTATTAGACTATCACTGTAAATAAGAAGATACTCTTGTAAAATACTGTGGGATATTTTAACAAGGTAGCTGATTTTTCGTATTTTGCACGAAAGCCTTACCGCTTTTTCTTCGCAGAAAGAGATTCTTGACCGCTGTCCGAGTCACTGTCCGACATGCTTGAGTCACTGGAATCACTGGAGCTGGAACTTGAACAACTGGAACTGTCACTGGCCACACCAGTGTCTTGGTTCAGATCTACACTGTCTGCTAACAATGCCAGTTCTGGTTCCCTCACCTGTATGGCATATCTCATGATAAGAACTTTACATTGGCAACTATACCTCTAAATTTTGATGTTTCAAAACAACTAAGAATAGAACAATCTGCGGAATCAAAAATAAAAATCTCATTCGTTGATTGAAATATTTCTCTCTGTCTACCAGGAAATGTAATTTTCTCTATTATAGTGCATTGGTGTACAATATCAACTGGAATGTATCTCT
This sequence comes from Homalodisca vitripennis, assembly GCF_021130785.1. Taxonomy (NCBI): domain Eukaryota; kingdom Metazoa; phylum Arthropoda; class Insecta; order Hemiptera; family Cicadellidae; genus Homalodisca; species Homalodisca vitripennis. The sequence goes on from NC_060208.1 coordinate 137,255,357, forward strand.
CTCATACAATGTGAGATTATGATACACGGTGGTAATGTTACAATGACTCTTTCCACAAGATATCAATTCAAATATTTTTACAACAAATACATCAAATCAAGAGAAATGCTTATAATAGGCTAAAATGTTTCTATTTCTTATTTATATGTGTTAAGTTTATAACAATATTGTTTAAAACAAAAACTATCATATGGAAAGAAGTACAATTATTAATCCTAGAAGTATGATATGACATAGAAGTTATGCTCTTAGAAAAGCCAACAGGCATGCATCATAGGAGTATATGCTATTTCAAGTGTTTAAAAACAAGTAAATTTTACAGATATGATGATGGCATTGATACCAATATATTCTCCTAAAAGTTCTAAAACTACATGTTTTGAGCATTCATATTGCTTTCAAAACTGGTTATTGGAAATAAAAGGTTCCTGTTAACCTCACTTTCTCGGTATTACAATTTGAGTTTCAGAGTCAATACTGTATCATACAACAAACTTGTCAAGTCGATAACTAAATTTAAATTTCTTGTTTTTCAAAATTAACATCAATCATTTACATCACACATGCTATTAAATTTCAAGAACCTTCATGGATATGCACAGAAGTGGACACAAAGGATTGGACGACTTTGTAGGAATTGATCAAAAGTAAAATAAGGATCAGTACACTACACGTAGAAACAAAACTACACTGGAAAAAACCTGACTTGGCACTAGGTTTTACATGTTTCTATACAACATTCCAAATAACCAAATTTAAAAAATAATATAATTAATAAAAATATACGAGCTGAAAATCTTCAAAATTCTGAATTCAAAACAACACAATTTCTCAAAATGTAATGTACAACATAAATTATTGTTAATTTAATTATATAAACAATACACTGTTAAGTTCAGTTATACTTCAATAGATGATAGTTTTATACCTTGAGACGGCGGTACCACTTGCGTGACAACTTGGGTCTGCCTCTCAGGGTCTTGTGCCACACGACCAGGAAGTTAGTGCGACTGCAGAAGTTCTGTGTAACAGCTATCGTAGTATCCAGATTGAGCACAACGTGCCACCAGCCGCCAGGTACAAACACAGTTTCTCCTGGACCCTGTAGTATCTCCACCTATAAACAGTGTAATGTAGCCTACTAGCTGTGCCTATGTAATAGTTGTGATTATCCTTATTCTCTAATAATTTATAGTATTTACAATACCAAGCACTCAAACATATTGTTGTTGGTTTTAATGGTTGCCTTAGTAGCAACTCAATTTTAATCAACATGAGGACTCTGCTTATTGGGATTGATAGTTATGGGAAACCTAAAAAAGGTTTATAATGATAATGTTTCCTGCATATAAACTTATCCCACTCACGTATATAATACAATTCACTGAAAAAACATGTGTATTACAAAAAATGTCCTGCATTTAATATTTCTCAATTGTAAAGTAAGAGGTTTTGTACAATGTGATTGCTTATGTTTACAATTCACGTGCCTCTGCAAATCAGCTATTTTGATTTAACAGATTGTTCATGAGGGTTGTGGATAATTTATAAATTAGGTTATCTATCAATCTCAACAAAACATGACATTTAGCGATTGGTTATTTCCATAATGCTGATCAGCAATAATTAGTAAACAGTGGATCTCTGCAGATTAAATTACCAAATCAGATACAATAAATTCTCGATTTTGAGTATTCTCTGGCTTCTAGATTTGGCTACATTTCGACTCATCAATACACTCTAGTGTCTCTTACGCACTACCATCTTTATAATGTTTAAAAAAAATATTTGAAAGTATTGGTAGCGCACTCACCCGGCAAGTAAGAGATCCAGGTTCGAGTCCTGGCGGAACAAGTATTTTTTTGTGATTCAATGTTTATTAAAATTAAATTAGGATATTGCTATTAATACAAATATATATATTCATTAAATTTGTATGTGACTAATCACTTTGATTTCAACAATTTATTTAATGTTATTTCTCGCACAAATCTGAAAACAGGTATACCGCTATGAATGACTCGTCCCTCTCTTAATGCTGTGAGAAATGTAAATAATATTCTTAAAAGTCAAGTTGACACTGCAGAATTGCTCATTCATAGATACTTCTGTGATTGAATTATGACATTATACAAACCATGGATTACACATAAATAAATTAAGAAAATATTTTTTGACAAAATTGACTGTGGACTCTAAAAACTGAAGCATCACGAAACAGGAATTCATCAAATAATGTGAATATGACTACACAAACTTCAAACACAGATATCAGTATTGCTACTGGCGGAGATCAGATCTGTCTCAATGTCAGTTAATTAAACTGTTTATTTGTACACTAGCATAACATTGTTCACTGTCGACTTGAGTCACTTATGTGAATATGACTACACAAACTTCAAACACAGATATCAGTATTGCTACTAGGGCGAGATCAGATCTGTCTCAATGTCAGTTAATTAAACTGTTTATTTGTACACTAGCATAACATTGTTCACTGTCGACTTGAGTCACTTATGGATGAATGATGGAGGTAGAGGAAGTTTACATGAGGATGTGTGTTCATTATAATAAAAAAACTGTAACATGTGATTAAAGTCGTCCCTTTATAAGGTTTTTTTCAGATTTTCTGTTAACAAAAAATATTTGGCACAAAAATTTATTATTTACAATTATTAATCAATCCCTGAAACTCACTTAGTAAGATATGAGATATAAGAAGGTTACCGGTTTACAATCCTGGGGCCAGGAAGGCAATTGCGTGCGGGGATAGATGACCTTGAACCAGGTGATAGCTTCATCTCTCTGCTTACCTCCATCAGCTGATGTCACCTTGATCAGTTCTTTTGGCGTGTGAGTGGGGAACAAGCACCATCTGTACATATTACAAGTTAAGTCAATTTCAACAGTCAAATTAATAAAACGTAATTAGAAATAATGAAAACTAATAAATGTAATACATAATATTGTTACTTTTTATAAATTCTCAAAGTATTTATCAAAACGATAGGAATTGATGTAAAGATTTTTTAATTGTTGTCCAGCATCTTATTACAACTTTTTATTATTATTTATTTGCACTGAAAGCCTGTAATTCACATGTGTTAATTGTATAGTCTATCTCAATGGTGTATGATTTAATCAAAAACACTATTACAAAGTTAATGGTTATAAAATGAACTTATAATACTGAATAAAGCTCATAAATTGAGGAAAAAACAAAAACATATTACTTTTAACTAAGAAACAATATAGGTATAAATGGTATATACCGTTTGTGGCCTGATATTAGTGCGTTCCAAGCACTAGTTCCTAGAGGGTCTATATGTATACCGGTACCCGACCGTGCTGGTCCCATCACAAACCAGCGGTATGGTGGCCGCCTCTCCTCCCCTGCATGTTTGAACAGATCATCTCTGAAGTACAGCGGCACAGTGTAGTCTTCCAATAACTTTTTTCGTCTTGGATGCTGTAATTTAAAACAAATATTAATTCACTTAATTCATAGATAGTACAAACATTTTTATAAGCTTTGACATCTTGTGTTTTAACACAATTCTTGCTTATATTAAATAAATTCTCAAATCTCCTCCATATATGATCCTAACCTAATAAGGTAAATACAGATTTGATTGATTTGTTTAGACAGCTTCACCTTTAATGTCTAATTGTATGTAATAAAATCGATACTGTCCAAGAAAAATGATCTTTTTTGAAGCAATTTATTCTTATTGTTCCATGTCAGTATCATTTGTTAAATAAATCATACATTGGTATGATTTATTGTTGTATGCATCTTTCTATTATAAAACTATGCATCTTTCTATTATAAATCATGCAAACAAACCACGAAATAACATTTTGTTCAGTTTTTTTTTAACCTGTAACAATCGTACATAAGTTCATTAAATACTATACATTATATACTTGTCTGTTAGTATTCAAATACTATCTAACTAAAGTGATTGACTGATAATCCTATATAAGTCTAATGCCCACTATATTTTGACAATACAGAGCACTAGCTAGTTGTTCCTATAAAACCTTATAGGACAAACAATAGTTAAATGATTATCGAGGATAACCCGTTCTCCTGGAGTTAGGGAAGTACTTTATACAAACACATATATTTTGTAACCACAGCAGACACAAATTTACTGCAGTTACATATACTGCATTGACACGGATTGTAAAAACCCAATAAATGCTGTGAGTAGAAATTAAGGAAAATAAAAAAAACAAAAAAAACAACGGGAATAAAATAAATATGAGTATTTTTAAACAGTTAAAAGTGTATATGTTTGTGCTTACCTCTCCAAAACTACTGTCAAATATATACAAAGGACTATCGTCCTGCGTCACAGCCATATAATCAATAAAATATTTCATCTTCATCTTGACACTGTAGCCTTGATTGTCTTCCCCACATTTGAATTTTTGGTTGCGATATTTCTTTCCTAACCTCTGTAAAACACCAATAAAAGATTTGAATACAGCCTTATGTATTAAGTCATCATGGAGTATAACACAATATAAAAGCATACTCTCATAGAGAACATATTTTTATGGGCTTATTTTTGTTATTAGATAACTACAAAATATATCTCATTTTAAAGATATGATTAATCTAGACGCTAGTGAACAAGGCTGCTACTGACCAGTGACCGCCAGTGCCTGAGACACCGGTACTACCTAAAACCACCAAGGCTCATTTGTAGACTTTTACAACACTTTACATTTTGCTAGCCCTTAGTTTTTATGTAAACTGACTGATTTCTTTAAGGGTTTTTAGCTTTTTAGATTGGCTATCAACTAGTGTAAATTAAAAGTGCATTATGTATATAATTTATTTATTTATTTTAGAAAAAAAGAAATTTACATAAAACAATCACTTTAGACCAAAGAATCTGTACAAACAAATATTTTTATCAATCGGAAATATTTTAAATTGATAAAGTGGAAATTATAGAATATTTGACAAAACATTCTTATAATAAGTGTTAATTATATAAGGAGAATACAATAACTAAAAACAAACAGCTGTGTCAATGTAATTAATTAGTGATTCCTACTTTAAATTGATAAAGATAGCCTTATTTACCTCAAAACAAAACCAAATCAGTCAAAACAAACTTTAAAAGATTGTAATGAAGTTAAAATTAATGTTTTCCTAAAAGGCTGATCAAACGGACATTGGCATCCAAAGGGTTAATAAATATAAAAAGACATTTTTGTGTTTTTAAGTAATGATCATTAAACCCTTTTAAGGCCGGCGGCGGCGGTAATAGGCACCCATGGTCAAAGGCCAACTGTTTAATAGTGACATGTCTGTTCAAGGCCAGGGTGTTTCACAGCTGATGAGCATAGTTTTAGAAAAATATTCATAGGAACGTTATTTTGTTATCATAAACCAATATTTATTTTATATATTTATTTAAAATTAAATTATCTTTTAAGAAAAAAATACGTTTACCCCCACATTCCAAAAAAATTAAAACTTAGAAAAAAAATTATTTTGGATTTTTAATTTTGTTATGTTTCAGGAGATTTTAAAAATATTCAACTATTATAGAAATCCTTTTAAACATATATATTTTCAAACTACAGCTAATTATGAGTAAAATTACAAATTTTGAAGTGCCTACCTTGATGTGACATTAAGTTGTAGAACATAAAATAAAATTCACCTATGTTAATTTTGGTCTAAAGTAAAGAAACACCACTACTGGCTATGCTGTTTATCAGAGCATTTTCACTTATCGGTGATCTCTCCCGGCGCCTTTTACTCATCTTAACTTTAAAACTCACAATATAATTTAATACTGATTAAAATATATTTAGGTTTTAGCTATAAACTAGACGTCCAAATAGTTACGACAACACAGAGTGCCGGTGTCAAACCAGCTGTCTGTTACGTCATCTAAATGCATAGATATAAAATATAAACATTGACAAAAGCGGCAGTGTTTGCCGTTATTTATGAAGCCCTATATCCCTCTACACAAGTATATCATGTTTTGTGGCATTTGGAAAAGGAAACCAGCCAGTAAATGGGAAAAATGGACGGGTGCCTATTACGGCCGTCAGCCGCGAGCGCAATTCTGGCCGCGGGGGGCTATTATGGCCGCCGGCCTTAAAAGGGTTAAAAACACGAAAAATGATTATCGAGGATAACCCGTTCTCCTGGAGTTAGGGAAGTACTTTATACAAACACATATATTGTTGAGCTATGCCAGTGTCGAGTCAATAGTTCCTATTTTGAGGATTGTTATTTGCCATAATATCTATTGACTGATACAAGTCCAATCCTAGCTCAAAGAGGACAACCCATTCCCCTGGAGTTGGGGAAGTACCCTACACACACACACACACACACACACACACACACACACACACACACACGCACACACACACGCGCACACACATATTATACATATATATATATATATATATATATAAATATATAGCAAATTTAACTAAATTACATAGTGCATGTCTTATGAACTGCTCTACAATACCTCTAGAGTCCATTTGTACGTGGCTTTCCATGACTCTTGGCAGCCCCTTATCACAATCGGCAAGTATGGTTTTTCATATTTTTCTATGAACTCTTCTGGTGTCACACTAGACTCATCTATCCTCTCAACATTGTCATTCACAATTTTAAAAGGTTCAAAGTTGTGCGTGTATCCTATTTGCGACCAAGCTCCTTTACTGTTCAATTCTGAAAGAGAAACAAACCACTTCCTTACATGAAACGGTATTATATCACATCAAGAGTTAGCAATAACGTATAATGTATCAGTAATAACAAGTACAAGTACAAAATTATATAGCATTCTCATCATATTTATGAATCCAGAAAGCATAACATTTCTTACATGTCAAACTTTATATCTTCAAAGTTAGAAGCAATGTTCAAACTTTCTTCTCATTTGAAAAAAAAAAAACAAATTTTGTTTATGGACTACACACATTCTGCATTGTGAATATATATCTCTAATTGTTATAAAAATGTATTTACAAAAATGTAAAATTTTAAACCTACTTTCAGTTGGGGCACTGAGATCTCACACTAAGCCTAATCAGATTCATCACTGCTATCATGGTCTACTGGTTCACTTTCTAACAACTCTCTTATAGCACTAGATTGATCTAAATAGTTTCTATCCATTTCAAATGAATATGATGATGGTAAAATTCAACATATAAAACTTGCTAAAATACAAATAGACACTCCTAACCTAGCTCTACATAGATTACGAATCTTGGGTTATTTTGAAATAAAACACTAACTATTTGTTTCACTCCCGTGAAAAAGAAATACTTTTCAAAACATGTTTATACCACCATGTTTAATAATAACTTCTAATAATATTACAAACTTGCAACAAGAAACATAAACAAACAAACTAACCACTACGTAAACAACAGCAAAGAAATGACAAGAATGAAAATTTCATATGACATTCTTCTTTTTGCAGACTTGTATTAAAGATCGAAAAGTACCGAACTTCATATTAATAGATACCTTTATTTATCCACTATCAAATACTACCGTTACTTTCATCAAAAAGCATTACAGTTACTTTATAAAGTGGTTTTTTCACGGCGATGTTTGACCGTTGAGTGATAAACCGTCCCTGTAGCAATCATCACCAGTAACTGGGTTAAATGTACTAGCCAAGATTGCCAAGGGGGAAATGGCTATATTTAGCCTGTAATACATTTATAAAAAACTGTTAATTTTTATATTTCAATGAATTTGTATAATTTAAATTTTATTTACTCATACTTAAATAAAGCTTTACATACAATAATAAAAAGTAAACAACCCTTAAAGTGTCATATTTAGTTAATACTGCTTTTAGATTAACGCTTATTAATTATAAAAAAATAAAAACTATATTTTCTCAACACTTATTTTCCTTTTATTTTCTATGTGATAAAAGGAAAACAAACTGCATATCAATTTTGTTGATTATTTGCTTGCCCACAGTACACATTATTTATAGTTAGCTTTATAGTCTATGTATACATGCCAATTCCTAAACTATTATTTCAAAAGTTTTATATGTCCAAGAAAGTGGGTAATAACACACCCAAAACAACACAGCAGTTTACCGTTCAACTATTCACAACGTTCCTACAAGTTAAATGGAGCAAAACAAAACAGATGCTCGCAAAACAGTAGCTTTTTAGCATCAAGACACAAACTGCCACCTGTGTGATAAAATCCACTCTAGCATCGATCGATAAGCACAGAGATGGTCACGTGGTATGCACTACTACTGAAACATACTTTTCACACACTCTAGTGGATTAACTCAGAACTACCATCACAAAACAAGGCTTACAAACTTATTGTGCATATACACGCTTACAGCGTTTAAAGCATGGTCAGGCCTCATGCTTATATGCGCTTACCAAATTAATAACTTTAAAAATTTAAGGTTAATGAAAAACGAAAGGTTAAAAAATGTGTTTACTACATAATTCATTTCCAATATTATACTAAAATTATAAGTATGGTATCATTATAAACTAGAACAGTTGTTTATATCATACACACAATTTGAAGGTCCACCCTTCAAAAATTCCTGCACTATGATCACTCCAACTAACTAATCAAAAATTGTGAGGCGACATCTTTACAATCAATAATTATTCTGCAAATTCCTCTTGCTAGTTATATTGTAAGTCAATATAAGGTTTTGCCTGCAGTTCTTTAAAAGGCCAGCAAACCAATTTATTGTAAATATCGATAATAGTCTGCGACATTAAGTGAAAATATCGTTATCATCAAATTAAACCTGATATCGTTATTTCCATATGATTTAATATAATTTGTTTACAAAATACATAATAGTGGAAATGGCAAAAAATTTGAATGTTATGAATTACTATTATAGCTTGGAAATTAATCCACATAATAAAAGCAACGCGAAACAATTATGCCACTAGCCATGAAACACGTCAAACCCAAAACAGCCATAATTACTGATTTATGGAAATCACAATTTAAATCTCACCAATAAAGTATTTCACAGTTACCATGGAAAAAATTCATAGGCTCGTTAACTAATTTACAAAACAGGAAAAAATAATGTAATAACAAGATGCCTAAATAAGAGAAGTATTGGCAAATAAAGCCAAGAGCACAAGGCAATCAAACTTCATCATAGAAGTAGAAACTGTTGCTAAAATGGCAAAAAAGTGCAAAAATACAGGAAAACTCCAAAATTATCCTAATATGCAGTTGGTAGCCTTACTCTGACCACTAACATTCTATGAACTTTTCTCACATGAATTTTGATATCCTCTTTATCCCTTTTACCAATGCCTACCCCCTCCTTAGCTTGTTAACCCCCTTCCCCCACCATGAAACCCCAATTCCATGATTCAGTCCCCTAGATTTATGGACTATTTGGGATATAACTTAAATTTTAAACTGTTATTAATCATTGTGCAATATATGGATCACGACTACCTAAAAAAATCTTTCTAGAAATTAAAACATACTATTTTAAGAAATTTTAGGATAGCGTACAATAAGCGAATCAAGTTTTTTATATTGAAATTTGCAAACGGTGTAACTTAATTGTAACCATCAATACAAGCAACCGATATTGATTAATTTATTTGAACAATCAACTTAAATAATATGTAACAACTATTTTTAGATAATAAACATAATATTTGACTTTTAATTAAATGACTTCATCAAATTTAAAATGACTGTTAACGTTAAAAAAACAAAATGAAATTGCTTTAAAAGATGATAAAATGTGTTTCTCTTGGCTTCAAGATATTGGACTGGTACTGAAAAACTCATTAACTTAAATATTAAATTTGCGGGAAAGATACAGTCACTTAAGAGAGGAGCAAATAAGGTCATGTTTATATAGATGTATAAAAAAGGTAATGGTTTTCATAATTCAGTAAAAATTCACTGAAGAACAGTTTTTTTTCAAAGGATCTAAGTTTGAATTGCACAACATTAAAACTTTGATGTACTGTTTTCTATAAACCACACAAACTAAAAACTTTTAATTGTTGAGTGCTTCTTGGATTTACACAGCCCATCGAGAAGTATAATATCTGACTAGCTGTCATTTTGTATCTTAAGGAATTTGTTTGCATGGATTGGTATAGTGGTGAAAATATATGAATGTAAAATGACTAAACGAAAATATAATAAAGGGAAGTTAGTAGAAGGAAAATGGATATTAGGTTTAATTGAAACCAGACCAGAAGGTCAAAAACATGGTGGTAAATACAAATTGAGGTTTGTCCTAAAAACAAACAAGATGCAAAAACCCTCATTCTTCTTGCATTAAAACATCTAAACCCTGGAACAACCATAGTCACAAACTTGTTGAAGGCATATTTTGGACTGAGTGATTATGGTTTTGTCCAATTTTACCATCAACCATAGCGAACACTTTTTAGACCCGGTCACTGGTGATAACACTCAAGACAGTCAAAAGCTTGTGGAGGGCCGTGAAATGAAGTTTAAAATGTGGCATACTAGCTGACCTGCTTGCAGATAATTTCTATGAATATTTATACAGAAGAGAGGTATGATTTTCTGGAGAGGATGCATCAACCATTCCTTGAAAGCGATTTATCATTGTTACCAAGGAGAAAATTTATAGATTGCACAAATTTCCTATTTCTTAATCTAAATATTATGTTGTCATAATTCATTTTTGTATTCCAAATATTTGTTACGTTATCATTTCTTAATTATTCATGAGTTTTCCAATGTTTTTTAATTACTTGTAAAATTGTCACTGTATACAGTACATTTTTTAATTTCAAACATATGATTGTTATTGGGGACTTTAGATACTTTGATATCAATTGATGCTAGTATTCAATAAACGAATATCATGTATTAATGATCATACTAATCGATTTAAAATACCGGGTCCACTTATCATACTCTGCCCAAATTGACAAAAGTGGTTTAGATTTTTACAGCTAATGTGGCTAATGTACATACTGTCCTGCCAGACTGTTATAGTGATGGGATTATTGACTACTTTATACAATTGACAAGTAAACTACCTTCAAACATAGACTAGACAAGTCGTAACAACTAGTCGACTAGTTTCACATCAAATATTTTCTAAGTGTGCTGTCATGAATAAAACAAAACAATCTGTCGTCAGTTGGTTGGGTTTTTTGTTTTTGTCCTTTACTACTGTAAAAGCAATATATATGAATTAATTGTGTATATAATAATGTTTAATTGTATAATGTATGCACAAAGACACACTTTTTATTGTAACACATTGTAAACTTATACAATATTTTTAGAAAGTAGAGTTAAAATTTTAGTGTTGTATTTTAATTAATAGAATATAAATTATTAAAATGCCTCCAAGAAGGTCAATAGTTTGGATCTATTTTGAGAGAAAAGGAAATAATAGTATTATTTGTGGATTGTGTAAAACGATTTTTAAGTTTGTCACTAATACAAGTAACATGATGCTACATTTTAAGAGTTGGCACCATATGGTGTCATGTAGTGAAAGTTAAATACGTAATAGTTGGGTAACATATTGGAAACATGACAAATTGTTAATGAAACAAGAAACTAGTCGATTGGCATAGCAAGCACATAGTAATTTACGTAATAATATGATGGTTTTTTTATATGTGAATTTATTATTAACAAATAATCAAGTTACTAGTTTTATATCTTGAATGTATAAATGACTAATTGCCAAACAACTAAATTCAATAATCGTCTTTGTATTAAATAGAGTAAACTAGTACAATACTAATTTTAGAATCCAAAATAACCACACTGGTCGATCTATTACTTTACTACGATTAATCAAGTTAACCAACTAGTCAACTACTTTAGACACCAGTAAATAAACAACTATTCAACTAGTTGATTACCCCACTACTGGCCTCTTGGGGAACTACAAACCCCGGTTTTCCTCTTGGCATCAAGCCTTGGGGTCAGTTACAATTTAATGAGGTGATGAGAGAAAACAGCCTGCTATGTTCAACCCTAATAAAGCGATCTAAATTTCTGTGTTCTTATAGCATCTATTTTAACAGCCTTATAAACATCACACTTAGATTTTTCGTAGTAGTTTATTTTATTCAAAGCATTTAGACAATTTGGTAGTTCATTGTTTGTACCAACAGGCTTAAAGTACCAAGATAGCCTATTACCTCAACTAGTCATTAGAGTAATTTTTACCAATCTAAAGCACATAATTGGTAATATTTATAACTATAGACAGACTTAAATCTCTGATAATTTATAATGTTAAGGATTCCCTACAGTTTTCAATGTTTTATAACTTTATCAATAAGAAACGCCGATTTTAAGGTTAGTTTACTATTAATTGAGCTACAATTTTACCTGGTCTGGCTTTTCTTTTGACTTCACGAATTCTTTTCCTCGCTCTATGTTCTAGTTTTGTTCGATCCGTTTCTGCAGCCATTAGTAAACTAATATTATGTGATATTGAATTTTTATAAACAGGTTAGAATTCACTTCTCCACTATATGAACAACAAGGCCATCAAACGCCATGAAAGGAGCAACCTGCTGCACGCACAATCGCAATGTACATCCCCATCTATCCTTTTTTCATAATGCACCATAGAGTAGACAATTTAAAATGTATAGCAAATCGAACACGAGCATGATAACAAATACAAATAATAAAACCGAATAAACTAGTAATTTTAAAACACCAAAATTAATTTAAAATATAAACAAATACTATTGTGCATATAGCGATGTAGATTAACTTAGCACAAGTATATCAGATCGAGGTAGAATTTAAGCTGCAGATGTTTTATTTGAACAAGACAAAATAACTTGAATCCTTCAACACACTTTTTAACTTTACTCATTAATTAAATTTGTATAATGAACAATTTACAAATCATGGGTCAAAATTATCTCCAAATTAAAGGAACGGCAAATGATACTCTAATTTTCATTTACCCGAATTAGTCATAGGCAATCTTTTCATATGCTTGTTAGAACAAAATTTTCTTAAAATTCTAAATTTCCTTCCTCTGTTGTGGCTTAGATTTATAGACGACATACTGTATTTTGTAGTCTGGCATCATAGTTTGTTTAGAGAAACCTTACCATTTTCATGACAAACTAAAATATTTTCTAATGTCTAAACTTTAATTGGAATAATGATCATAAAATCATAACTTTTTTTGCATGTTGAAGTTTTTCTAGAAAACCACATTTTAAAGACGAAAATACATGTTAAGGAACTAACAACATGAATACATTACAGTAGCACCACAAAAATCATGTCTAAAAATCAATAGCAAAAATTTTCTTAATCAGAGCCAAATTTTTATGTAGGTACCATCGATTTAAAATTGTATAAGATCAGTTAACAACGCGCTTACTAACAGGTGCTACATAAATAAAATTTGAACAACCTCTTCAAAATTCTTGTTCAGACAACCTAAAAGTATTAAAAAATATTGAAAACCACTTCCAAAATATCCTAAATTTATAACAACGTTTTATCCTGGTTAGCAACAAATGCAATAAAGCTATAAAAATTGGTTATGATATTTTAATAAACCTACCCTTAACAGAAAAATTATTGGCCTTATCAAATATATCAATAAGATCTAATTTCATGTTAAAATCGCTTAATTTAACATTTGGCTGTGAACTATGAAATAAACCACTTTGTAGAATTTACAAATGTATGAGTAAGAGCGGTCAATTAAAAATTGGGGTAAACATAAAATTCGCTGCGCGTAAGAATAATTGGTCGCCGTTCTCGACAAATTATAAAGAAGAAAAAGCCAGTACCTATGTAGCCTTACACACTACTCACCATAGCAAAAGCTTTGAGAATTGCTATGAACTCAAAGCTATTAGCCAAATTAAACCTTGTGATAATAGCTAACGAAACGATTTAATTCTAGGAAATAATGAATTGATTTGATCAAAATTGGTTCGTACACTTAAAGGGTACGTGGACATTCATAACTTACAGTTTCAGATCTTGGTCTGAAAAGTTGACACATCTACGAAAATAGGCGCGGACTATGAATGAGGGTTGTAATATAATATACTATACCGTGTATGCAAATTTTTATTAAACTTGGCAGGTACATTTTTGAGATACAGGATCAGCCGTAGGTTTTTTTCCCAAAAGCTGGCCAGTAAATTCAGTATAGTACTGAAAGTAGTCACTACGAATGGCGATTATGAAAACACAAGTAAACTTTGTTAAGTAATGTAAAACGTGTATTGGAATTCTATTTAAGTACTATCTACAGAATTTGTTTTGTATTTGTAATATTTATCTTCACATTATAGAATAAATGCAGATTTTTAGTTTATAAACTAGGTTGGGATTCAGTTAGAAACAAGGTCGACATATACAAGGTTGTTCTTTCCCTGGATGGAATCTATGGGCAGTTTCGTCGGTGTTGAGATTGAAATATGATTTCCATAAATCACTAATGATGCTGGCCGTTCTAGGTTAGACGTGTTTCATGACTAGTGGCATAATTGTTTTGGCATCCCTTTCATTATGTGGATAAATCCATTTTAATTTTCCGCCATCATCACTATTGTTTATTTTGTAAACAAATTATAATTAAACATTAAATGACGGTATTAGGTTTAATTTAATAATATCGACATTTTCACTTCATATTGTAGACTATTATCGATATTTATAATCAATTGTTTTGCCAGCCTTTATGGATCTGCAATCAAAATCTTTTATGGACTTACAATATAACTAGCAAGAGGAATCTGCAGAATAATTATTTACAGTATTGTCAAGATTTAAAAGAGATCGTCTCCCAATTTTCTATAAGCTAGTTAGAGTGATGCAACCAAAAAGGTGTATCCTTGAAGATAAACATAGATATGTATCTGCATTGTTATACAGTAAGGCTTACATCAACTGAGCTTTAATTTAGGACCAATTCCGAAGGATGTTTCACTTATGGCCAGGGGCATTTTTGATCGGCACTTTCCCATGTTCAGATCACGTTAGATAATTTGGTATAAATTAGTGTACAGGTGAGTGCAGGCAGGGAGTTAAACTTAACAGTGAGTGCGGTTCCACAGCACCTCAGTCATAACCCGTCGCTTCACTGTCATTGCAAGTGGTAGGTTTCTTCTAACTCTTAGGCTCGATGCACACTTGCGTATTTGCAAGTAGCGTGCACGCCGCGGGCAAGCTGCGTGCGCTTGGCTTGTTTTTTCCGTCAATACACACTACAGCGGTTTTTCGGCGTCTTCAGTCTCTTTGCACCTCCCAAGCAGCATGGATGGTCACAGACAACGTGTTGCATTTGCGTTTGCTGTGTATGATTATTTATACAATGACAAAAAGCGAAGTATGTGGGTGCTTAGTTAGTGCTCGTTTGTTAAAAGGGGCGTTTGTTACGCTTTTCCAAGATCTTCGTCGAGATGAGAAGTAATTTTTCAATTACCGTATTTTAGGATGAGTGTAGTGTTTTTTTTTTTAAACTTTTGTTTAACTTTTAAATCGCATGTTTTTTATTGACACTTGCATGTGACGTAGATTTTAGTATTTTAATTGTTTTAACCGTAGTTTATAGCATTGTTAACAGAGGCCTTTTAGAGTTTATATTGTTATCGTTTAAATTGTCTATTGTTGTTTATTAAGTCATTGTTATTGTTATTATTTATAAGATTGCATCGTTAACTAGTTATAGCAACTTGCATGTTGCACCTGATCTGTACTGACATGTGAAAATTAATTAAATTGACTTAGATGATGGAAAAAAAAAAACAATAGCCGAAAAAAAAAATGAAAGGCCCAAAATATCATTTGATGAACTTGAAGCAAAAGTAAAGATACTAGATGCAGACTATCATTAAATCACTTCTCATTAAATCCCTCGAAGAACTCCTCACAAACGATGAACCAGGCTCCTTCCTCTCTTTTTAATCCTGTCATGGTAATGTTCTGATGTCGTATCCCATATGACAGGCTGGTTTTTGACAGCAGCAATAAACAGTTCAGTATCGACGTTGATATCCATCGCGCGGTCAATGTGTACTCGCTGATTGCCTAGCAAAGACTGCCAAGCCGCCAGACTTGTTGTGCAAGCCGCGTGCACGCCGCGGTGTAGCAGTAGTGGCGTCCTTCCGAGCTCACGCTGCTTGCAAGTCGCTTGTTAGTCGCGTGCACGCTGCGGCTCCGCTCGAGTGTGCACTACCTAACTAACAACTCACTACTGCTAAACCGCCGGCGGTCATACGCAGCTTGCCCGCGGCGTGCACGCTACTTGCAAATACGCAAGTGTGCATCGAGCCTTACTGTAGCCACAATGTGCGCTAGCACACTAGTGGTGGTAGCGAAAACTGGGCACATAGCTCTCAAAATCCAGACTGAATAGTTCCCACATTACGTAATCTTCTTATAGTTTTAGTACCTACCCATTAATATTGAGGTACTGTTCACAAATAACCTGAGTTCCCAAAACAAATTCTAAAGGAAACAGTGGTAACGGTTGCTGTAAGTGTTCAGTACTTTAAAACCTATTATACTAAGTTCGATATAGAAAAGTATGCTAGATTCGAAAATTTTAGATTCCAGAAATAAAACATTCACTACATCTGATACTTTCCCACAAATGAGTTATCTCTGACTGAATGGTATGCAATTTAGATTGAAAACCATTTTATCATGTCAAATTCACCCTCTTTGCTGCCAAAATCCGACATATCGGATGCCTGCTTTTTTTGCTTTTATATAACACAAAGTGTCAACAATCTGGCCTGCCCAGAACTATCATTACTTCTTAAATTATAGGTAGGTTTCTTCACAGTGGTTCAGTTCCAATTCAGAAGGCAACAGAATGTCCTTTCTCTTTTCTGTTAATTTACTATCTACTACAAAGAGAAATTTAGGAGTTATCTCTATGAGAAAAAGCATGTGGGTATTTAGTTGAGTTATCCCTAAAACAATTTGCGAGTTAATTACAGAGTTGCCAGCTTAGATTATTGTATTACCTTAAATAACCCTAAAATATTGTTACCCCAAGATTACCCCAAGTCGCCCTGATTTTACCCCAAATGTTGTAATTACCCCACGATTGGCAACACTTATGGCTCCAGTTACTTAGTGTATCACTAGTTGCCCTTGGCTTATAGGCTCCATTTCACATAAATCCATCGGCAACTAGTGTAATCCTTGATCATTCTCCTTTGTAAAGACAATAACTAAGTCCTCCTCATAGACCAATGGATATAGTCTTGGCTCTCTAACAGATAGTTCAAGAATTCACATCCTGGGGAGGTCCCGGGATTTGAATAGACACGATAGTAATGTATATTAAAGCCACGATAAAGTTATTTCTTTTTGTGAGAATAGTACAGTTCCAAAGATATAAAATGTATATTAATCTCTGTCTTGATATTGTCGATGTGTTCAATTTGTAGGAGCAATACAATCAAATGAACAATTGATTGACTTTTGCCTAGATAAGGAACAACAATCAATTTTTCAGTTTAGATTGACTCACCTAGTTACAATATTCATATTTTAATTGTCTTATCAAGTGGACATTGGTGATGGCCATAAAGATTAAAGTTCTGATATTTACTCTTAGTAGTTTACAACTTCACAGTGTCTTTTGAGTCTCTAATATTGTGGCGGTAATATCTTTTTAGTGAAGGGAGGAAAATGTATTATCTACGTGAAGAAGACAAAAGATACTCTTTGTGTTGTCTAAGAACAAACTTTACATTTTTAAGGACCATGTGCTTTAACAAGTCCTTAGTTTCTTTTTATTCAATGCTGTTTTACTGTGCCAGTGTTGTAAGTAGAATAGATTTGTCTACAAATATTTATTATGCTGAGAATATTTATTTATGTTAAAATCATTTTTGCATAAATTTAACAATAATTGATTATTGTGCATAATGAAAGCTGCAACAGAAAGTAAACTCGCTTTTAATTGGGAGAGCAAACATTTTAAAGATATTAAACTACCTATTATTTGTTGTATAACAAATTATTGTCCATTGGGTAGGTATTTTCTTATGAAATATTCAATTCAAGATTTTAATGGTGACATATTTGTAGTAATATAAAATTTATTCATGAGTATAATCGTTCATGAGAGTAGAAAAAATCACAAACAGCTATTATATTATAATGTTCAGCTGTAATTATTTAGAATATGCTGACGTTAAACACGTAAGGAAAAGAAGCGTCCAGATAGCAAGTAATCCTCACCCATATAGTACTGTACCAGATCATAGCTATCCTCTGCAGTGGCGTAGCAAAGGGGGGGTGTCACCTTTTTTGGGGTGACACCCACCTGGTTTCTCAACTTGAAGAACAATGTACAAAAGAAATCGCTAGCACAAAAATTTCTTTTTCGGGGATTCCTCCACTAGCACTAGCCTCTATGTATAATTCGAGGTTTCCTGCAAAAGAGCCTGATGCTGTCGTGAGGGATTCCCCGTCCCATTTTTGTGATCTTTGACATGTCAGTTGCAACATTTCTCATTTTTTGTGTGAAGTGTGTTGTGTTTGGTTGGTTGGTTAAATGTTTATTATTCTATAGTGATAGATAATAAAAAGGAAAAATATATTATATCCTGACCTTTATCGTATAAAATTTATTGCTTTTTACTTTTGATACGGTGATACCACCAACTTCCGCACAGGGTGCCACCCAAGGTAGCTACGCCACTGATCCTCTGTGATTAAATTAATGACTTTCTAATACCAAAACTAAATATAATAAAATATGTGATAATGTTTTCTTTACATAAAAAACATCATAAATAACTTCAATCATTATAAATTGTACATCTTGTTGAATCTGGCACAGTTGTAATTTAGAATTGAAATTTTTAATCGGTTTTTATATCTCTACTTTCAGCTTGGATCAGAGGAAACGCCAAAGGGGCCAGAGCTGTTCACACCTAATGATCCTGATGCTCTTTTTGATCCTGATGCCGTCTCTCTGGTGCATCTTGATGATGATAACAATGTTTATTTTGATGTCTACCCAATACGGGGAGAAAAAAACAGCATCATGTGTAAGAATACTAAACAAGTTCTATCTCAAAGTCCAAACTTCTTCAACCTTCTTAAAAATTATTGAATTATATTGCTTTTAATAACAGAATCAATTCTAATGAATTAATTTTGTTTATTTCATATTAACATAAATATTTACAAATATGTTGTAAAATAAACAAATATTTGAGCAGTACCGCTGCTATTTTAACCCAAATTAACCCTTATCAGCCCACGTAATGACCATACTTGGGAGTAAAAACTGTATGCACTAAGTTGCCATTGGATGACTAGGTTGTTATGGGTTTAAAAATGTTATTGATATACTGGCTAGTTTAAGTTTCTTGTTTATTTAATTATTGAAAATTTATTACTTGGAAGGGTAGCAGTAAAATGGATGTTTGTCACTAGTATATGTCTACAAATATATAATTTATTAGTAATAATGACAAATGTCTGCAGTACCGTAGTGTTATTCTTTAAAATTAAGATTTTCTCACTTAATATTCTTTAACAGTTGAGTTTCTCTATGTAATCACAGATGCCAAAAACGGGGTACTGGTTGTTTCTATTACAACCCCAGAAGAAATAAAAGATACTTTGGAAAAGGGACTATGGAACTTCATAACTTCCATTTTGGGTCTAACACAGGCTGACGTTGAAATTTTGATGGTAAGACACAATTTATTATTTATTCGGTTGAGAAAACATGTTTTGTGTTGGATGTTCATGATTGAATATGGACAATTTGAATAAATAAAAGGGCTGCAGATATTTGGAAAAAATACTTTTCAATGTTTGACTACATTATATCCAATAAAATATCGCACTTGTATAGGTGACTTTATGAAAATATTCCATTGCAAATGATTTTATTGCATAGGTTATAAAACCGAGAGCTAATTTGTATTGTATAAGCACACAACATAGCTTTTTTGTTAAATTGATATACGTGAGATATCCATAGTAAGCTGTTCTAGTTGAGGTATTGAAAGGATTACCAAATGGTCACATTTTAAGTGGTAAATGTTGTTGTCTTTGCACAATTAAAGCCAACAGTTAGACATAATGTCTATATCAGTTTCAGCCAAAAGATGAAGTGAGTAAAAGTTGTAATTTGGGCCAAATGGTGGATCTGTAACTTCTTGGATTTAACTTTTATTTGTGTGTCTGATGGATTAAGTATATGAAGCTTAAAATTATGAACTATGAAACATGTATCATTTGATATTCTTGATCTTTAGTTATCCTCTAATGTTAAATCATAACAAAACTAGTCTAGCTGAGGATTGATTTCTTCCTTAGGAGAAATTTTCTTGTGAATTTCATAAGAGTGCGTAAGTTCTCAATGCAGAATGGCTCTTTGCTCCTGGAATATAGATTGCAGGATGGATTCAAGAAGGCCAATTGATTACAAACACAGTTTGATTAAATTTATATTGGTATATTTTAGATGTATGAACCTATAAAAAGCTATCAATAAATAACAACTTTAGTTCCTTTAAAAATGAATTATTTTTGCATCTGTAATATTTGAATAGTGTTTTAATCAATTACTGAACTAGTATGTGAAATCTTCAATTTTTGAACATCAGCTATAGAATTTTAGTAATATTTATCAATAGTGTGTTTAGATTTAAATACGCTAATTATATTTACCAGTACCACCTGCATTTGTAACTTGTAAATATTTAATCATGCTTTCATAGAAAGCCATTTAATTACAAAAAATTAGATTATTAATATTTTGGTGTTATCAAGTTACACATACCTTATCAGTGACAACCAGTTGCAAAATAAAAAATATAAACCATACATATTTTTAAATAGATTTATATCATTGTTCAAAGATAGCAAAAATTACTTTGGTTACTAGATTTGGAGCTTTCAGGCAGACATATACATAGTAATATAACAAATTAATTGCAGACATTATTAGTTTACAATAAACAAATTGCATGTAATTATATTTTTTCTTAATTTTAAACTATAAACTAGATATAGATTATACAAATAAAAAAATCCAACAAGAATAATAGTACATAATAATGTCATAAAGAATATATTAACCTGTTTAGTGAATTAAACTTTTAACTAAACTGTGTTTTCAATATATATATATATATATATATATATATATATATATATATATATATATATATATATATATATATCGAAAACACAGTGTTTAATTCACTAAACAGGTTAATATATTATTAACCTATATAATAAAATATTATATATTTTATATATATATATATATATATATATATATATATATATATATATATATATGTTTCTTTATTATGATTATTTACCTGAAAAACCATATCATACTTTATTAAAATAACTGTTTATGTATTGGCAATGTCTTTAGTTCCCTGAAGATGCCGGCCGAAGAGTCTTTCTGAAGAAAGGTAAGATGACACAGGACGAGTGCCTCTCTAAGATCAAAGATGTCCTGAAGCCTTACCTCCCTTCAGCCAGCCAAGTCCCTGGAGAGACCGAGCCTCCACCACTGCTCACGCCTTATGAACCCATGGAGATTTATGCCCAGAACGATACCAACCAAAACACAGGACCTGTTAAGTACTATGAAGCTGAGCTGCCAAAGGATGAGAAGACAGGGAAAAGAGCAGACCCAATACCAAGGAAGAAGCTGGTAGAGATGAAGCCCTATTATGGGAAAGACCCTAGCTGGATGGCAAAGATTTTGAGAGATTTACGGCCCAACAAAGAAATCATATTCAGAGGAAGGCTAGTACCTGCTCTACCTCTGCGTCCTATCCTGGATGATTATCGAGGCCCTAAGAAAGTGAGATTGACCAGGAAGATCCTGCAAGGTATAGCTGACGGAAGTGCAGTTCAGAAACCTAGCTCCAGACTGAGGTTTGAGATGTCCCAACCTGTGCCAGCAGCAATGATGCTGGACTATTTGAGTCCTGACAAACAGCAGGTTGTAAGTAGGAGAATTGTCAGCCCCCTGTTTAGGAATGAAACAGTGGATTTTGTTGAGGAATTCGAGTATACTGAAGTTGTTTAAAAAGTTAGACTGAATCCATTCATTTATACAAACACTTCAATCCACTTCAATTTTATACTACATGATGATTACATTTAGATTTTACATTTTTGTATCTACTTGTGTTTTATTTTCCCCAACTTAATCCTCTTTTTTATGTTAGATTTGTCTAACCCGACCAACAAAATCCTCAACGTGTCTCAACTATTGCTTAATCTTTGAATTTGAAGTTTTGTTAAATTTTTTAGAAGTATGGGACGTTACAAGTACTTATAAAAATGGTACTTAAAATATTCAGAACAGTATAGTAACATATACTACTTTTGTATACTAATTGATAATTATTATTAATCTTCTAATCTAAACACAGAATTTTACACCTACAAATAATTTATGTTGTTCGTGTCAGTTATTTCACAAGCAACACTTATTAATTTTTTAGTTAATCTCAGTAGAAATTGAATTTGTCATTTCTTTGTAAGAGTGCTTAATGAAGATATAGGTGCTATAATGAAGATCTTGAGGATGGTTTGAAGGTGAAAATTGCAGAATCAGTGTTCATGTAAATTGCCAGTTAAGCCTTTTGGATAGTGAAAGGATAGCATGTCACATTCAATTGAAATGGTACTTTAGTGTTCTAGTACTGAGCTGTGGATACATATTGTAGGTTTCTCATGTTAAAGCTGCCCAGGAGTTTGTCATCCAGTAAACAAGCTCTCAGCTCTAAGTAAATTTTAATTCAAAATTGAAATTCAATGGCATAACATTTTTAAGAAGATACATTTAAACCCATTTATGTAGCATTTCTGGAATGTATATAAAAAAATTAATTATAATTCCAAAGTAATTTTCAAGAAAAGTTTTGGATTAAAAAAATAAAAAAAACAGTGTCTTCGTCTGGTTATATTTATAAGTTTTATGTCAAATGTCATAAAAATCTGTTCACTTCTGCCTTCTGGCAATAGTCAAACAATCTATTAAAATTTATGGACAGACATTTTTATGAAAACTATTTTTTGCAACACAGGGAATCCCAAAATGGATATGAAAAAAGTTTAAAATCATTTACTGCATCACAATCATACAAAGTAGGAACTACAAAATATAGCTTATTGATAAGAGTAATCACAGCTAAATAACTAGATTAATTCTTTGATAAGCAATTCAACTTCTGAACTGAAATGATAGAGTTCATCTGATACAAACTAAATGGTTTTATCAAGAGACAAACAAACAATAGTTTTTGATGGTGTAAAATGACTATACTTGTACTTTAAAACTTGAGAGAAAATTGGTTGACGTTTTCAGAAATCATGGTTAGTGGTTGGATATTATGTGAAGTAAAGCCAGCCTTAGCATGAATATATATTTTCACTGGTTCACTTTTTGTTTATTTTTCAAAACATATGTTATGTGCATATCAATACACAACTTTAGACCAATAAACATGTCTGAACTGACTCAACTTGTGGGTCCTCAGGCAGAAAAAATACTTAGAAAGGTCATTCCAAGGGTAAGTTTTTACGTTTTGTACAATAAAGTAAGTTCATAG
Organism: Homalodisca vitripennis; assembly: GCF_021130785.1. Lineage (NCBI taxonomy): Eukaryota > Metazoa > Arthropoda > Insecta > Hemiptera > Cicadellidae > Homalodisca > Homalodisca vitripennis. Next base: position 137,278,979 of record NC_060208.1, read on the forward strand.
TAGTAAGATAAAGAATGTACTCGTGAAATCAAATATTAATATAAAATGCTAGAATCCACTATATACAGTCCAGAGAACTAAAAGCCCCTGAAGTATTGTTTGCTGTTTATGTGTTTTAAAAAAGAGATCCTCTTTTTAGCCTTAGTATACCCCTCCTCATGAGTTAGTGGCTTGTGCAAGGGTCTTAACAAACAGGATAAGAGAAAGAGTTGTTTTAGTAAAAGATTGACAATACTAATAAAATAAAAAGAGCAACGCTTCAGTCAGGATTTGATTAGTGCTATTGCTAACACAGAACCATAGTCCAACGCTCTAGACCACTCGGCTATCGTCTCTCCCGGATGGATCTATAATGGATTCTTATTGGCCCAAGCGCTCTTACACGTACAGTCACAACACTAGTGGGTAAGGTGCCCCAATCATCAAATGTATCCCTGACATGCATTGCAAGTTTTGTTAATTATTTAATTCTGTTAATTTTATTTCATATGTAGCCTTTATACAAACCTAAAATTAGTCAATATACATGTCACGATCCTCTATTTTAGTACTGTCTTTTACTTTTTTAATAGAAATGAAATGTAATAGAATTATTTAAATGCCTTAAACAATTAAAAGAATTAGTTTCTTTATCCAATGCTTCCTGTTGAGTTACAGCAAGTAACTGGCAGTAATGTGGCAGCCAGCTATGGTTGTGTATGTAGTAGTTATAGTCTATAGGTTTTATAAGGAGACACAACTTTCAGGTACCAACCAGATGCAACATTATTTTAAACATACATCCACATTATTTCATAGGTTCCTCGGCATCATCTCTTCACCTCAGCTACCCTTAAAATGCTACTAACAGAAGATGGGATTGTTAGTGTGGCCTGTAGCTTACCATCAAACTACCACATACTTGTAGGTTACATTTTGAGTAATGTTTTTTATTCTATTATACACAAAGTAGCTATGGCGAGAGGGTTGATTTAATGCAAATTTTTACTTTAGCTCCATTTCACCTACTACCTAGAGCAGCGTCTGAAGTCATACATTGTGACAGACAACACCTGGAATCTACGTCCATCTGAAGAGATCCAAAAAAGTTGGGAAATAAGACATTCGAAACTCTGCTTTGTATCCACATCAGAGACATCTAGACCACAAAAGAGTTCTATCCGGTTTATCCAGCAGTCATCCAGTCCAGTAATTAATTTAGATAAAGAGTTGTTCTCATGGACGTACCACACCAGACGGACGTTGACTCCAGATTCCAGAGGTCGTCTGTCACAGTGTCAGATTTAAGATACTGCACTAAACGGATGGAGAAATGGAGGTAAACTCAACATTCGTAATGTTGGGAGATTCAGATCTTTATTGTCATTAGGCAACAATGGTGCAATAGAAATGGTCAAAACTTTACAATCATGGTCAATTATTACATCTTAAAAATATTTATACTCATACATCTAACAACATTAAACAAAAACGGTCAACAAACAACAAACAGGTACAGTACAATATCATAACAAGTTTAAATCCAAAACTTAATAAATACACTCGAACAACTAACAATGAATAGAATAGCCTAATAAATACACTATTAAAATTTAAAATTATGATCTGTTGAAGTCTAGTTTTCTTCATCATCTTGTCCGTACCCATCTTGTAAAAGTATTCTATTCACCAGAAGTGTATTGAAGGGATAGAATTTGACTCTATAGAAACTGCATTGCAGAGGTTTTCCAATAAGGTCATGATCAAAATTACTGAGCTATTAATTGAAGACACTTCATCAGTCCACCTTAGCTAGTAATAAGGCTACTCTCCAGTTATCCTCAATTTAGTTTGCCTTAAATACATAGATATTATTATGTATTTGTCTCCTTTGATAACCAATAAAAAGTGCTTTAAAATTAATTGTAATTTAGTTTTTAAATAGATGAAAACCAATGTAGTACTTTATTTTGATAATGCATTATTACAAACAGGCAAAGGTAAGAAGCACAGATTTTTCCATTTAGATGAAAATGGAAAGAAAGTTGGATAACAATATAAACAAAGTTGCATACATGTTTTTTATTTATATTAGGAAATATTATTTATGATGCTACAGTTCTTTGCCAGAATTTTGTCATCACCCTCAAAATTTTTAAAAATGTTTGTTGAAACAAAATTTTGTTGGCTCAAACAGAAGAAAGGTACATACCATATATGGTTTTCATATTGGAAGATACACACACTTATCAGTTGTGAAGGTTAATTTGTACATCATTGATGGATAATTTTATGACCCCTAAAGCATTGCTATGTTAATACAATTATAACACTGTGTTATTATTTTCTAAAAAAGTAGAAATTGAATTATATAGAAACTTTATAACATATAAATATATAATTAAAAGTTTTAAAACCTTGTAACCAGTTAGAAATTGTTGGAACTGACGTACTCAATAATTACTTTGCTGCCCTAATGATTGCAACATGGCCAATCATGAACAGATTTTAACATACAATCATAGATTACATACTTCTTAGAGGTATACAGTAAGACATAATAAGGTAATGAAGCTATGCTTTTATAACAGTTTTCACTGTCACACTGATTCCTGGATCTCTCACAACAATAATTAAGGTTTGACAATGACATAAAACTTCATCAGGTCAGGTAAGGGCTCCAATGAGGAAGTTGTGGAAACTATGTGATCTAAGTCTTGATACAAAGTTATGGAATGTAGTGCGAATATTGGAATTTCTCCCAATCACAATTATTGATCTCAGGGTTGTCTTGGAATCTGGATAAGGATTCCTGATGACAGCCATGTTTGAAATTACAAACTCCAAAGCTTATTTTAGTGACAAAAGGTGTGTTGTGGGAATAAGACTCTCACACTGTCAATTTGCTAACATCAGGTGACATCATAGTAAACTCTCAATGACACAATTTTGAAAGACGTAATAAATTATACATATTATGTAAGTAATTAAAATTCAATGTATAATTAATGATTTTCCATTGTGTATCATTGGTAATGGGAACAAAGTCACAAATAACTCTTAGCTATTTTATTAAGTTCTTAAGTGAGTTCTAACTATACAAGTAGAATTTTAATAAGTTGTACCAGACGTTTATAAAGGGAAAAAAATTCAAACCTATTTACAAAATTTAATTTTCCTCCACGGAAATTGAACGCTTGACCTGTCAGTCAGAGATCTTTATAGCCTTACCCCTATGCTATGGTGAAATGCTATGGTTATGGTCAGATTTGAATAGACCAATTGAAAGTTCAACAGCACTCAAGCTCATAAGCGTAATTCAAATTTGGAAAGGTATAAAATTATCAATAATAAATAAAAATCACAAATTATTACTGTATTGTTTACACCAGTTTAGTGGAAATTGTTAATACTTGACTGTGCAACTTTAAAAACAATATTTTTAATCAACAGGTAGGCAAACCAATAAAATCAGAAGAAGCATCCGAAGAACAACCCCTGCCCCTTCCATCTGTCTTTCGTGATGAGAAGAAGAATGTATTCTTTGACCTTTGGGTTATTCGAGGGCGAGAGAACCGCTTGATGGGTAATGAAGTGAAATTTAAAATATTGCAAATTTGTTATAGGTAAAAAATAGCAAGTTATGCTAATCACCAGCAATGTTCTCAATATGTGACAATTAAAATTGTAGAGACAATAACTTTTAACCATTTATAAGCTACATTTCTAAAGGATATAATAATCATTGTAAATATTATAAAACCAGTCTGAGACCTGATAAAACTATTAAGATCAGAATTACACATTTATCAATTGAATAATATTAATACCTGGGTACTTTAAGAGTTTATATTCAACATCAAAACTTTAATCTTAGTTTTTCACAACATTGAGTTAACTAGTTATTCATTTATAACAAAGTCTACCTTGTATAGCAATAGCACTGCAAAGAGCGTATTTGATTGTAAACCAAATGTTTCTTCCAAAGGATTTTGACCATTTTCATGAAAATGATTAACATTAATAGTTTTATGTAGAAAAAATAATGCTGATTTTACAATTTTTCCCAATAAATGATAAACACATATATACCTACGTTTGATAAATCTTGATTTGAGCACCTTAAACTACTTTTTGGGTAATTAATTTGTGGTTAATTACAAACAAGTTTTAAGTTCATTGTTCAACAATGCTACTTTGTTAATTGATTTTTTTTAATGTATAGAAAGTTTAAAACTGGAAATCTAATGTAATTAAAAAGCATAAAATAACAAAGAAAGTAAATAAAACTGTTTACTCAGTTTTGAAACAAAATCAACAGCTTTGATCTTTTTGGTTTTTTTAACAGTTTTTAGTAATTTAAGATTTAATAGTAATTCATCAAAGAAAGAATCATTTTTGGAAACTAAAAATAAGTCATCTTGCATATCTAGAGTGGTTGCTGTTTTCAGTCTAGAAGAGGCTGATCACGCTATTGGGTTTAAAAATATGGAAATGCATATTAAAAAGTGTTTCATGCTTTTATTGAACAAAACTCGGTTTAGGTGACAACAAAGGACAACTATGTGTTTCCATTCAGTCTTCCCCTGAGGTGAAGGATTCTCTCAATTTGGAGCTCTGGAGGTTCATATCCAACGTCCTCCAAGTACGGAGAGATGACATAGAAATTATACTGGTAAGATATTGTTTCATAAACTGTTTACATTATAGATCTGCTAAAGAGTAAAATAGGTGAAAAATGTACAATTTTGTACAATTTGTTTCAGTCAAATACAAACGATATGGCCAGGAGGGTAGTGGTGATGGGAAGAGCTATCACAGAAAGCGAGTGTCAGCAACGGCTACACGCTAACATGCGCAGTTTCTCTCTTGAGGTCCAAGAGGAAGCAGGGGCTGAAGAAAGTGCCAAACTCGACACGTTGTTCTTTCATGCTGAAATAAAATCAAAACAACCTACAGGACCAGCTCCAGATGAGAGTGAGGAGAGGGATCTAGAATGGAAGCCTAATTACATAAAGAATCCCACTATGTTGGACAGAGTCCTTAGAGACTTAATGCCTAATAAGGAAATCGTCATTAGGGGAAGACTTCTGAAGAAGGATAGTCCTAACTTCATTGCCAGACCATTATTAGAAAATTATCAAGGCCACAGGTCCTTAAAAGTGAAGAGAAAGGTGCTGGAAGGTGTCCACAATCACGATGAGGAGAAGAAGCAGAATTTTCCTGCAGGACCCAGGATGACATGCCCTGGCAGGATATTGGGACTGTCGGTTATTGATACGTTGTCACAAGATGGTGATCGAGTCATCAGCAGGAGAGTGTTTGCTCCTTTGTTTCGAAATGAGACTCATGATTTTGTTGATGAACTCGACTATACTGAAGTTAAGTTTAAATCTTCTATGTAGTAGTAGTGTGATTATTTAATTATAATTTTTATAAAACTTATACAATTTTTATCACAAGAGTGATCTATTGTTCCCCAAAACATATAGTTAAAATCCAAGCAAAAGTTTTTCATCTCTACTATTAACCTATTTCTAGAGATTGAATATCAATTGAATTCATGCATTTACAAGATATTTAAAATTTATTCATAAAATGTTAAAAATACAAAAAACTGTTTAAATTAGTTCAATCTAAATTGAATGTAATACTATGATACAATTATAAAATTTTCCCAGTATTTCATATTTATAACATAAACTAAACAGTGTAAACAGCAATCAACAAGGTTTATGTATAATGTTCTAAGAAGGCTGTGAACAAAAGTACTTCTGATACCTATCTCTTCAATAACTCTTTAAAGAAAACGTTTTCCCCTATAGGTTGTCCTCTCTTAAAGTGTAAATGAGGATTAAAGCATTTCTATCCAGTATTGTCTAACAACGTCCTATGCACAGTCCAACTGTAAAATTGTGTAAGATAGTAACCGATCGTCCTGTTTTCCACTGTATGATTACACTTAATGTAGCTCATGACTGCATAATAAGAAGAATAAACATTACAAGCTAAAAAAAAATAATGTAGTATAATATTTAAAAGCGTGCCAAAAAGTATAGGAATAGCATAGTAACTATTTAGTGGTTCGACTTACATTAAAAAATATTGCACATCTATTTTGGATCTATAATCCAACTTTTTAAAGCCATCGAAGACACTCCCTCTCCTTTTTAAGGACCTCCATCTCCCCATGGTGATGGCTGTGAGGAGCTGATGGATTGCTATAAAATCTTAAATAGAAAATGTTATACACTACATCATCTATTTTGTATTATTGTACAGTTCAGCTATATTTATAGAAAATATGCCATTTACATTTTCAAACGAGGAGTAGGCAGATATTGGTTTTTCCAATGGAAGCAGTCGTACTACTAAACGAAACTACACACACACATATATATATATATATATATGGAAACAGTCGTATATATATATATATATATATATATATATATATATATATATATATATATATATCACGTTTAGCAGTACGACTGTTTCCATTGGAAAAACCAATATCTGCCTACTCCTCGTTTGAAAATGTAAATGGCATATTTTCGATAAATATAGCTGAACTGTACAATAACTACTTGTAGTCAGGTATCTTGCTAATACAAAATTAATGATAAAAAATTAAAGTTGAAACAACCTGAAGGCAATCTTGGCTGTTTAAAATTTGTAGCATTGTACACTAAATAGCTCATATAAGTTTCTAGTATGTTTGTTGCTACTGTGATGATTATGTACAGCAGTATAATCCTGAAAACTACCTATATTACTTTTCAAAATCAACAAAACAGATCAAATATTTACAAAAACAACATATAGTCAAAGATTTGAGAAAATGGCTAGCTAGTATAAAATATTTAAATGTAATATTTTTGTACTTATTATTTAGAAAAATGCAAATATTTATTCATTTGTAAAGTTGCTTGATGATGGAATTCTTGATTCTGAGAAAACAAAATTAAATTAATATTGGAAATGTTTTGTAATTTATTAGTGGTATTAGATGAAAATACTTCCAATGCTCCAAGAATCTTCATTTAAAAACCAGTTCAAATTACCATTTGATATTAAATTGTGGAGAATTTGGAGGCACAGTATAACCTGATAACAGTGATAACTAAGGAGGGGGGGGATAGAACCTCTTCTAAACTTTTTTCACTTATCACATGGACAGGTAAAAAACAAAAAACAAAACAAGATTCCACTTCAAATTACCACTTAGGAAATTGATTCATTAAATAGTTTGAAGAAGTAATCAATATAGTAAGGTATGGGAGATAATTAATTGCTAATTCATGCTTCTGCAACAAACTATAAAGCTATTAAGATTTAAACTCACGCTAAATTGACATTAACAAGATTAATATTACTTTATGGATTTTAGTGACAGGGTGCCCCAGGAATGATTCATCTCACGTTATAGCTGTAACTATTTCATCGTTACATTACATCAGATCAATCAACTAAAGGTGATTTACTGAAACACCTGGACCAATATCTGGATAGGCAGTTAGTTTTGAAGCAATCATAATAGGTTACCACCGAGTACGATTGACAAATTGGAGATAACATCCAAAAATGTAAGTACCTCCAAAAGACACTCAAATAATAATAATACACACAAAGAAAAGAATCAATTATACAAACAAAGCTATTACGTTTTATCTGACTTTTAATGCTACAACTAACCAAAAATAACCTTGATATCAGTAATAAATTGTTATTGATTGCTATCTCATTGTTAGTTGCTAGTTCAATAACAATTTCAAACCAGCAGAACAGTGAGGTTTTGTGATGCATCTCACACTTAATGATAACAGTTCTGTGTCTACTGTTCCCTCTGTTGACATCCGGATATGGTCCGGAAGACCCAAGGTCTAGTCCCGACCATGTGGACCCATGGGACCTCAAGACAAATCATGATCTCCACATCCTGGACAAAGCTCTTCGGCTGGCACAGAATGACATAAGATACTTCCAGAATGAAAAAGAACCCTGGGAGAAACCTGACCCAGGGGAAGATCATGTCCTAGGGTTCAACTACTCAGAGTGGAAGAAGACATACATTCCTCCTCCAGAAGGCCTTGGGGACAAACAGACAATTGAACTCATGAAGAAATCCATTGTAAGATGAACAGTTTCCTTTCATAATCCCATGATAGTACATACATCATGTAAGTTAGAACATTTTCTAATACAAATAATACAAGGTGTGCATTTGTTATACTTCCAAATTTTGTGTACGTAAAAGTATTGAAATAACTTATTTTGTTTGTTGGACAGTTCTCCAGGCTCAGTGAGAACCTAAGAAAAGTTTTTCAGGATTCAAGATCCTCTCCCGAACATAAATTCCACCTTACAGTTCTTAAATAAAAATCTGTAGCTTGTTGCAATTAATTATAAATGTCATAAAAAACTATTAATTATGAGGAAGCACAAAACCAAAGTCAGATTTTTAGTTACTTTGCTGGTTCCCAGATTAGTATATTTGAGTTTTTCAAAATTACTTTTATGTCATATTTATATTATTTGTATTTTAAAACTAATTTTAATTGGATTGGGAGTGCCTCACTATGATGCTGATACTTCTTTGTTTGTTTTAAACCGCTGATACCAACTGCAAGAGCTTAATGTTTCAAGTAGATACAATAAATCATTGTAAATTTAGCATGACTGCAATGCTAAAAATATAGGGAGATCATACATGCCTATTTACATTTTAAAATCATCATAGAGCTCCATTATATTGCATTATAAGTGTTTTCACTAAGAAGACTACAGATTTCGACTTTATTATTTCTCCTGAATATCATGAAGTGTTGTAGAGGAATTCAAATTTGATCATTGGTGCTAATAGAAACCATTTCACTTTCTTACTTCAAGGCCAGGAAAAACCAAAAATAGTTCAATCATTTGAAAATGAATCAGAGTATTGGGATATTTTCCAGTGGCCATCACTTATCACAAGAGTGTTTGAAATGCCATTTAAAATGGTTATGAATATGATGTCCCAGTTATTTATAAGGAAATTGTGTGTGAAGCTGCGAGGTTTTGCCAGTTTATTTTATTATGTTTAGTTTTGTAACTCAGTCCTCTTACCTCATAGCCCCAACTTATTTTGAGTGGAAATCAACTAAATTGAAATTGAAAAGTTTGAAAAGTAGGATAAAATTGTGCGTTTTTCAAAATTAGGCAAGTAATTAAGTAGGTTTAGGTAAAATAATCATGGTATTGATTAATTTTAAATTGACCCCACATGATTGGTGCTGGAAACAGGGATTTTGTGCTTCTGTGATCTGAGGACAGTACTAACACAAACAGTGCAATAGTAAGATTTTCATATAAATTTTTATCATGGAAGTCATCTTTATATTGTATTTTTTATTCTATTTCAAATTATCTGGAAATAAATATAAACAAAGTAGTTATAGAAATATGAAAGAATATTTATTTTACAATTTAAATGTTAACAAACAAAATCATAGAGTTAAATTATAAAAGATTCATAATGTAAAGGTGTTTAGTAAATATTAATATTTAATAATAGTTCATTTAAACACAATTTCTATAATATTTAGAACAAATTTATAAAACATATGTTCTTTATTTAGAAAGAATTGGTTAAATCCTTTTATAGACTTGAAGCAGACAAAATGTTACTAAGCAAACTGTTATGGTTAAATAATCAGCTGGAAAAACAATTTGTATGTAAAATTTAATTCTTTTTGAACAGAATTTGTGTAAGATAAAATGTTTTTTCAATAGAAGGATTGGGTTTGGTGGTATTCCTAATTTTTCAAGTGGTTAAAATGGGCCATAAAACATTATTTTGATTTCAATTAGTGTGTCAGCAAACTGGATTATTTTACTGATGTACAAAGTACTTTTATGATGGTATATAAATTTTTAAAAACTGTTATTATAATTATAACAGAGAGAAAGTTCTAATAGGCCAATTTCTAGCACTTTTTACAATTAAATTGGGACTTTTCTTGAAAAACAAATGCCAGAAAGGTATATGAGTTAGTACTGGCATGTTTTGGCACCATGACATTATACAATCATTAAAATTCAATAAAACAATTTTTGTTCAAATATACCTACTTGAAAAATACTGTGTATAATAATAACAGTAATAATTTTCAAGTTAAGAAGGATATTTCTTACTAAAAAAAGTATTTGCACAATAGTTACATCAGAAAAATGAACAGAAAGTATATATGTTAAATATGTTATTGGAGAAATGTCTATAATAATTTGAATAATGTTGTGAAACTTTTAAAATATTAATTTTGAAGGAGAGAACAGGTAGTTGTCATCACTAATGTGTGGTAACAGGATTCTGAATATTCACTATAGAGAAAAGCAAGTACGTAAAGCTTGCCTCCATGTTGATTACCATAGTGTTGATGGAAAGGCAGTCATCAGTGAACATGTCTGTGGGTGTTAGAAATATTATTGGTTAAAATAGTGTTGCTGTAAGTAGGATTAACCTATTATCTTCTTTGTGGCTCAACCTTCAGTAGTAGCAATGAATGAGGCTAGCAAGAATCTGAGGGATATAAACTGTTGGGTGAATATAAAATCGTATGCTGAACTGTATTTACCATTTTGTATTTCACATTTTGTACTACACAAATTATACAAAATGTTTTCAGGTTCCAGATTTTGACATTTCCAAGATCAAACTGAAGACTGACAAGAAAAACAATGCTAGCGTTATATTTGGAGTGGCTATGAAACCTGGTCCTGAAAACAAGGTTTTTGGTAAGTTCAGTATCTTTTTAATCTCCTTTCCTTAATCATGAACATTTTGATATGATCAGATTGATTTAATTCAAGTCACTACAGATTTCTGTAACATATAGTGTGAGTGTTATCTAAATTTATTTTGCAAACTTAATTTTGCATTATCCGATCTGGTCTAGCCAAGACCGTACTCAGCTTTGGCGGCCCCGGAAATAATATTTGGTCCTGTCATGTCCTGCCACTGCTCAAATAGACATATGGCATGGCCAGGCCTGGGCTCCGGTGAAATTGTCTGAAAAATCCGGACAGAGTACGGGCCTGGGTCTAACTTAATATTATAACAGAACTCAGGACATGAAGAAAGTTATTAGAGTCATGTCTACGTCAGGTCCAAGGGACCATTGTAGACCACTTTTTGTACAGTTACAAATTAAAATTGTAATTAATTTATACTTATTTGATCTTAAGTATCAAGATCTTTAATCATCAAGAGAGACTAAAATTTAATTACGATTGCCATAAACATGGCACCAAGAAAAAATTATGCTGTTATGGGATATTACTGCCTAAATAAGACCTTAAATAGCCACATCGTTTTGTCTCTCAAAATATTTAATGTGCTAAGGACCTATGATTGCTTTGTACACTGAAATTACTAAATTTAAAAATAAGCTTTATTCTTGGCTCTTAAAATGTCAATTTTTTTAGCATGGACGAATTTTTTAATATAAATAACATTACCTTTTAAACATAAATGTTTATTCAATATTAATTTTTGTTGTATCAAATTATATACAATTTTCTTTCCTTCAGCTGTTGCTCTTAGTAATAAGTAATAATTAAGACGTTGTGTGACCTGGGCTGAGTGCTATAATTTCTGACATTGTCAGTTATTTGTAAAAAATCAAATAGAAATAAAAATAGTTATCAAAACTAACCATGGGGAAAAAGGCAACAGTACATTCTTGGCGTGTATAGAACTCCAGCAGGACGGCTGGAAGAAGCACTGAGTCTACTTTCGGCAGCAATTGAGGAGACAAAAGCAGAAAATCACCCACTTCTAGTAATGGGGGACATTAATGTTGATGGTTTGACAAACAAACAGGGACAAACCAAATGCTAAATAACACTTTAAGCAGCCACAACATCTCAAGACTGCCACTCCCCCCAACCCGGGTCACCCCCACGTCTAGCACATCAATAGACTTTATCTGCACGAACCTACACAAGGAACAAACAACCTCAACTGTAATTCATGCCGGAGTCTCAGACCACACTGCTCAACTCTGCGAAATAAACCACGCAACATCAGTACCAACCCAAAAGAAGACAATCTGCAGAATACTAAATCAAGAAAACCTAAATCTTCTGAAGGTTCAGCTGGAGCAAGAAGACTGGGAAAATGTACTTAACTCGGACTCAGCGGAAATAGCCTACAACAACTTTCTATCAACCATTATCGGAACCATGAACATGATATGCCCTAGGAAGACCGTGAGACAAAAGAAAAGGAAGGCACCAATATTTATGGATGAGGAAACCAATCGTCTTAAAGCAACATATCTGACATGGCTCCGAACGTACGAGCTCACAGGTGCACAAACAGATAAAAATGAAATGAGCAAGGCCAAAAAAGAATATGATATCAGGCTAAAATTAAATAAACGGCAAGCAGCAGCAAATCACATAGCTAACTCCGAAAACAAATCAAAAGCCTTATGGCAGGTTATAAATAGTGAGAGAGGAATCAAATGTTCTAAACTATCCCAACCACGACTTAACATTGGAGGAGACGTCATCACCAACCCTCTTTCAAATAGCTAACCACCTTAATGAATACTCTTTGCAAATATAGCAGATCACACCCTAAGTCACCAGCCAAGAATAGGAAAACAGACTGCAAGCCAACCCCAAACCACAAACCACGATTTAACCCAGCTGCCCCTCACTAATGAACATGAAGTCGAGGGCCATAATAAAGAGTCTTAAACCTAAAACCTCAGCAGGGATTGATGAAATTTCAGCAAGAATGCTAAAAACACTGCAGTAAACCACTGATACAACCTCTAGTTAAAATAATAAACCTATCCCTTGCTCATGGCCATTTTCCATCAGCCCTTAAACAAAGTAAAGTATACCCAAAGCTCAAAGGTGGAAGCCAACACAGAAGCCACTAACTACAGGCCCATTTCTCTGATCCCAACATGCTCTAAGGTGATCGAGAAAGTAGTTCTGAAAAAGACTAATGGACCACTGTGAGCTTACACCACCTCTTAACAGACAATCAACACGGCTTTATTAAAGGGAGGTCCACAACATCGGCCATTATTAAACTTGCGGAATTTATCATCGACAACCTAGAAGAGAAAAACATAGTCACAAGTATCATGCTGGACTTCAGCAAGGATTTTGACTGCCTGGGGCACGAGCTGATCCTCTACAAACTCGAACAACTTGGAATTAAAGGACATGCTAAAGAGTGGTTCAAGAGCTACCTGGAGGGGAGAAGCCAGACAGTTGAGATTCAATGCAGACACAAAAATCTCTCACAAACACTGAGATCAAACCCCCCTGCCTGTCAAGAGAGGCGTGCCTCAGGGCTCAGTGCTCGGACCAGTCCTATTCATCCTCATGACTAATGACATTCCGCAGTACTTAGGCACATACTGTGCGCCACTGATGTACGCCGACGACACAACACTTTTAATGTCTGAGTCAACACCTAACAATATGGCAGTCAACTCCTATACTGCGCTAAACTTAGCATACCAATACTGCCACGAAAACGATCTGGTTGTCAACACTGAAAAGACCAAACAACTGGCTTTTGGAAGGAGACGAGAGGACGTTCCCGCACTGCCTGATGTATCAATGGAAAGCCAAACCAAATTCCTCGGGATGACCATTGATAACAACCTATCATGGAACAATCACCTTGACACACTCTCAAAAAAACTGAAACACATGTTTATACATCTTAAAAAGAGTAAAAAGTGCCAGTGATGACGCAACTACAAGGATCGCCTACTATGCTCTGATCGAGTCACACCTGAGATACGGTCTCGTGGTCTGGGGAGGCACAACAGCAGGAAACGTAAAAAGAATCCTACTGTTACAGAAAAAGAGCAGTCAGAATTATGTCAGGTCTCGGTCCAAAGGGAAAGCTGCAGAGACGCCTTCATTCATGAAGGTGTCTTAACGATCATTAGCCTTTACATTAGAGAGGTCATAATGCATGCTGTCAAAGAGGAGTTACAACCGAGGCCACAAACCTTCACAACTATAACACGCGCCAAGCTTTAAACTTCCACCTGCCACAACACCGCACTGCTCTGTTTACGAGGAAACCATCCTACATTGGCAGGAGACTATTCAACCACCTTCCGGAGGACATAAAAATGCTACAAGGAAATACATTGAAGACCAAAACTAACCAGATGGCTGGCCGGCCGACCATTCTACTCCATGGATGAGTTCATGAACTGGAAAGGAGAAGAACAGGATGGCAGATAAAGAACCAACTTTGTAAAACTTGACGCCATTGCAATTCTTGATGTTTTGTTAATAAAGAGTTTGTCTATTGTCTATTGTCTATTGTCTATATATGTATGTGTGTGTAAATATTGTTTTATAATTAATTATTTTAAGGCTTAATTCATCTGGTACTAATTCATTGTAAATAAATCTTTAATTATGTACACATTATTGGGTAAATAATGTTTTAATCTAGAAATGAACATATTGGGGCATAAGTACCATTACATCTAATTTTAGTATGTGACAAAAAGTTTTATGTTAAGTATAATAATTAAAAGATAATTATGTAGTTTAAATGTAAATTAATGTTATATGTTAACTTTGCCTATAGCTGTATTCATTAATATTTTTATATTCATTGTTTGGATATATTAAAAAAGTTGTAGGTATAAGAATTAGAATACAATATTTTGCTTTCGGATGTTCAAACCATCTCCCTGGTGAAGTTTATTGTTCTATGCATTTTTCCTACAGGCTATAGCTCTAAGCGTCTGCATGTACAAATCCATGCTCCCAGTTACCAAGGTGCGGCAGACAATGAACTAGCAAGGTATTTGTCCAAGATCCTTGCGATTCCTCGGAAACTCATCAAAATCAAACAGGTACTAGAACAGTTAAACAAAAATTTAACCTGTATACTTTTACCTTTTTTTAGAAACTTAAAATCATTCCTGAACATTCCTGAGATATTCTGTAGTTAGATATACAGGCATACAATCAGGCAGAAAAAACATTTTTACAAACCCTAAGGAGACAATTAGAAACGTGTTGCCTGTCTACTGAATGATAGTCTTCAATGATGCTCAGTCAAATCCAGTGGAGGTATATGCAACATCATCAAACTCATTCTTGTCTCTTTAGGAATGCAGTTACATGCAAAATTTAAATTCTACAGATAAATCATTCTTGAGATACCCTGTGGATAGTTAAGCTACAGAAACACAGCAACATTCCATACAGTGGTATGCCCCATCATCAAACACATCATTGTTTATCTTAAAATGAAGTTACGTGCAAATGTTAAGCCCATAGGTCAAATTGTCTTGAGATTTTAAGTGGGAAACAGGGACACAGGGAAATAACAGACAGACAGAAGAATTTTGCCAGGACCATAGTTTATAGTTTGATTCATTCTGGAGATATCACCCTGAGTTTGATTTATATTTATACTCAGCCTTAACACTCAGACACTTGCCCCATGGTGGGGCAAGCACAATCATCAAACTATCTTGTTTATATAAAAATAAATTGCCACAACAGAATATCAAAGGATAAATAGAATATAATGAAAGCCTGACAAACAAATCCATCAAAGTAACTTCATAACATGTTTGTTTATTCTGTTATTTTCTTGTTAATATTAATTACCCATAACATCAATGTAAAAATGTTGGCATTTTATTTTCATCTTTAATTTTGTCTTTTTTACTCCAAAATGAATGGAGTTTCCTATGACCAAGATGATTGATCAAAGAACCTGTGTAACAAGTTTAAGTTCTCTGTCTATCAAGAGTAATCACAAGAATGAACAGACAGACAGACAGAAGGACAGATACTGTATATTGTTGAAATACAATTATATTCTGATATGCAAATTATTTATTCTTCAGTCTAAATAGATTTCTCAATTTATGGGTTTCATCTCCCATATCCATTTGATATCTCTATTTGTATTTGCATGTGAAATACATGTAACGTTTGCTCACAAAAGATTGATTTTGATCTCTTGATTTTAGATTTTTTAACATTTATACATTTTTTCAGGGAGCTGGCCAGAACATTCGTAAAGTTCGTATACCTAAAGCAGCAGTCCAAGAAAAGGTCTACATACGAAAACTTATCAAAGAATTTGATCTTGAAATGGTTACTGAAAAGACTTTTGATGCTTAATTCATATGCCAATAAACACTTTTTCTAATATTGTGGCCATTTATTTATCTGACAAAACCATATTTTTTTATTATTTTCTTACAGAAGTAACTCTCACCACTCTATTAACAGTACATATGTACACAATCACAATATAAGGAGATGAATTCACAGTAAATACCAAATATCATAACTAGCTAGTTGTGTTATGATTTATTTGATGATGGCTCTACGTCCAATAACACTTGAAATCTTTAACTATTGTTCTTTTTTAATTGGTTACTTTCAGAATGGGTTCTCTAGCAACATGAACATCCTCCTGTTCTCACAGTTACACTAACTTACACATTCTTCTAGATTAGTTTTTAACATAACTTATTTTATTATGACTGTTTTAACAATATTATATGACAGAAATGAGAAATATTATTATAAGGGTCAATTTGTACAATGCGGATGATTGAACTGTTACAACAAAGTGAGAATTTCAATCTATATTATAACATAGTCTCATCATATTAACACCCTGGCTATTTCAAAATTAGTGCACCCACATAATTGGCCAATCAACACTTGAGCACATAGCTTAGTCCTTAACCATAGTATATTGTTTTACAGTAGATTTAGTTGGTTTATTGGCTTTATTTGAAGATGCACTGGAGTGGCTATGACACAATTAGCTACCACTTCATCCTTAATCTAATGGTATTTTAGCAGCTAAGGAGTAGTAGTAGGTCATACAGTATTGTGAGATGTATAAGTGTATCATGTAGAAAAAGTGTACTTTTAGTAATAATTACATTGTTAGATCAAGTTATATATTGTCTCCATTTCCAGTTAAAGTGTAAATATTGATTTAGGAGTGGTGGGTTTGCAGTGGTTTCTTCTACCTAATTCTAAAACTGAAATGAAAACAATATGAGTCCTTGTGTGGAATCATGACGCTTGTAACTGATTATAATTTTAATTATAAGAGTAATTGAAATTTACATTCACACGTTTAATTACTAGGATAGAAATCCCTCTCAATAGTTTAGTACATAGTTGTTTTTATGAATATCATATGAATTTGCAGAAATTTTATTAGAGTCTGTTTATTGCTTACAATTTTTTTGTTAATATATTTGTCTGCTTTTATTGTGAGTTTAGAGATTTGTATTACAACTGTAACCTTATTTGGATGTATTGTCAAAGAAGAATGCAATATATATATATATATATATATATATATATATATGTAATGCCAGGAAATATTTCCTAATTAGTCATAGTTCCTGTTTCTCATATCAACATGTAGGACATACTTTCAAACATGTTACTAGATAAGTGATGAAGACATTTTTTTATAAATAAATAAAATTAATTTAGCCATCTTTGGTGTTTTTATTATAGCAGCTTAATAAATACTCAAACATAGTTGCTAGTTCTACATCAAATTGATATAGATGTTGCTCTGTTTACATATTCTAGCTGCAACACAATATTGAGAATGCATATGATTTAAACTTCTTCAGATATATTTTTTTATTTGAAGCTGATAATAGCTGTCAATATCATATCAGATAGGAATAGGTCTGTGGTAGCTAACATCAAAGAGACGACAAAACATTCCGTACTACAATATCAACAAGGTGAAGATGTGAAATGTGTCGACCACATAGCAACTAAAATAGAAAGTTGGATTGGAATTCTTAAATTCCAACATCTTCCTTTTGTTGAGTCTCTATGTTGAGTTCTTTATGAGCCATCAAAATTCTCGCTGAACTACATATAAAGTAGCAGTGATAAGTGACTAGATTGGAGACACTGAATTGTCAACTACTGTTCATTCCAATCTTTTAAATCACAACAAGGCCACTGTTATCAGAGATGTTATCAGAAGTGAGTGCCCCCAAGAGTCAGCTGTTGTCATGTACCCTTCAGCGAGTTGTAGCGTATTTCTATGTGGAGTTCTGACCCAAGTGTGGGGCTCCAAGTTCCCTCACATCCACCCCAATGTGTCTTCGGGAGACCTTCTGGAATACTCGGACTACTCTGACCCAATAGTAAGTTATAAAACTTTGGCTTTGCTTTTACTTTAACACTAACACAGTACAATAGTTACTATGGAGGGGGTAGGATGCAAGTAAGGAGGGGAGAACTGTGATAGATTATTATCCTACAAAAAGTACTGAGTTATTTTAATTATAATGTTCTTGCTCATGAGATACATGAATTGTGGATAATGAAGAAACTCAGTATTTGTCAACTCAATGGATAATGTTCATATAAAGTGTTGAGAGTCAGACAGTGTTTTGCATAGAACACTTATAGCACTAGAGTATAAACTATTACTACAATTATCTAAATAAGAAGATAACTGAATTAAAAGTTTTACTATAAACCACCATCATCCAAATTACTCTTTTGGAGTTCTTGTACTGATACATGCCTCATGAAACTGGAAGTACGATATTAATGCATTTTTATAGTCCATTTTAATTGATAAAATGAACAAAACTATGCTTTTGTTTGTTGTACTTAATAATGCAAACCATTTATAAAGGTTGTAAAGGATATTAAATTCTTCTCTATAGAATATGCTTTTTAGATATGAAATTGGAGTTTTTTTATTACTATTTATTATTGATACTTTTTATCTGAATTTAATTTTATGCCAACATTTTTTAGTGTTAGATTTGATCAGGGACCTGAAACTTGAAACGCAGTACCAATAACGTAAAGTAACAATACATTTTTAGATTTGTGCACATAGTAGTAATTTTCATTCAAATCATGTGTAATAGAAGAGGAATTATGTTATTAGGAAAAGACACAAGTGGCTGGAAAGACTTTTCATGTATTAGAATTAAGAGGAAATAAATAATTTAAAAAGGAATAAAATAAAATTTATTATTACAGTATATTTACTTTGTACATGTTCCAGCATTACATTAAAACTTTTTTGTGGGGTGAGGTACACACTAGTTATTCCACGTGATATACATAGATTTATCATCTTGTCCTGTAGTGCCTGTTCGTTCTTTACAATATTACCTTATTCTGTCTGATTTCCAATACCTTGTGCTCTTCTCCCTTATGCTTACCACTTCAAGGCTTCTTGCCATTCTGTTCTTCTCTACTTGTTACATAAACGCAACCATTCATTCTACTCCTCTTATTTACGTGATGCTTGCCACCTCTTATTGTATATGATCGTTTTAGATACTAACAATCCAACATACCTAGAGTGACCTTATTTACAATGAGTCATTAACAATAATGTGTAGGGCTTGTATTGTGTGTGACAGACGCCCTCTTCTGTGAAGCTGCCTGCTTATATGAGACACGACAAACAACAGAATGTGGTCGTTATGTTCACAATGGTCTATGGAGATGAAGATAAAATCGTGCGTGAGTAGTTTACAGTTGTTTTATTTAAGGGTTTTAAAATCCATTAAAAAGAATAATAAAATAAGACTTATACTGTAATGATTAATTGTATGGTGTTTTATTTTCTACCATACACATAGTATAATGTACTGATACAATATCAAATTTGAAATGTTTGTGGAAATATTAATTTGAGTACAAAGAGCTGGATAACGAGGATCTCATGAACATCAATGTGTGTCCATTTCTTCGAGACCACATATTATATAGTTTTATGAAACTTGGCATGAATTGTACCAAGAGGATATAATTTTTTATTTAAAAAAATTTGGTTCAAAATTCTTTTTAAGTTCAAAATTAACATTTCCTTAAAAATTACTGTGAAAGTTGTGATTAAATTTTAACCATATATAGCCAACCATGTAGAGCCATCCCTTGTCTTTCTCATGTATGTGTGAGATTTTTGCACTTAATTAGTCCATCTTGTCTTGAACTTTAAAACCTCTTCTATCACGAAAATAGATTTTAGTTGTTCATCAGAAGGGTCACTATATAAATGAATCTAACAAAGGTTATTTTGAGAAATTTTTTCACTTTTATATATCATGATTCAAAAATTACAAAAGCTGAAAACATTACACTTCTCATGGTCACTTGCAAAAACAACCAAGGACGAGATGATAATGATCCACAGGGTACACCCAGCTGCTGACTTGTCTGAGATCTGGCACATACAAGAGGATGACATGCAGTTACAATTTGTTTTTATCTAACTTCCTGTGCTGATTGACATTTACTTACAGAGACAACCAAGGATGAGATGATAATGACCAAGAGGGTACATCCAGCTGCTGACTTGTCTGAGATCTGGCACATACAAGAGGATGACATGCAGCTCAAATTTTTCTTTTCTAAGGTGCTGGACCTAGACCCCAGTGACGTCACTGTTGTTAATATTGCGGTAAGGTTTTAGATGAATAGGAGAAAGATATATTAAGCACATTTCTTTCCTTTAAATAAGAATTACCCTTCCATTAGATAAGAATTACAGTGGTGGGAGTTAATTAAGAAACCAGTTATTGGATAATAGGTTTTCAATGTGAAGCAGAGTTAAAATTAATATTGCATGCATACTGCATGAAACAAATGAAAACTTCACCATTGCTGATTTGTTAACTACTATAAATAGAAAAAGGAAAGATATAGATAAAAGAGGAATGTTGTATTCAACTTCTATGCTAAACTTGGTATTAGGTAATATAGCATTTAAGTATTGTAGGAATTTATTTTGTATTTAAGCTGCCTTTGATGTGTGGCTGTTAAGCCACACAGTAATGTTTCGATGGGTTGATTTTACGAATTTAGATGTTAGTCATGTGCCAGCCACATAAGTCTAAGAACCAAGGCCATAAGCAGAAGAAATTTGAAACCCCAGCTTTACATTGCCTTTATTATTTTAGATTTTTGGGTGGGAGAAGGTTTGAACCCTTAACCCCCTTCCTCAAGGATGGCTACGACCTTGCTAAGAACCAAACTTAATATGACTAAAGCAAAAATACGTAGTGGTAGAAATTCAAATAGTGTGGGAGCTTCAAAAATATTCTCTCTATATTTTTATTGCAGTAACTGTATTTAATGCAATTTTGTTCATTGTAGCATAGTTAATACATACAAATATGTGTATATTATTATATTTTAAAATAAAATGCTTGTACTTTGTTTGCAGTTTGGGAAGAAAGAATCTGTAAAGAAGATTTTGATACAAGAAAGAGTAATGAATGCCTCTGACATTTTGGCAAAGTTAATTGCAGCAGAAGGAAAGACATTTTGAAAGTAAATCGGTTTTAAATGTAAGGTCTATTGTTATTTTCACTATCGTAAGGGGAAGAATACTACTAAATCTGTATTCCACTCAACACATTTTAGACAAATTCAAGGAAGGTGATTTCATATGTGGCTGCCACCTGACAGTGTATAAAATATCTAATAGGTATATTGAATATTAGTAATGATTGAGATTGGATAGCAAATTATTCAAGATATATGTAGGTAATATTCTAAATACGCTATAAGTTATGAATGTTAACGTGTTACGTTGCTTAAGCATATATATAAATTATTAATGGCGTGACAGAGACTTATTGAAATTGTGTTGTTTGTCTGTATGTACGATAACTCTTAATAGTAAGGTCTTAGAGACTTGAAGCTTGGTACACAGGTTGTTCATAATCCAAGGAGAAACTTTATGGATTTTTATTTTTTTTAAAGGTCAAAGGGATATTAAGTGAGCGATAGCTGTCAGTAAAAACATTAATACTCTGAAATTATTTGTGGTTGCAAAATAAAGTTCATGTTAAAACTTGTATATAACATTAACCCATATTTACTATTCTTATAAACATCGTTCATAAGATATACTGTTTGGGTGTTATTGCAGTTTGTACGGCATTTTGGAATCTGCTATGATATTATTATTATTATGAAAGAGTTCTTAATTACATTAAAAATTTGCAAAGATTTAATTTGTTATTTAACTCAATTGTATGATTTCTAAAACACAAACAGAAACACACAATGTAAAATAAGTATGATAAAATCGTTCTTTATATGAATTTCTTACTACTTGTTTTGACCTGAGAAATTATATGCTGAAGTTGATAGAGTAACTTATCAACATTAATATGTTTTTCAAAGTACTCAGAATTCGTATATAAAAAGACATCTACTTTCTAATGATGTTATAAGTCAGGACAGGAGTCGGTTATTGAAGTTTACAAACCGATTACTACAGAAAAACCAGATTATAAAGCAGCCTCATTTGTTGAAAGTATATTACCCGCTGCATCACATCCCTAATCTTTAAAAAAGTATTATTAAAGTAATACAATTGGCAGCTCCTTTTATTGAATCAATCATTAAAGTATTAAAGGATTTAAAATATCAACTTTCTATTTAAAATTAATATTGTATTTTTCAAACTAAAAGATATAAAATAATATTCTTCAGAGATTAATTTTGCTATTTATAACTTGGAACAATACGTTCATTCTTTTATTCCATTTGTCAAATAAGGCTGTATATACGGTGGTTATAGTTAAATGTCAATGTCAGATTTATAAAAACTGTCCTAAAATGCTATTGAAATCAAAAACAAATTAGACAAACACACTTTATTGCACATGATAAACAATAACAGATTAAACGCTTCACATTGTTGAATTTACAATTACTTACAAACTAAACAAAATATAAAAAATGTCTTCCCTGTTACAGGACACTGTATGTATACATTTAACATGTTGTCTTTACATTTATTTCTACAATCCGCTTAAAAACATAGATAAATACATTTCATGGGATGACTTAAATCTGTTCTAGAACTATTTATGTTTATTAAAAATATCCCCAAAGAGTCTATTTACAATTTCTACCAACTTGACAGCAATGAAGTGGGCTGGAGCTTGCTTGAATCAACGAATCTTGTCAATGGTGTTGATGATGTCCTTAAGGTACTAAGAACATTATTGATTTGTACATGATATTGATGAGCTTCATCATGCTAGGAGTTAGTCTGAAAATGTTTTACTTACATTTTACGTAAAAGTAGCCTATAGTTTAGGTTTACAGTAGTAAAATATTGAAATAGCACTAAGATTGAACTGTTTCAAATCATACCTTACAAATATGCCAACAATTATGATACAAAATTAGTTCAAATAAAAGGAATCAGGACAAATATCTGTTAGTTTTGTTGACAGACCATTTAACATATAAAACAGATAAGTGAAGTATATTAAGGTTTAATATCAATTCAAGCACACTCCTAAAGGTGTTTAAGAGCTGTACAACATATAGATATAGAAACAGTTTGTCTAGATTTGGTAGACTGTTTGGCTTTCTGACATATTTTATTGCAGCAGAAACATTCAAAATGTTATTTTCAAATGTATTTAGAGTCTAGTAATATTTCAGGCTATGATCAACTAATAATTTCTTAGCATGTAAAAATATGAGAAAAAATATATAGAAATGACATTGAATTTTGAATAATGAAAGCTGAATAAATATCGAGCTTGGTAAGAGAAACTATTTAATTTGATCATCCACTAAGAAACTGAATCAATATCAAAATTACCTGTTTTTCTTTTTTACCTTCATGGCCCCAAGACGCATTACATCTATGAGATAAGAAATCGGCAATTTTTATTTGAGACGTTGGATATACTTTTTAATCAATCGAGAAGCCACTTCAAGATTAAGGTTTTTTGTTAAGTTCTTAATCAATTAATTATTCTTTTATGTTATAATTGCATTGTTTATCGTCAAAACAGACCTGTTGTTGCAATAACAATAAATATAAACCTAAGGATATGTGAAAATAGGTGCAATCTGTTAGAAAGTAATCAGAGAAAACATAGGCAAAATGTAACATTTTATTTTGAAGGATTGGTTTGATTAAGATCTGAAGACAGCAATTTTTTTAAAGCATGTTCCATTTTAGAGTTTGAGACTGACATAAAAAAGCACCTGAACCGTGATACTCTATTCCAATTTGAACCAAAAGTTATAACCAATGGAATTATATCACGACAGCTATGAATATTTTACATACACACGCATCTTTACCACAGTGCAACGTTAATAGTTGTAACGTCCCAAATGTACAAATAAAATCCTAAATTTAGATTGATTAGAATTTTTGAAAATAAAAACTTCACTTTAGACTAAGGACAAACAGCTAGTTTAACCCAATCGAGAAAAAAAGAACAGCTTAGACTTCTGTAATGAACCTGTTTTCGCTGAACAAACAGTTTTGCTAAGACAATTCTGCTCCAGTAATCCAATGTACTAGGGCCAAGCTGCACGAAAAAACTTAGGTTACCCCTTTAATGTTTAACAAAACGATAGGACACTCAATTATTTGAGGTTATGTTTTCTCTGTTCCTGCTGCAACGCTGCCACTCTCCGGAGATTCTTCCAGAGTAACATGCTGACACTTGTTCACGGCCACTTCAAGTATCAGTTGAGAGAGTCTCCACCCGCGTCGTGCCCGTAGAACACCGGGTCTGCAACAGGGGAGGAAAATCACTGTACTGAGATTTACTCTACACAAGTCTGTAGTTTTAATAGCGAAGGTAGGATCATTTGCCTTAAAAAAGTGTACAACGTAGTCGTCTAATTGAGGTTAGTAACTGGTATTAGTGAACAAAATTCACTATTGCTGCAGTAGGCTTCGTCAATAGAACTACTAAAACTGGACGACGGGTTGCGCAATGAACAGTATTCCAGCGAGACTTCTACGTTTTATTGTTTCTTCGTGTACGTCCAGGGGCATAAAAAGTTGAATACAGTAACAAACTATTGACACTTAGAAGAACATGTATTAAAGTTAATAGCGAAATTCAACAGCCAGACCTAGTGCTACCTCTGACCAAGACCTGGCACTGCACTTGAGAGTTCTTGTGATTGGTCCAGTTACTAACACCAGTGAGATGTCTTTGTTGGATTGTCTTGAGTCTTAGATATTAACTAACTGTCTATTCATTTTATGTTCGTGATACTCATTTTAAGATCATGAAAAACAAATGTTAAACACTTTGAACAAAATGTGTTTAAATTCATAAATAGCTATAAATGTAGTATACCAAAATGCACACCTAAACTTATGTAAACATTATGACTTTATGTACATAAACTCATATTTAAACTTTATATACTCATTATTTTTGATGAGTAGGATTAAAACTCCTCTTTATCTACATCTTATGCATACTGTTATTTGTATGAAAAAATTAAACTTCATTAAATAAAGCTGTATAATCGGTATGGTGTGTGTGCAATGACGATATAAGAATCTTGGTCCATAACATTTCATTGTTCAAGGGCACATTCCACTACTACATCGTTTGGCTGCTAGTCGATCTGAAGCTAAAAGGGAGAGATAAAGTAATTTAGGAATTGACCAGGCACGTGTGGTCATCTTTTTAATGATTTTTAGATTTCTTGGGCAATAATGTTTAAGATAGGCGTGTTGTAACTACAATGGTTTAAAATTACTTTGTACAACTATTGTATTTTAGCGGTAAATTAATTCTTCAATACTATTATTTCTATTCGTACTCGACTGTGTGAATTTTTAATGTATTGACAATATTATGTAGAATTTTTTATTTTCCATAAGTGCGTGATCCCCCTCTACTGTCACATTATAGCACTAAAAAGGATAAACAATTTGAAGACTGAAAAAGCTAAATGTACTAAGTGCCATTATTAGAATTTTCTTATTTCTCTGTTAATTATTCTAGGCTCAAGAGCCAATGCAGTGCTAAAAGACCATGTTACGAGTTAAAATAATGTTTCATGTTCAATGACATTATTTAAAGATTTGCAGCCCAATGTTTTTTGTTTAAAATAATACTAAGCCGTCCCGGACGTAATTATTGACACTCTGTAGAGGATGTCTATAAATTACTCTGGCAAACTGCCATGCATTTGTCATATCAAAATAAGTAAGAACAGTCGTATAATCCTATTTTGATTGTATATTATATCATTAAATTGAATAAAGTTACACTATTTTAACTTTGCAAAACGTTTAGTCTAATTAAGGCACGTATGAAGAGTTTTGGAAAAATATAGAGATGATATTGGTTTCAAAATAGCGAAACCAAATATTAAACTATAATAATTAAAACAACAGGAGATTTTATAAATCATGTATAAGAACAATAAAGTATTGTTTACTTTTAGTTACACTTTGCTATAAATTTATTTCGCTACGACAAATAAAAATTAATTAACAAAGGGTTTACTGAGCGCTATACAGGTATACCCTGTAGGCTACATGATGTAAAATAAACTAATAACGAAATGCAAATGTAATGTATACAGGTCATTTAAATTATCTTATTTTTAAATTAAATAATGAGTTTATACCTTTATTTAATTTAAAGATGTACTTTTTTGTAAAAAAACACAAACAGGTGGGTACACTACGTGAGATAGGACTATACTGTATATATGTCTTGCTTAATTTGACCTAATAGAATGCAGTTTCAAACTTTAAAGATACCCTGTGTATTAACAATCGTAACAGAATTACCTAAATTCAAAAGATTTGACAAAGGATTAAATGAAAAAATCACGTTTGGTATATTTTCCGGGATTGTTAACGAAGTGTAAGATATTTTTATACCATTACGCAATCCACGTGTAGTGTACTCGGGACCGAAATGACGTCACCTGACTGGTACCTCATTGTAAGATTTCGCGGACTAACACCCACCAGATGGGACTGAAACGCCAAATTTCACACTTGGGTGCGGTGTTGTCATTTTCTCCACGTTGTTTACACTGGATGTTTCTTGTTGCTCATCGACAAGTACAACGAACCGTTCTCTTGCTCTTCATAATTACTTCATTCTTTATTTCCTCTGCAGCTTTGAGTTAATCTCTTCCATTGTTTAAAATTAAGGCCCGAAAAGATTTATACCCAACGGCCTTTGAAGGAATAACCAAGAATCCGACGAATCCTATGAGTCAGAGGATTATTTTAAAAACGTACATAGCATCACTTACTGAATCATAAAATGAATAAAAATGCATGTTGTAATACAGTATCTTACACATAGTGTACAGTAATAATAAGTAATACCGTAGGGTGGAATAATATCTCTATGTAAGGCTACATAACATAAAATGGACATAGGCTAACGTTGTGGCATAGCAATGCCGTTTTAATTATGAAACGTATTTGAATACAAGATGAAATTAGATGTCTCAACTTTACAATTTGCATCCATATTTGTTGTTATGAAATAAATCAACAGTTTTAGTTTGTTTTATACTATTGTAGTAGTGTTATGGTTTGAACATTTCACTACTTCTAATGAGGCAATCTTTGTTATTTTAGGTAGATTTTCAAAAAACAGCCTATTGAAATTGTCCTCATAATCACAGAAATCTTTTGCATAACTTCACCGAACATGACCTCCAGACCAAAAAGGCACATTCATATGATATATAAACGAAATGATAGGAGGCTGTGTAAAAAAAAACCCAAACAAGTTGAAAGTTTCTATTATTTATCTTATAAATACTAGTATATCAGTTGCGTTCGTTGGCCAGCTTGGTATACTATTTCGTTTCAATATGGCGGCCGTTCGAACCTAAAAAATTAACAGTTCGTTATTTAAATAGCTATATAAAAAGGCAAAAAGTGTTCTAGAACACTTACTAATCATTTTGTAATAAATAATAAAAAAATCTAAAACTGTTTTCGAAATATTGAGTACATGTAAATCCCAAAAAAGGTTAATTATAAGTTGCCACCAAATCTAATTACTTCTTAAGGCTGAGCCGGATGGGCTTTTTGTTTCTAATTGCTATTACTTAGAGCAGCAGTTCCAAGTTTAAGCCTATTTGATCCTGTTTATTCAAATTAACAGAAATGTTGCAAATGGATTAGTAGTGAATTTAACCTTTTGGTGCTAATGGTATGTGGAATAAGTTGTATCTTTATACTGTATTGTGGAATAGATTTATGCATATTTGAATATTATGTATAATGGTAAACCAAAGGTTAAATGTTTTGCTTATTTAGTAAGTGTTTAGAGGTGTATCCGTATCGATGAATTCAACATTTTAAAATTCATTTACATATTAAATACATACCGTAATTAATTAAATATAAACTGTATAAATAGTTTGGATATTATGTAAGGACAAATAATAACATAATTCCTATAAACGACATTCTGAGTACGTACTTGAAGGTATATTTAGAAACATATTCAGCTTAAATTAGTTTAATTTGTTCAAAAGGAGAGATTTTAGAATAAATTGCAGCAGGGAGATTTTTTAAACCCGCTGGGGGTTATGCAGCTGTTGCAAAGAAAAGCTAAGCGGATCCATTGAGATAGAATTGAGGATGATTTGTTCTTGTCATAAACTAACGCGATTTAAAAATAAAGTCCTGGAAATTAGGAATGTAGGGAAAACTATGGAATAGGCATGCTCATATTCTTTAAACTCTTGTCCTAGTCAGGTACAAATAATTGGCAACATTCAATGAACAATGTTCGTGGAAAACGCCCCATTCCTACGAGATTACATAACTACACGACTTGTTGATACCTAAAGAAATGTTGATTTTTTTGTCACTGAATAATCATTCTGAACTTTGTCAGTGCCAATTGACCTTGGGTGCTACGTTGCCATACGACAAATGTCAGTCTTATTGAAGCCATTACACAAGATATTGATACAGTACGTGCTTTCTTAAGCCGCGTTTACACTGGAAACAAAACATGTTTATAAACATTGTTTCTGGAACTTTTGTTCCAGAAAAAATGTTCCTGGAACTTTGTTTATATTTTGCTACTATCATGAAATATTTTGCACACAATGTTCCTAAACATTTTAGGTCAACCACTCTTGAAGATGTCGTCTGACGAGGAGGATGTTCTTCTTCTAGCTGCCGCTACCTGTTTTTTGTTATGTGACAGAGAACCCAGGAGGTTCTGGGTAAGGCCTTCACTTGTGTCACGAGGTGTTTATAGTGGAAGTGACCTATTCAAATACCTTAACCCTAGAGGGCTAACGTGTTCAAAAAGTTACGTTAAAGCTAACGAATCGTAAAAATTACGACAGGATTAAAAAAATGTATAAATACATTTTATTTTACAAAAATTCCATTTAATTGCGTATAAACACTTATAATACAGCTTAATAACCTTTTTAAAACTAAGTCTATGGTTAAATCTCATCTATACAATGGACACAGCATCTTCTGCGATGCTCGGCACAGATTGGCTTGCCACATCGGCAGCAAAAGATTGATGTCATCCTCTGTTTTGCTGATGGACATATTCCACAAATTGTTCGACGGAGGTGTTGAGGGATATTAACTTTGTTTGAAGAGGTGCCTTAATTATTTCAGCAATTGATTGGCGGAGTTTTTTTTGGCAAGTTTGGGTAGTTCATACGGTGCTGAAGCCATGGTGTGATGAGGTCATATTGGATTTGCATTGCAAAGTTTCTCCTTGAAAGCGTTTTTGGGCCCATTTTTCACCATGTTAATAGTGTAAATAACATAAGAATTTACTAGCATGTTATTTATCATGCCAAAAAATACACATGATGGCCACCGCCTCCTCTTTCGGTTGCACGTCATTTGATGGCACATTTGGTCTAAAGTATCAACTGCACCTTTGGTTGCGTTGTACGTCTCAATGATTAGAGGTTTTTTTGAGTCCTTATCAATTGATGGCTTTTCATGACAAGTCGATAGAAGCAACACATTTTTGGAATTCTTGACTTTGTATGAAACCATTGTTTTCATTCCATAGAAACAAAACATACTGACAACTTGTTCTACCAACAGAACGCATAAATAATTATTGGTAGACCTGATGATTTATGTTTCTCAACAATGTTCCTATATCTAAACGTCTTGGGTTTCCGAAACATTCCACAATGTTTATAAACCCCCTTTGATCTTACCGCTTTCTACGGGAAACAAGAAACATGTGGAGAAAAACCGAATTTCTGTTCCGAAACATTGTTTATAAACATTGTTCCAAGTAGTTATTCTTCGATTTGAGGAACATTGTTCCGAAACACTGTTTATAAACATGTTTTATTTCCAGTGTAAACGCGGCTTTACATATATTAATGTTCAGAGTTAATTGTAATCATTTAAAATCGCCAGAAACAGTGTGAAGAAGAATATAAGATAGAGCGACCTCAGAAATGTGAGTATTTCTTAGACACACACACACACACACACACACACACACACACACACACACACACACACACACACACACACAAACACACACACACACACACACACACACACACACACACACACACACACACACACACACACACACACACACACACACACACACACACACACACACACACACACACACACACACACACACACACACACACACACACACACACACACACACACACACACACACACACACACACACACACACACACACACACACACACACACACACACACACACACACACACACACACACACACACACACACACACACACACACACATATATATATCTTTTCAAATTCTAATTATATTATAAAAGCTCAAATGCTTTTGTTTTTTTGTTATGCTTTCCAAATTCCTTTCGAGTTACGCCCCACTGGTCTTTAAAGAAGTAAAAAAATCCCATCTTGGTTTCCAAAATTGTTAGATACCTAAGTTATTAATTAAAAGAGCATGTCTAATTTAATCAACTGTTCTGTGTTAACATTGTTTATTATTTTAAATTTTTTTACATTTAGAGAATGTGAGTAGATTCTCTAAGGAATAAGAAAATAAATATTTTTAACGTCGTTTTAGATTTCAGCAATTAGGTTACTTACTCATCTACCTTAAAAATTCTCTAAAATATAAGATGGTAAGCAATTGACACCGAAGAATCCCTTCGAAGCAGTCGGAAATAACTTTACAAGATGACTGTGCTTTTGAACTAATGTATCACTACCAGATCTAAATGTTCTAAAATATTAACAATATTTTAAAGTTTATAAAGAAACAAACATGTAGTCTCATTGTACGACGTAATTGTACTTTTAACTGTACAATTTGATCAATTATTAACTATTATATCTAAAAGACTACTATCTAACTTTTACCATACCATTAAAGACTGACATAAAACTCATCTTAGTTTACTGTTCACAGAAGTAGGCTTCTCTGATCTGTTATATATAGGCTATTAACATAAATATACACTTTTCAACATAAACATAAATCTAAAAACAAACACCCCCAATAATATACTTTTTATTTCTGTGAGGCCTTTCGTGCTCAAGGAACACATCTAGTTCTGATGATGTGTTCCTTGAGCACGAAAGGCCTCACATAAATAAAAAGTATATTATTGGATTGTTTGTTTTTAAATTTATAAATAATTCAAATAAGAAAAGAGTTTTTAGAATGTACTTTTCAACATGTTTGTTTGACCGTAGGAAGAAGGGAAACTCAACATTATTGTCGGAAATATAATTCACTCGAACTAGGAGTTAATGTAAACTATAATTTATTATTGTAATATGTATCTGGAAAATATTGTTAAATCTAATTTTATTATTATTAAACTGGTTTAAAAATTGTCAGAGTAAACTTTTGATACAGTCTTAAATACGAGCCTTGTGTTACAGAACGCAATTAACCTGAGGATGTGGTGATTTTTAAGGGATTTATTTGTTTCTAATATGCGCATTCCTGCTCATCTTGGTGTATACCTGTGTAAGTTGACATTAATTAATTGAGAAAGCTTTACCTACAGGTATAGTTTTAAGATTGTATAAAGCTAGGAAAGAGATTATTCCTTCTTTGAATGTTGAGAATGACTCCTTATAATGTTGAGGCACTAGCAGTACGTACGGGTACCTCATGATCTTGATACACATTGGATCTCATATGTCAAAGAATAATATTCACTATATTAACTGTATATAATATGCTAACTTAACATAAAAATGTCCATAGCTCACCAAGTGTGTTGAGCCCATAGTGAGCCTGGTAAACGGTTGATCCGTTCGTGGCCATGGACGAGCTGATGGGAAGTGCTGAGCTCAGTGCTGAACTATGTTGTGAGGAGAGCTGACTGAATCCTCCCATCGACACTCCACCTTGACTCAGCTGACTTAGACCTACACATACAATAATATGATACGGTTGATAGATTATGATAGATTACTGGCCATGGACGAATTGATGGGGAGTGCTGAGCTCAGTGCTGAACTATGTTGTGAGGAGAGCTGACTGAATCCTCCCATCGACACTCCACCTTGACTCAGCTGACTTAGACCTACACATTCAATAATATGATACGGTTGATAGATTATGATAGATTACTGGCCATGGACGAATTGATGGGGAGTGCTGAGCTCAGTGCTGAACTATGTTGGGAGGAGAGCTGACTGAACCCTCCCATCGACACTCCACCTTGACTCAGCTGACTTAGACCTACACATACAATAATATGATACGGTTGATAGATTATGATAGATTACTGGCCATGGACGAATTGATGGGGAGTGCTGAGCTCAGTGCTGAACTATGTTGTGAGGAGAGCTGACTGAACCTTCCCATCGACACTCCACCTTGACTCAGCTGACTTAGACCTACACATACAATAATATGATACGGTTGATAGATTATGATAGATTACTGGCCATGGACGAATTGATGGGGAGTGCTGAGCTCAGTGCTGAACTATGTTGTGAGGAGAGCTGCCTAAACCCTCCCATCGACAGTCCATTATGATTCGTATGGCTCGTGCACTAAAGTCTCTGATTTACTAAGTGCACTAAGTCGTTATTATGTGGTGCCAACTACTTACACTGGCACGAAAGCTTAAAATAATAGTATGTGGTATAAATAAGATGAAGCGATAAAACTAGTAACTAGCGATAAATTCATTTCACAACAGCACTTGTTGGAGAATTGTTAGGATTTCTAACCTACTTGCAATTGGATTTCTCTTACTCTTAATTGGATAGTTTGATAATGTTTTTTTCTTGAACACTGCAAATACGAGAGTACACAGTACGTCATAAAGAAATGTTCGCATCTGTTGCATTGGCTATAACGTTGAGCTCGTTGAATATTTCAGCAGTCGTTAGTGCTCAGTCGTTACTTTGTATATTATTGTGTTCACCTGACTGCTGCGTAAACTATCGTATTCTTAAACTGTTATAAAGTTATATCACAGATTGGGCTCGTACAAATCCGCATATGAAGAACAAACTTACAAATCTTCAATAATAGTAATAATAATGAACCAATCATGGTAAAATGCAACACTATTATACGATTATACTAGTATTATTGACTTTCACGCCATAATTGTGTTTTAATTCGTTTTAGAAGATAAAATAAATTATTTTATAATTGCGACGAGACGTTCAATTCTATATTTTGACTTACACCAATTTTGTTATGACATATGAAGTATTTTTTTGTGGAATATGGGTTTGTTTAGAATGTATATATATATAATTTTAATTTTTATATTTTTAGTTTTTTTTATCATTAATTATATCTGAAAATCGCTGAATATATTCCAAAATCATTCATAAGAATAAAATCCCAGTATTTATTGATTACTGCAATGTCATTTTGAAAGTGCAAATTTAAGGCGGGATTTGAAAACGCCCTTTGTACATAAGAAAGTGTTTGTGTAAAGGACGATATTGCAGAAACTGACAGAAGGTAAACCCTCACCAGAAGTCATGGAGGTGACGCCCCAGCGGGTGTCCGAACCGCCGAACATGCCAGAGGGGCAGAGCCCGTCCGACATGGACCCGAAGGGCGGCAGACCATGGGAGGGCAGGAGGGCACCAGGAGTTCGAAATACGTTCGTGGTCTTCTTGCGCTTTTTCCACTTGGCCCGTCGGTTTTGAAACCAGACCTGCAACCACGAAAAACGAATCCATTAAGTATTGTGCACACAAATTTGTACGTAATCGCATTGGATTAAAATGTAGGCAGATTCCTCGACAACTTAGTAAACGTGTTAGTTGTATTATACGTAACAAATATAATCTGAGCTTAATTTATGTATGTGTATGATACAAGTATCCGGTATAAAGATGAAGTAGATCTAACAACACACAAATGTAATTGTTATGAAAATATACGCTTTTGGAATTAATAATTACATACAAATATAAATGTTGTAATTTATTATCCGCTACATTAAACTAAATTTCAACTTTTATTTTCATAGATTTTGCCTTTTTTAAGATAAACCATATTTTAAGAAATTGCTTCCGAATGACAAATGTTAAAAATTTTCAAACGATATCCGTAGTCCATGTTTATTATCAGGTTCCATGTTTATTACTACAAGAGTTGTTAAAAAATAATTTGTGTCCATTATGTGTTTGTTCCCTCAATCGAACATAAAAAAGACAAACGTGTACCGGAAATTGATTACAAATGATATCGTATTCCGATGAGGATCCAATGTCTACATCGATTCCAACAAACAGAGGGTTTGTTTACATATCAAGCACTTTATAAATTTAGACATATAAATATATTGAGTGTTGGAAAGTAGTCTTTCGATTTCAAGTACAAAGCCAAATACGTTTGGAGTTCTAGAGTTTCCAGCTTGGAATTTCACACAATTGTGTCATACTATAACCACCACCTGTACTTGCTTTCGTAAATAATTTTGTAAATGTTGCCAGTTGATTTATTGCATATAATCTATCGAAGACGTTAATGTCTTTACGCTACCGCCAGAATGGGAGCACACCCAGAAGACAGACAGACAGACAGGCAATGGTCGATATGTCAGCTCCCATTACTGGTCCATTGTGAACTAATGGCCGGGGATGATACCGGCTGACCACCCCCCTCACCCTTCTATTCCACCAGGCTTTACACCAGTTCGCGGTAAAAAAATTACCTACCAATGTAGAAGAGGATACGAATTTATTATTTTTAACAGTTCAAATCATTGTGGCTTCGTTTTAGTCTCTTATTTCACAGTGAAGTTAAGAAGCATTTAAACTAAAACCTATTGGGTAGTAAAGAAAGTTAGTTCATTCAGTGAACTCGTAATCGAACAAATTAATTACACATAACCTGGAATGGGGAACAGAGGAGTAGCCTAAATAATCAAATGTACACCCCAATGTATTAATCGTTTTACGCTTGTATCCTGAAGACGAGAATTCTAATCCTGGAAGTATCGTATTCGTTTTTGTAACATATACAACGGAAAATGTCTGCAATTATGTTACTATTAAGGTATAATGTTATATTCAAAATTAGACATGATAAGAATATATGTTACATTTTCTTTTACTAGTTTCGTGTTGTTTGAGGAAATCTTTGCTACCGTCCAAATTCATAATTTTCATTTATACTCTGCAACTACGTTCAAAGTACGAAAACATACCTATGGCCTATGAATGTTATTCCCGTAAAACCGATCTGGCAATTCCAGATGTTACGTCATAGAAACTGTTGAGTAATTCTTACTTATGTAATTTCTATTTTAATTAAGTTTGTAACAATATAAATAGATTTATAATGATTTGTTATTGTTTTATATATACAATAGTTTTGATTTATTTTGAACCTGAGCGCACTGCATTATAGCATTTAGTACTTATTAAATGAGAATGGTTTTTAATCGTTGTCGTCAAAAAATTTTTAATATCGTAAATATGATCCACGACCAACGATTTGACGATTATTAAATAGAATGAACGGTGAATGCGTGAACGCCTCCAAACCGCTGGCGAGACGTAGTTACAAAGCCGGTTACAAATCACACGGTAACTCCCAAGGATTCGTGTTGGAGCCATTTATCTTTTAAACTTTCCATAATGTCAGTTTTATTTTGAAACAATGTATATCTGTTACTAAATATACAAAATAAATAAATTAAAAATAAACTAATGATATGAAATTAATTAAATGCTAACAGGGTAGAAAATCGCTGTAAAGTGCGCTAGGTTTGCGCCAACTGCGCCGACGATAGAAGGGAGAGTAGGGTGCGGTTTGTCTGCATCTCAATAATTGATAGCGGCACAAGGCGCGCTGGAGCGGAGTGGTGGGCGCCGCGCCTCGCCGCGCCGTGTTAATATTGTATGTTGGATGAAAGAAGCGTAAGCCGGCTGTTTATACGGCTAATATGTGGCGGGCCGCTACATCCCAGATGTAATTACAACCCCCTCCCCCACCCACGCCAACGTAGCCCCCGCGTGCAATAAATATTCGCGCCCGGGCCGAGCTGGCTTGGACTCACGGCTTCCCGCTCTCTACTTGCTGCTAACTTTTAAATCGGTACACTCGGGTAATCTACATTCAGTTGATCGGGATCTTCAAGAGAAGCTCCTAACGAGGAAAGTAAATTTGGTTTCAAATTGCATAATTTAAAATTTTTTATAACATTATCCAGTGATATACCATGCTATTTTTGAAGGGGGTCTAAACCACTTCGTAAATTTTTATTTACCGGTATCTTCAAAATTTTTGAAGATAAAAATGATTACTTGTCACAGAAAAGTCGTCGTAACAACAATTTTGTATGGACTAACTTTTTATAGTACTAAGGTATCTTTAATGTGATACTTCAGAATGACAGCCCCATGTGAAATCTAACTTTCTTGTAATTGTGTCGAAAATGACACGATTCCATCCAAACTCATTCACTAATTTTTAAGCCTGTAATTTTTTTGTTTTTCTATATACAGTGTAAAATTTGAAGATTTATTTGGAGTATTTACATTTAAGTGCCTGCTCTATTGGCGGCTATCTTGGCTTATACGACAGCGTCAAACATGTTTGTCATATGTTTTACTCCCTTACTTTTATGTTATCTTATCCTATAATTATGAGAGATTTAATTTATGTGTTATTAAAGGCATAATAAACTAATAATAATAATAATTAAAAAAAAAACGGTTGCAAGCGTGTCATTAATAACGAACAATTTCCTCCGAAAATTCCACTACAGTAATATAACGGTGTGAAAATGTTCGTTTTGAGGTGTAATATTGTTCTTATGTGAATTTAGTTGTCTCAGAAGATCAACCTTATAAGGTACTTATAAACCTTATCATAATTATCTATTGCTTGTTTTTTCTAAAAAACAAGTAATAATATTTGTTATATGACCTTGTTATGTTAATTTGACGGTTTTATGAAGATCTCAGAGTTATGTTATATTAAAACAGTGTTAAATCTTTAAGCATTCAATCACTTTTAGGTTAAATATACCTGTGAATTTATTTTTGAACAGTAAAAATTATAAATAGTTAATTTTTAAGTTTCTCATAACGTTGCGAGCAGTTTGACTATAATGCTAGATAACAATCTAACAGATAGCAATTTTGAAATTTCCGTATAATTGGTATTTAAGAATAATAAAACACGTGAACAATTAGAATAGTGAAATCACAGTCAAAAGGTCAATGATGATCAAGTGAACGCAGCAGGCCACAAAGACTTCGCGCCCCACACTGCCTAATGCTGCTGCTAAATGAACAACGGGGAAGGGTCGGCTGGCCGAGGGAGCCGGGGGTGAGACGAATTAATCACTGACAATCTTTCAACTCTGGGCTCGGTAAGCCTCATGAATAAGCCTTATTTGACACAATAACGTATTGTTAACATTGTGATTCGTAAGCCTCTATTATTGACCCTGTACTGCGACTGTTGGACTATTCCTACAGTGTAGGGGACGTGGTCAGGAATGTTTGGGGTTGTTTGTGGACACAGAGTCACTTGCAACATGAATATAGATTTGCCAAATCTGATCATATAAACTTTGATAAGAGACCAATAATTGGTTTATTGGATTAGCAAGTTTTTTGTAATCTGTATTTTTAGATTTTGTTTTTTACATAAGTAGCTAGTTTTTTAATAATAATAAAACTATACAACAGAAAAACTTTAAAAAAAGTGACGAAAGAGTTAACACTCAGTTGGACTGACAATCCGGACTCATTACAGAGAAACATTTATTTTTCAAATTTTTTCTGTATTTAAGGGATGGCCTGCTCTATTACCTTCTGACCCCAAAATCAATATGGTCCAAGAAAAACCTATGTGCCAGGTGTGAAGTGTCTAGGGACTTTCTATCAACAGCCATTGCACAGGTGGTTATCGCAGATAATGACTCGGTTTTAAGTAAACCCTGTTGGGTAATTAATAAGTGTCAGAATACTAACATTATTGGCTCGGCTTCAAAAACATATTAAAATGTATTCATGTAATAAAAAATATTTGTTAATCCCCTCCAGCTACCAAATTTCTTATTTCCTTCAATTTCTTACTCTTTGGTAACTTCTCTCACAAGCAGAATTTGAGAATATGGTAAGTAATTCTTCGACGTAATATTGGAAATAAAAAGTAAGTTTACGTAATATGACTAGGATAGATTAAGTGCCAATAACAAAAAGAGTTCAATTTACCATATTTAGCTCAATAATCAATTAATGGAGTTGGTACCATAAAGTCTCTCCATAGTTAGTTTACGTTATTTACGAAAGACAAGTTTTAGGAGAGAGTGGGGTAGAAACCAAGGAGTAGGATAAAACCTAGTATCTCGATAGTTCCCCTGCAAGTGCTGCGGTCTGGATGAAAATATATGAAGTAATTAGTAGCAGCAATATTATAACACAAACATATTACATGATTCCGTGAGATTATAGTTGACCTCCTGTTGCTAAATTACGTTCATAACTGAAAAACATATTTGAAACTGTTTTTATAAAAATATACAGCTTTAAAATATTTTATTCGTGTGTTTTTACACCAAACATCACATAATCAGAAATAGATAGGCCTATTAATTTATTAAACACATCGTGCTAAGTATTTTAAAAGTTTATGTGTGTATTTTATGTTGGAGCCTACTTCATGTTTAATCCAAT
Source organism: Homalodisca vitripennis (assembly GCF_021130785.1). Lineage (NCBI taxonomy): Eukaryota > Metazoa > Arthropoda > Insecta > Hemiptera > Cicadellidae > Homalodisca > Homalodisca vitripennis. The sequence goes on from NC_060208.1 coordinate 137,317,942, forward strand.
AAAACACTGTGAGACAAAATCAGGTATACATTTTATTCCTGTATAAGCCTATAAACTGCTTACTTACAGTTATAAGTTACAGTTACAGGGATAACATACTTAGTAGTTAAAATAGTACTAAGTACCCGAACAAAGAGTTAATATATGATTTATAAAAAGAGATCTTTGTTGTTATGAAATAATTTTTTTTATTTTAAGAGTGCGATAAAATTAAGTTTGTATAATTAAGAAGTTTGCTATGATTAAGGTGAGTTTCGACCTCCATAGGGTAAAATTAAGTTTTTCCTAAAATTAAAAAAGTCGTAAGTTACAAAATAATTGTTTTTAAAAATATAATCGCCATAAACATTACATTTTCTAATATCCTTCCTTTCACCTTTACACTTTATAAGTTTTAGTCATTATTATTTTAAATCAAGTATTTACAGTATTCCCACACTAACCGTACGTAATAAATGAAAATAATATTTGTTAAAATGTAATTGATAATTTATTGTTATATTAGTTATCAAAAATAAATTACTAACTCAAGATGCAAATATTTCTTTTACATATAACTAAGCTATATAACGGTTAATATGATCTATAATGAGTGTAATGGTTGAAAATCTCGTCCTCCCATTGGTTTGTTACAATTATTGTTAATCACACGAAAATAGTTCAATGACATCAAGGCGGTGTTGTCATATCGCTGGCGATCACCAACTGTTACCGCTATAACACGGCTATGTTCACAAATACTGTCTGCTTGAATTGTGACAAGATAAATGAATGAAATAAAATGTATGTACAGTATATTTAGTTTACGGTAACAGCTGATGATGATTATTTATTGCCACAGATGATGAGACGGATCATAATTTTTCAAAATATGTAAAAATGGCAACGGTGTTTGGCAAAGGGTATAAAGGGAGGATTCAGATGCACCAGCTAACACCGGAATAGGGGTTGCTCTAGGTAATATAATATTTTTCTTAACAAATAATAGCCCAATAATCAGGCATTGTACAGTTTTATGAAGTCCGAAGAGTGAGGATTGATCTTCACTATAATGGTAGGCTAATATAGTTAATCTATCGTGTAAAATGATACGAAAAACAAACAAGTTAATAAAGACTTTATCAACACTGTCAAGATGTACTTTAAATACAGGTAATAGATGTAAGTGAGGTAATGTAAATTATAGCTTAAACTATATTGCATAGCATAGTAAAACACAAAGAACACATTTTTAACCAAAGTGTGAAACAGACATTTGCAGAGTTGTATACTTAAAAGAAAAATGATTTGATGCTAGGCCGATGCGTCAATGGATGAAACAAATGAATGGAAGTATTTAACTTGAATATATAATAACGAAACAATTTATTTATTCCATTATTGAAGGTTGATATTTTTCACAATTTATGCAGACTCTCCTTAAACCTTAATGTGTACCTTTCAACCATATCTAACATTTTCGTTGGTTGTGGTTGAAACTGAACTATAAAACCAATTATCATACTTCAAAACTGATCCACAGTTGTCGGAATAGTTGCAAAATTGCATCTGGCTTTGTGAACAGCAGCAACTATGTCTACTAAGGGTATAAGTTAGCTTTCTCTAGAGGTTTGTCTTGCCAACAGTACCCAGAGAAACTTTGGTAAGTTTCTGTCTTTCCGTTAAAATATTTACAAATTTTCTTTTTATTTATTAACACCTCGATCGACATGGAGAAATTAAAAGAATATCTATAATTTTAGTTAATATTTAAAGAATAGATGTGTGTTTTCAAACAACGTGAAATTGTGCAAACTCTAAGTTATAATTTGATTACTTTTAGGGCTGCGTTAATAATAGTAATTTTATGAAGTAGTACAATGGAATTACTATAGTAATTTATTTATTTTGAAAATCATATAGTAATTTAAGGGATATTTTAAAATTTTTAAGGTGGTAAATTTTCTTCTATCTCGCCCATGTTAACTCATGTATTTCTAATTTATGCAATGCCTGCCTTATTTTCTTATGAAGCTCATCTTGAAATTTGTCTACTTTTGCGATTAACCTCCGGTCCAGCTTCCACAAAGCACTCACACACAGCTTTCCAGGCCTCAGATTGTATTTCTCAAACAACTTGCACTTCAAACTTCAGTGTATTTATTTTAACAGACTTATTTTGAGTGAAAAGCCGAGATAACATTGTTTAGTGAATCCATAACAAAATTTCCATAATTTTTGAATGAATAGCTTCAACAGTTTCAGTAACACTTGATCTTGTGATAAGGCAAAAGTTATTTTAATAAATCCGAGAGAAGTGTCGGGATAGAGCACCTCAATTTTTCAATAGAAATAATTTACGGAGTGTATAAATTGAAAGCGTTGGTAATGTTTTTGCTGACGGAGTAAAGCAAATTTGTGATGTGATAAATTGAGCACTATGATAAATTTTAGTGCTCGGGTGGGGTTCAAAAGTTGAACAAAATTGCAAATGGCTCTTATTTCAGGTTTACCGTGTGAGAAACATTTCTGATTCTAATCATTTGTACTTCACGCGTATAGTTTGCCTTATTGTCACGATTAAAAACAATATACACATATTCACTCTAAGAATTTAGTCAAAAAGTATTTACTTTCGGGCCTTGTAATCTTCATTCACTCTAAGTCATTCCCGGTACCCTAGACGCGTTTACATTATTCTCCTGATCAAAGACGTATACTGTATACATATTTAAGACTGGAAAGTTTTATTTAGTCAAGAAGTATCTACGTTCATTCATAGTAACCTACTTCCAGACTAAGGTGTTTCCGATGCCGTAGTAGAGTTTTCAATGTTTTCCGATCAAGAAAATATAGGACCGAAAATATTTCTTCAGTAAAAAGGCGTCTATCTCCATTCATAATAATTACCTTCCGGTCTAATGTTCTTCTGACGTCTTAGTAGCGTTTGCATTCGTGCCCTGATCAAGAAAATATATCAATGTATAGATCTGAAGTCTTATTATGTAAAAAAACGACTACTTCCAGTCTAAGGTATATCCGGTGCAGTAGAATCAATTGCTTTGTTGTTCCGATCAAGAAAGTATATGCATACGGGGGTTTGAAAAGTCTACTTAAGTCAATAAGTGACTACTTCTGGCCATTGTATGTTATTTCCGTTATCAGGAGTTTCCGGTGTCGGTAGTTTGTTGGGAGCATAATACACCTGAGTGTAAAATTTCACCTCTTAACAACAGCGGGAAGTTAAAAATAAAATATAGTTTTTATGGGGGTTGCAACGTATTTAATCCTTTAAGGGTGGTTAATCTTTATAGAATAAATTACTTTGTTGAGAACATAAGGTATTCAAATTTCATCCATAGGGAAATTAATAAAAATACTTCTTCTAGGATTGTAGCCTTGTTTCTTCCCGTATTGTTAGTCGATCTTCTCTTTTCTACTTAAGTCATGAGGCATACTTACGCCAATGTTCAACTTTCTGGAATATAGGGAACTTGGAGAATTAGTGATGAGTGTGTGAATGAATGCTTTGTAACAATGTGTAACAGACTTCCAATAACATTTGGAGTATCGAGTTTTTATGATTGTATAAACAAATATGTACAATACACTGATAATAACTTGATTATTCATACATAACTACAATTTACTATTACATGAAAAGAAATATTAAAGTGGAAAGTGTACTGTTGTTTATACGATCCCTCGTATACAGGGATATCAATCTCAAGGTACCCAATATTGGGATCTCAGAATTTGAATTTGACAGCAAACTTTAAATTAAGAACTTTATCTTATTTTTTATGCTTATTAAAACTAAATAGTTTAAATTTCAAAATTTAGCCGCCATTTTCCAATATGACGGTATTTTTGAAATTCATTATTAAAACTCTTATTTCCTGTATTAAAAACATACTTTAAATAGATTAAAAGTAATTATATATGAGGTCTTGATTATGACTTACAGCAGGTTTTCACAGTGACCTCCATCTCCATAAATACATAATTAACATTAATCTAAATACGAGTTTTGTATAAAATACAATTCTGTATTTGTAAAATTACAATAGCTTTCTAACATTCCATTGAAAAATGTTTTGCACTCCTAATTAATTTTCGTTTGTTTGAAAATTGAAAAACATGTTTTTCTCAAACTTACAGCGCCTCTAACGGCTAATAGATTAAGTGTATAAAAATAATACCAAAAAATGAAAATGTCTTACAATTTCATATTAAATCCCAATCCGTCAGAAAAGGAGGTTCTATAACAAAATTCAAAGTGGAAAAAGTGATCGCATTTTTAAATGTAAACAACGTGATTGTAATAAGTATAACGAATAAGGTAAACTTCCCGATTTAAAGTTTGCTGTAAAATTAATAATTTCTGGTATCCCAATGTTGGTCACCTTGGGTTGATCAACCTGTATTTAACGGAATATGTGCCGAATCATACACATATTTAATAAGAGATGTATTTTATTTAATAAAACACGTATATAACATTATCATCCAACACCAAATAAAACATTCAATTAGAAAGCGACATATAATTCTAAGAACAAACATGATTCATAAAAAATATATATTTAAATTTATATATGCAACTGTTCAGTTCTTTATTTTGAAAGTTTCACGTAACACTCTTTACTCCTACTTTTAAGAAGTGGTATTTATGTTACTAAATTTCTTCTTATCATTGTTATAATGTATTCTAGCACTCACAAAGTGCTGATTTTTTTGTCAAATACGCCAATTCTGGCAACTATGCACTACCGTGGTCGTGGTAAACTCAATGCTGATGTATTAAGCTACGGTAACATTAGGTCATACATTACTTCCTTCATTCGAACAAATTTTATCTGTGCATTAATCGACACCATTGTTCGTCTTTGTATTTGTATAAATAATTATAATATGGTATTTGTCTTATCACATCGTTTCGCCATACATAATTGATGATATTTTGCGATATGTACGGAAACATGCTCGTTGATAAAATTGGGTCTGGAGGTGCCAGAAAATGCGTACAAAGGCGTTCTTTAATGAACACAAAGTATGCAAATAAGAGAGCATAAAAGGTGGTAATCGTCGTTATCGATAGATATAGAGATTTAAGTGTCACAAAACAGGAAAAGGTGCTCTTTTGGCAAAACGATAAAGCTTTTGCTATACCAAATTAAAATAAAACTAACGGTAACTATATTTGAAGTTAAAAAACAATATTCAACATCTGCAAAAAAAATTCCATCTGGGTATTATTTTGACAGAACCTTCCTGATTAATACAGTGGCTCCATCAGCACTACATGTATTGTCAAAATAAATTGCGGATCCATCATTTAGTCAGGCAGAAACAATACGGTGTGCACAATAAGCAATACAACAACAATCAGGGGGCTGTGCACGTGATATAATGAAGGCTGTGGTTTGATACCCCTTCCGCCCCTCCCACCAGTCCCATTCTACGTCATCAATCAACCGTGATTTGTAGTTTCAATACACGTCACTGAGGACCACATCATAGCTGTTATCGCAAGTGCATCTGCCCCATTGACGTTATAAATGAACGAATTAAACACTGATTATAGTAGAATACAACTTTAATACACAATTTTAAGTTATAATTTGAAGTACAGTCCAAGTTTACTTAGTTCAAAATATGGGATAAGATATTTGAGAATAGATAAGAAGATATAGGCCTAAAAATTAATATAAATTAATATTTTCATAGATTTGCCACATTGTGGTTCTTAATGTGCACAATTTAACCTGGTGGCAGTGTTATGATATAAAATTCCATCATATTAGTGAAAGGAGAAGTAAAATTAAAATTTGTGATATTATGCTCTCTAACAAAGTTCTGTATATTTATATTTTAATAAGGCCAAAATTAACCCAAACACATCATATTTTGAACAGAAGGCTACGTTATAAGTAATGTTATAGAATTGAACTAATACTCGTATATTACATTTTAGTTCACAGGGGAAATGCGCATAAATGAAACAATTATTTTATTGCATTGCATGATAAAAAATATCCAAACAATGTTTGAATCCACATATTCTCAGTAATAGCTGCATTAAAAGCATTTTACACGAACTACATCCAGTATAGGCACATACTACGTTTTAGAAACTAAAGAGCTTTGGCAGGTTTCTAATTGTCTTATTACCATTTATGCTACTAGTACAATAAAAGGATCTAATAAAAAGGTCTAAAGGATCAATTTCTGGCTAATAGAGTTTCTATTAGTTTTTGGCCTCATGAATATACCAAATTCTAGAATATTTCAGTGTATAAGACCCACGGACTCTGGTAACACTCCGTAACTTGGAGCTTTTAGACTGAAGTAACTTGCCTAAGACAATTCACGGTGTATAGTAGTTCATGAATTTCTGGCCCGGAATCCAAAAGGATTGCAGCATGTGAGAACTCACGGCTTTGGAAGTTTCCCACCTCTGGATGCTTTTGGTTTCTCAAACTCTTGGTTAATATAACGTTCTACTCTATCTGAACTTCGTGAAAATTGGAGTTCCCAATCTCTGATAGTTCTGGTTTTATTTAATCTCTTGGCCTCGGAGTACCCCTAATCTAATAGAACGCTCACTCTCTGAAAGATAAATACATCTGGTTTATTCCAATTTTAATTCTTTCATAACTACCAAGCAATGGTAGCTCCTATCCTCTAGCAATTTTCTTCTAGGTCTCTTGGAGCTCTTAATCTTTGCTGTTCTGGGATCTCAATGTATCCGAGTAGCGTAACAAGAATTATAGTAGAAATGTTTCATTAAATATTTTTATTGCATTTTTCGTTTTTTTCTTCCACTTTCTGTCCAGTGCGTTTGCCTTCACCGAGATTCTAGCATAATCAGTTCAAGAATCATCATCATTGACTTTGAATTTAAAGAGTACAAAATTATCTCTTCATTTTTAACTAGGAATAGTATTTAATTATGAACCAAATAAGTGATTGTTTGTATTTCAACAGACAGTTTTGATATCTGAATATACTTTAAAATGTATAATTCAAATTATTAGGATGGCCAATTAAACGTACTACGGATAAACCTTCTCAGCTCGAACGAAAAGTTTAAAAATTAAAATGCAAAAGCGAACAGGAATAGGCTCTATAATATTCATAACTATTAAAATGACGAGGGCACTGGCGTCGCGAGCGGGGCTGGTGTTAATGTGTCTGTATAATTCAGCAGGGGTGGGTGTGAAGCCACCCGCCACCCCTACCCCCTTACCCCCTCAATGGATAACCGGTGTCGGCCTTGTCCCTGGAGGCCCCATAACTCTCTGCTATCCATTATACAGCGGGTGACTTGTGTATAAACAACGACACTACTAGTAGGCCACTCACGTGACTCATCCTCACCACACAATCTGCCAACCTATGAATATCAGCCTCAAACTCTGAACCTCCGTCCTCCCGATTAACCGTGTCCAATCCTTTGGTAGTATGTAATACAATAAACAACGACAATACAGTAGGCCACTCACGTGACTCATCCTCACCACACAATCTGCCAACCTATGAATATCAGCCTCAAACTCTGAACCTCCGTCCTCCCGATTAACCGTGTCCAATCCTTTGGTAGTATGTAATACAATAAACAACGACACTACAGTAGGCCACTCACGTGACTCATCCTCACCACACAATCTGCCAACTTATGAATATCAGCCAAGTATGTTGTATTGTATGTAACATAATAAACAACGACACTACTAGTAGGTTACTTACGTGACTCATCCTCACTCACCACACAATGTGTCAACCTATGAATATCAACCTGAAACTCTGAACCTCCGTCCTCCCGATTAACCGTGTCCAATCCTTTGGCAGTATGTAACTCTACAAACTCAGCGCCTTTTAATTCTCCTTCTTTAACGATAGTTTCTTAGGCAACGTAAGAATAAATGTATTCTATTGTATCCTTCTTAATCGATTCCTCTAATTTATCGTTTCCAGAATCGTACATAAAAATCGCGAATCTAGGAAAGAGATGCATTCTATTCGGTTCACTAGTTTGGAATCTCCGTTGCCCATAGCAATCATGTCTAGGGTTTCCAGATCCGACTATATAGATCTGACTATATAAGAAGGCGAATCAAGATCGAAAGAGCAGCAAGTGTTGTAAAGACCTGATAGTTCGTCCACAAACCTCACCCATGAGAATCACGAGACAATATCTAGCAATAATAATAGCTTATATATGATATGTAACGAAAGTGTTATTGCGAGTAAATAAATATCTTTTATGGTGTTATAATATATAAAAATACCTTAACAATCTGAAGTAATAACTAGAATGATAACAATGAACTATTATCAGCGTAAATACGCAAATAACTTAAATTATTATGTCGTGAAAACGAATGTATCCACATATTATGAGTAAATGCGAATGTTTGTGATGACGTTTGAAAGTTTGATTATATTTGAGTTAAATTTGCACTGAACCTTAGCGAAGCCTGTTACGCGATACGTGGCGTGGAGTAGATACTCCTACCTTGGTATAAAATACTTATTACATGAACGTAATAACGTTTGTCTTAGTGTACTGCTAACAGTAGCAGTAGTAATGTAAACGTTTTGCTGTAAATTGCAACATTGGTAACAAGTGCTAACCGTTTGGTATATTTTGGATATTCAACATTAATTTCCTTTGACGTTTTAGCACGTAATATTTACAATAGCGGAAAGAACAAAAACTCGAGCATCTATATGACTTAACGAATCATTAGATTTGTGAATACTATTTGAGGAAACAAACGAATACAATAAGCCCGTAATGATTGCTAATGGGATTACAAAGCAATACACCAGGCGCAGAGTGTTATTTTTCATGACAGAAAAGCATCTAGGAGCCTATCACTTGATGTCTGCCTGTCTGACTGTCTGTCTGTCCGCATGATATCCTGAAAATGAACTGACCTATAGATTTGAAATTGTGCATGGAGCTTCATTTACTCGTATGTATATATGAGGAACACTGAGATACATGATGGCGCATGTCACTTCATTGGATTTGGCTGAGCGTTAGCGAGAGAAAATGGAACAATAAATAAATTTGTTAACAAACAAAGAAGATTTATAAGAGATTTTAACATGTGACATATTAACACACGTAGCCTAAATATCCACACTTATAATTTTATCGTGACTTGGTGTGTTTATTGAAACTCTGATATAAAACCAACGTAATGAAAACATTGTGAATGTATCATGTAGCAAGATATTTCAAGAAAGATTCATATAGCCTATAGACTTGCGTGAAACTTCAAGTCTACATAGACGTGAATGAACTCTATGATGGTGCATTTATAACCATGGAATTCTGTTGAGTGTCTTACTTTTAGAGATTTAAACTAATTGTAAACATATTTATTAAATCGGGAAAGTTCGTATCTTTGTGTGCTTGTGTGTATGCCTTCACAGGATATCCACACATTATCTTGAAACAGCTGGGCCTACAGTAAATAGATTTACCACCAATTAAGTCTATTAAAGGGTAAGGACCAGCTGTAAATTAAGATTTTTCACTCTATCCTTTATACCCGAAGTGGAATACAAGTGGAGAAGTAGTACATGCACTTATAGAATGATGGGCTGTAGTAACTCCTCAATCGAACGTAAGTATATATCTGCAAAATTAATTAGCTCCAAATATTATTTTGGCGAAACAGTTACTCTTTTAAAAATAACAATAACTAATAATTGTTTTGTTTTATGTTGGATTTTGAATGTGTATGAGCACTTCTGGTTCGAATGAAATATATCTCTAAAGCTTTAGAGATATATTTCATTCAAAAGGCGTGTACTTCCGGTTTAAGGTGTTTTTTGTTCAATACTTGATTTTGCATAAATGTCCCGGTTAAGAAAAAGTATAAGTACGTGGGTATGAGATGCCCCTATTTGGTAAAAAAGTGTTTTCCTAAAAACACTGTAATTTACACCTGTTTTTGCTATTTCAGGTGCCATAATTGAATTTGACCTATTGCCCCATTCAAAACCATTATATATTCCTTGGTCTGTGAAGCCTGTTTCTGTTAAAAGTTCAATTCAATTTCTCTATTCAAAATTGTACAATCTGTACAGGATAGTGTAACATAACATAAAGACTGGGAATATACCAGCTAACTTGTGCACAAAATTCTGTTAAAAATTATTTATCAAGATCAAAATTAGGCTTAGCCTCTCATAAATCCTTCATTTTACAATAATACTTATTTAAATGGTAAAGTAATTAATTTAACTGTAGCTAAGTTAGCTGAAACAGGTGATTAAAATGTAAATCACACTTAACAAAAATTAAATTAAAAACTAAACAGAATAATTAAAACCTATAGGTTTTGCAACAGCCTAAAAATATGTCGCATGTTAAATAGTAAAGTTTTCTCTGATGTTTTCAGTACAACACTGATCTAGCACTGCATAGTTAAAATTTGCAGTTAAAAGTATATTATTACTAAACATTCTAATTTAATTATCTGGATAAATTATTAACAGATTACAAAAAATATTCAAATATGTTGTGTTGTTACTTTTAAGCTTATGTATGCTTTCAAGGCAATAAATATCAAGAAGAGATTTAATATGGTACTTAAATGAATAAAAAAATAATTTTTTGGTGATATTATAACGTTTACATGGAACACTTCATGCCATTTTAACAGTATATTCAATTAATAACAAGAGTTTGCTGCAATGTATTTCTTATAGAAATTTTCACAACTGTAGAGGCCAGTGGTTCGGAGCCCTGAGCTTAGAAAAAAATCCTTCCTTAGTGCGCCTCTATGGAAAATTTGATATTTAAACCCAACTTTGCTTTGTTTTATAGCTTTAATACCTTAATAATGAGAAGACACTGAGTGGTCCTTAAAATGAACAGTTTTTAGCTGATCCAAGAGGTTATTTGTTGTAAATAGTTAATTCTGACTTCTAAAACTTTCATTCGGCTGCCGTTTTGTATTGGGTTAAGACAGAGAGCTCTAGTTTCCGTTATTAGTTTTCTTTTATCAGAACCTTCAAAATGTGTAACCTTACTCTTAGGTTTATCGTTTAAAATTTTTGATTTGCCCCTGAATACCCCCTATTTTGGGTTTGCAAACGAAGTAGTAATGATGCCCAAAAAGTACTTTATATGACATAAAGGTGTGCAGAGTTTAGTTCTTCTTGCGTGAGCCGTTACAATATTGAAATGGGGTTCCCAGACGGATCTTATTATCCCTGTATACAGCTAGATGTATATATTCATATACATAAGTACTCGTACATTGATGGAGATTTTAATTTGCAATCTCAACGCATCATAGGCAAGTTCCTCTAATTTTCTGAGAAATTTTTTTGTTCTTTTTGGACACTTCCTAGATTGTCTCATCGGCCAATAACAGATCACTTAACCTTTAATGTTTTCGGTTCTAATGACGTCAAAGTTTTCATAAATACGTTGAATTCTACTCCCATTATTTATATTAATGGGGGATTAAATATTGACCCTTTAATTGTTGATGATTGCCTAGCAATAGTGATGATTTGATTTATTACGATATTAGATATATCACTCTGCCTGTATCTACTCTCATCATGTCTCCCATAATGTACTGCCGAGAAGAGAGTGGTGTATTTCAGTGGACCAGTAGCCCTAATTTCTTTCATATACATTATTAACAAAAGATTTACATAAAATCTGTAACACGGAAAACAAAAAAAAATCAGATTTTGAGTGAAAATTCAATTTGAACAATTTAGGAATCAAAACAAACGGAGCCTCAAATTAGATTTTCCAAAAATATCTGTAGAATCGATACGTGAATAATTACGATATTTGTTTTATTTCAATCAAGCATTAAACAAATACTGCATTTTTAATGGAAAACTGGACCGATTTATTGTAGGCCTACTGCTATCAATGTAAAAATTATACCATTAAATTATTCCACCCAAAGAGATCAACCTTTATGGACATAAACGTTTCGTTCTCCGTAGTGTATCTTTTACTTCCTTAACAATTTTATAATGGAGGTATTACGAAATGCTTATGCTATTTTGTACATACATACTGCTTACACAATTCTTATGATGGTTAAAACATAAGTAATTGATTCTTCTAGTTGGATATTTAGTAAAACTGCATTAAAACGATGCCCATTTAATCAAATGGGCTATTATTAGAAATAATTTAATTGTGCTCACAATTTAGTCAGATATATACAAGAAGTTTTCAGATAGATTTCCTTCCAATATGTCGGCGATCTCAAATTTACTTCTCAATTATTTATGAGCATTGAGAAAATTAATTTTTATGAAAAAGTGGTTGTAATGTGTGTATTTAAAATGAGCCATATTAATATTCAGCTGTCACAAAATATTTCGTTTTCTTCCGTCTGAGTCGGATGGTCTATTTTACAGTACAACTACAAAAGTTAGAAAATGTAATGGACAAATAAATATTATTTACATCTCAATAAAGCGCTATTGATGACCACAAGTAAGCTGACAATAAAGTACAACCCAACCGAGCGTATTGCTTGCGTTTAGGCGAGCACTAAAAGTAAACCCTCAATTTCTGGAAGGGAGGCTTCAGGGCGCGATCAGGGATTCAGGAGGAGCGACGACATCGCAATAACGTCGCGGGCACGGATACCCTCCGCCGGATTGAAATAATAAATAATCTGGCTTTATTTTATCGGGAATAAACGATCTATTGATCAACCTTGACTACACAAAGACCGGAATCTCCGGTTGCCATGGTGACGGTCTTGCGCCCTGGCGCCAAAACGCTGCGAGCTTACTGCTTTTTGATTGGCACTCCGCAGTGCGCGTCCGCCTACTTTTCAATTGTCCCGCTTTGTACAGGGGCCGGGCGTAATTACATTCCACAGCCGGCATAAGCCGTTGTTTCCATCATTAAGTGCTCTTCGCTCCTAGTGCTACCGGTTCATAAAGCTTGTTTTTATTTATTTGAGTATGTACTCGAGGAAATGGTTCTTTTTGATATGGTTCTCACGAATATTCGAGTGCTGTTTCTCACAGCTGCATGATGTGAGGATTGTTAATAAATAAATAAATTGCTGTTAAAATGACTACTTTTAAAACACATTTTTTCCAGGAACGATTAAAAAAAGCCTATATAGTACAAAGTTCCCTATTAATTTGACTATTTTAAAATATCTTTACTTACTAGGTTTTACTATTCTTATCGCTGTCTTACATTTTTTGCACAATGTATTCTCTAATAAATTGAAGTATTTCATACATTTAGAACATGTCAACAAGAAGTAAATTCTTTGAAATAAAAATACTTTCAAAATTATATGAATCATCACTTAAATTACGTCATTAACCCGAGAAACATTTCGCTGTTTCGTAATTTTCGTAAAGGGACTCTTACTACAGATGATATTATAGATAATAATGGACAATTCGTTCTAAATATATGCTAATCATGACAATGCACCTATAAACTATACTGTTTCATAGTTTTATTTTCAAGTAAGTCAGTAATAAGTTCAATTAATGAATTATTTTGTAAACTCTTGGTGTGACGTTTCCATAGTATCAAAACAAACAAAAAATCGAATATTGTAAATAAAGCGTACTAGGTTTTAAAATTTCAATTCACAAATTTCCGCCGGATGGTAGTAGTCTCTGGCCATCATGCTTGGTTTGTGATCAGCAGCATACGGGTGCTAAGCGTCCTGCTAAAAATTTATAATAAAGGTAATGCGGCTATGATGTTGCTTATGAGGTTTAGTTGACACCCTTTTGAAATAATGCGGTAAGAAGCATAGGCTTGTGAGGAGTTTTAGTGGACGAAAGCCCCACTCAGCGACGCTGAGCATTACCAATCGGGAACCGCTACAAACGAATCAATAACAAGATGCGCATAACCATGTAAAGTGGAAAACAAGACCGAAATAGGCAAGAATGAAACTATGTACAAACTGCACTGAAGAAGAAGAAACTGAGAAATAACAAAAAACACGTTGCCTCAAACGTAGTTGGTAAACCTATTCTCTTTTATCAAATTCCCGGCTCGTTTTGGCATATATATTAAAATATTCTTTATGCTTGATAAATATTTACTATACCCACTTCAAATTAGTTGTTAATTTTTTCAAATATAAAATTCTTAGAAAGTGAAATGGGGAACAACACAGAACATTGTGCGGAAAGCTAAAAAAAATTAAATAATCGAAAAAGCAATTAGTAGTTGAACGATCCCTTTAATTTCAAGCTGTTCCAAAAACCTTTTTTTTAAATAATTGTTTCTGCTTCTTTAGCGCAATAATGTTACCCCTGTTGAAAAATACTAAGCATATTTCGCATTGAAGTAAATTAGATTTAATTTAATTCAGCATTACCACATTGTATTTTTTAACAGCGTCTGATTAGCTCTAGAATAATTCAAAAGCTTACAATCTCAACGCATGTGGAAGATTCACTATTTATTTTTCAAATAGTACATTCGTATCAAATATAAGGAGTAAACAAAACCTCACCTGGACATGATTCCGTTAGTGACGAAATTTAAAATGTTTCAAAAATGACATATTTCATTACTTTATGCATCTCTAATTAGAGAAGTATATTTTAACAATAAGATTTTGGGATTGTATTTATCAAAACAACTGTTCAAACTCAGAGCAACGTTAGGTTGTTGTGATTGTATCGTAATTCTGGAAATAAAATGTATAATACCGTGCATTTTATTATCAGTGACTTAGATGTTCTTGACGCTTTGTAACAACCGTTATGCAAGGCTGTACCGTTATGAACGCTGTAATAAGAACCAAGCACATCGAGTCGAGGAATCAGGCAGGTGTGTTCATATATCAATTGCTTATATAAAACAATATTATTTAGAATGTGACATAAATAATTTCAAGTAGTAAGAACCCAATCCAATGTTCAAATTCGCTTGAAAATATCTTCTAAAAAAACAATGCTTTTTTACTTTAAAACTAAACTTGCTATTGGAATAATAAGCAGTACACTAAGTGTACTGAAACCGGTACAACAGTTTGAGCTTCAGTTTGTTGAGCGGTACAAAGAATCTTAGTGTTTCTGGAGGGTTTTAAGACTCTCCTGCGCAGGGATTAAAATCATATTTGTTAAGCAGCTTGTCATTTGTCAACAATAGATCAAACAAATTTTCGGTTTAATAAACATCAAGTTAATTACTGGACGACTATTGTACTATAATCCAAAAATAAAGTCTTTGTTTAGTTAATATCTCTTAAATTATCCATTGTATGACAGTTAAATGTGAAACATAATTATATAAAAATAAGGATTTTTTTCTAAGTACCACTGTGTTAAAGCGTAGTCACTGAGAGAAAAACTCGATTCTGCATAAGTATCTTGGTTGTGTGGAACAACTAGGTTTATGTGATTTCCAGAAGAGATAAATACCTGGAGCGTTGACATAAATGGAAAATTGTTTCCTATCATCACATAAGTATATATAAATCCAAAGCCTATCTTGTTGCTTCACGTAATGTTCCACAACTTTCCATTGACTATTGTAAGGAGCCCTGACACAAAGAACAAAACTTCCTCTGTCGTCCCTATGTAGTTTAAGAGGACTTTTCCAAAAGCGTGGACATTGGACAAATCCCATTCTCTGCACTGAATCATGTCCCGATGATTCAGAACGTATAACCCACATAGTCCCAAAACCAAACAATAGTGTAAATTTTTCTTTGTACGATTGAGTTACGCTGTACTCATGAGAGAAATATAGCAATCTACTCTATCCGATTTTTCACAATTTGTTATGTGCGACTTCCAAAGAAGGCAATATCTTGAAATAAAACCACCAGTTTCACAAAAGAATATTCATAGAAAATAGGTATAAAGGTCGGTGTTTAAAAAATGCTATAGAAACAATTCTATGTGAGGGGCTGATCTCGTAGCTCTGGTAGTAAATATTTGAAAGATAACAATAAAAGTTATGTGGTGCACCTCTGACGTCAGACCTCAGAACTAACTGAAATGATCCTCCGGACCTTGTACACTTCGTCCGTATGAATGATGTAACTAACACAGTCAAGGTATTACCTATATGTAGAGACATGCTATCATATTATTCCCAGCAAAAATGTAATGTAAGTAAAAATGAAAACAATGTAAATACAGAAGATATTAATACTTTTATAGCATAACAACCAGTAGTTATGCGTGTTTTCATCACAATAGAAATCCTCATCCCCGCACTATTATCTTGCCGCAAAATTTTTGAAAGTTCATAACCTTTACCAGATAAAGCATCGACGCCTCTATAGATTTTTCCCTGGGGTACCTCGGAATCCTCTCCTCTATTATTTATATTCCATGACCCCAAGCCCGGGGTCATGGTTTAGTCGATTAGTCGATTAGTCGATTCCAGCAACATTTAAGACTAATTCCCTGCCACCACTACTCTTACATCACAACATTTTAGAGATTCTTTGTTAGTTCATAAACCTTCAACAACGGAGATATAGAGTTACCATATTGGATTCAGAATCACAGAAGTGAAATGCATACCTCGGGAAAATGACGAGAAGCAATACTGCTAGAGCACTAAATAACTTTATGTAAAAATATGTCATTCAATAAAATGTTCAGCTGTAACACTTCATTATAAACAGAAATTAAATAAACTTGTTCTGCATTAATATTCACGTATTCCTTTATTAGATGAGAATATTGTAGGAACATTAAATTTATAGCTTCAAAAGGGTGGTTTTAGATAGAATTCCAGCTGAGAGGAAGCTGCCAACACTTGCTCTTCGCGGAAACTCCAGGCACGCACAAATGAAAGGTTGACTAATGAAATCCGGCAGCAGGTAGCTCGTGCGACCCTCAACGAGATGAAAAACCCGCTTTGATGCAGAAGCGGAGGCTGAGGGAGAGAGCTCTCGACACTGCATATTACACATGGAGAATGTAATAACAGTTGCAGAGCACGGTACGGTACCTGCAGGTCGCGTGGCGGCAGGTATCGAGCGGCGCGGCGCGGCGGTGCTGTCAGCAGCAGCTCGGGGGGTGGCGTGCGGGGGCGGGGGCGGCAGACAAGTGTCAGGCTCGCACTTTCAATCGCACGCCATCTCAGGACTATTTGTTGAATCGCCCATCAAATCCTCCCCAGCCAAACTTCTACCGTATGGGCAGACTGCAATCTTTCCAAAGGGAGATAAAATAAAACTTGGTTGGATTTGTCACTCGAAGAAGATTGCCACACGCGGTCGTAGTGCTTCTTAACAACTTTTGAACATTTTTACTGCTTAAATTGTAGTACAATTTGTATTCGATTGGGAGATGTTTTTGAAAACTAAACAACATTTTAGTCCCAAATGTGTTTTCGAGTAACAAGAAGAATACAAAAAAAAACCATTTAGTCATTCCACGAATATTTCATTGTGAGCGTGTACAGTAGTATTTGGAGATGTGTCGTAATAAGACCTACAGAAAAACGGCTGAAGATGAGGACGTGAAATTTTGCAGTATGTACTGAAAGAAAAATGATGGGAGCGACACGTGTTTTTATTTATAAAAAATAAAATTTCCACGAGTCATAAATTATGTAAATAATCACATTCTTTTGTTCATTAGTTTTTCCTCAGATCTGATTACAAAATTGCCTTAAACACTTCAGTGCCTATCCAAGTTTTGTAGTATGATAAAAATTTGTATCTTCTCTTATTATAGAACAAAATAACTTTCAAATAAAAATAAAAATCTAACCAAAAATCCAGTTGCACTACCAAGTTTAAAGTACACGTAAAATGACCACCTGAGGGAAAGACAGACGAAGCTATCCATTTCCAGTTAAATGTTCAGAGAATTTCCCTTCTCTTTACTTAAGCTGCAGTGTTATAAAATTTAGCGAGTAATTAAAAATATCTTTACAAAATACTGATGCAGTGGACACGTTCTTTGGCGTTAATTCCATATCGCAGAACCAAGATATTTTATAACCAAATTATTATTATTATTATTAAGCCATAACTGAGTTGAATAATTCAGTTGTAGACTTAATTAAACATAATAAAACACGATAACTAAAGATTTTGTGACACTTGTAGCAGTGCAACAACTAAACGACATTTTGGAGATCAAAATATGGTAAAATCACAATTGATATTATTATTTATTTTTACTCAAGTTTTGACCTAATTCTTAAATTTTGTCAGTACTTACGAAGTAGTAAATAATATGATGGGCTAGAGTTCAAAATATGAATTTAGAATGAACTGCAAATGTTCCATATAAGTGGCGTTAGTTACCCCAGGAAATGACAATATCAAATGTCTCCAGGCGATGTTGAAGAATGATATAGTACAAAAAGTTGGCACTTCTGTTTACATGAGCTAAAACAGCTGATGTTGCATCATTGCAATTTGTCGTGTTTATACGTTTCTTTGGATAAGGTTATATTTTGTCTTTGTTACTTGGTTGGTTAACGTCAAACCGTGTATCACACAGGCCTACCACAAAGGAAGAAAAAGTTTTTTGAAGTTTGCCAGAACTCATTTTGCTGTCAATGGTCATCGGAATTTTTGGAGAACATTCAGAAAGGATCCTCATCGGAACTCCATAGCTCGTTGGGTGAGGCAGTTTGAGACAACTCTGTGTTTTTTTGTACAGACTACGGAGGACGCTGTGGTCAGAACTGAGCTAAGTATGCCCTCGTCCTATAACATAAACCCGAAAAGCCGGTAGGGTAGTTCATATACCACAATATACAGTATGCGTGTAAACCTAAGCTTATAAGACTTACACCGTACAAACAACAACTGTTACAAGTATTCAAACTGACAAGACAAAGCGCATGGACATTTGCATTTCTATGATTCAACAATTTCAAAAAGATGAAGTTGTCTCGACATAGTAGTGTTTGGCTACCTTCTACCGGCTACCTTCCACCCCAGTGTAAATCGCTACAGCTGAAGAAAATTGGGATTAACTAAACCAAAGGAGTTTGTTGAGTACGATAGGAAATCAGCTAAACTGAATGTTTTCGTGATTTTAGTAACAGTAAGTGGGCCCTTCTACTTAATTGAACGGGGTCTTTTCTAGTATGTCCCCGCATTCTCTATTTTAATTTATATCAGTTAGATTACGTTACTAGAGCTACAAATGTAATTTCTAAAGGTAATTGAGGTTAGGTTAAGCTAGGTTTTTGACACTAATTTGCAAAAACAATAAATTGAAAAACGAGTTTATTAATTTGTACGAAAAAACACAAATTAGTAATGAAAGATGTTTAAAATAATATACTATTCTGGTGGCCAGAACGCTTAAATGTCCTCCAGGATTTGTTCGAACAAAACTGTGTTTTGGTGGCGATGTTTCCACAGAAACTCACACAAGTATGAATCTAGCAAGTTGCGACTTGTACCGCATTCGTTCCTATTACGCCGTTTTGCCGACGCCCAGAGCGATTCGATTCTCTGTGTGTGTGCTCCTGTTGTAGGATCAACAAAATTTTCAGAATGGGTTAGATCACGCGATACTTGTCCGCTGCGCAGCGCTTTGCGCTGCTTGCTCTTTTAGAAAAAAACATTAACTCGAGCTTGCAAAGTCCAAGCCCAGATCAAGCGGCGCGCGTTTATCACTGATATTTAATTACGATCCTTGTGAATGCGGGGACATATTAGGAAAGACCCATTGAACGCACAGTGTGTATGGCATTGTTTATTTAGATATCATGTCAAATCTGCTCATTCCTAAGGTTATAGAAAATAAACTAAACATAATTTTTGCGCTAGATTTACTACAAATCTAAGGTTCGTGAGTATTATTTAATTTTTACGTTTCCAGACCGCCGGGCTATGCTCCTGCGTACTACAAATCTGATGTTTGTGAATATTATTTTATTGTTACGTTTCCAGACCGCTGGATTGAGCTCCTGCGTACTACAAATCTAAGGTTCGTGAGTATTATTTAATTGTTACGTTTCCAGACCGCTGGATGTGCTCCTGCGTACTACTACAAATCTAAGGTTCGTGAGTATTATTTAATTGTTACGTTTCCAGACCGCTGGACTGTGCTCCTGCGTACTACAAATCTAAGGTTCGTGAGTATTATTTAATTGTTACGTTTCCAGACCGCTGGACTGTGCTCCTGCGTACTACAAATGTGATGTTCGTGAATATTATTTATTGTTACGTTTCCAGACCGCTGGATTGTGCTCCTGCGTACTACAAATATAAGGTTCGTGAGTATTATTTAATTGTTACGTTTCCAGACCGCCGGGCTGTGCTCCTGCGTACTACAAATCTGATGTTTGTGAATATTATTTTATTGTTACGTTTCCAGACCGCTGGATTGAGCTCCTGCGTACTACAAATCTAAGGTTCGTGAGTATTATTTAATTGTTACGTTTCCAGACCGCTGGACTGTGCTCCTGCGTACTAATATCTGATGTTTGTGAATATTATTTTATTGTTACGTTTCCAGACCGCTGGATTGTGCTCCTGCGTACTACAAATCTAAGGTTCGTGAGTATTATTTAATTGTTACGTTTCCAGACCGCCTGGACTGTGCTCCTGCGTACTACAAATGTGATGTTTCGTGAATATTATGTTATTGTTACGTTTCCAGACCGCTGGATTGTGCTCCTGCGTACTACAAATATAAGGTTCGTGAGTATTATTTAATTGTTACGTTTCCAGACCGCCGGACTGTGCTCCTGCGTACTACAAATCTGATGTTTGTGAATATTATTTTATTGTTACGTTTCCAGACCGCTGGATTGAGCTCCTGCGTACTACAAATCTAAGGTTCGTGAGTATTATTTAATTGTTACGTTTCCAGACCGCTGGACTGTGCTCCTGCGTACTACAAATCTGATGTTTGTGAATATTATTTTATTGTTACGTTTCCAGACCGCTGGATTGTGCTCCTGCGTACTACAAATCTAAGGTTCGTGAGTATTATTTAATTGTTACGTTTCCAGACCGCTGGACTGTGCTCCTGCGTACTACAAATGTGATGTTTCGTGAATATTATTTATTGTTACGTTTCCAGACCGCTGGATTGTGCTCCTGCGTACTACAAATCTAAGGTTCGTGAGTATTATTTAATTGGTACGTTTCCAGACCGCTGGACTGTGCTCCTGCGTACTACAAATGTGATGTTCGTGAATATTATTTATTGTTACGTTTCCAGACCGCTGGATTGTGCTCCTGCGTACTACAAATATAAGGTTCGTGAGTATTATTTAATTGTTACGTTTCCAGACCGCTGGATTGGTTAATCTAGTAATAAAGACATATATTTGTTGTACTTATATCATTATTGTACCATCCTTTTTAAATAATCCTGTACAATACGATCTGAACTGTTTCTTCCTATTACCCCGATCAATGTCAGTTTATAATAAATCGGTTTCATTGAAATTCATGATAAATGCTGAACTGAATGAAATCACATCTTTCCAAATATAACATTTAAACAATTATGACACACAGGACAGCAACTCATTCGTGTTTCACATTATCGCCTGTCACAACGGATAAAGCTGCTTCACGGATGGTGTTGGTAAAAATGTGATTACTCTATGAAATTGCCGTGTTACTCTATGTCACGGGACCCGTTTTTTGATGCCGCGTCACTCGATCAGCTGGCTGGTTAATGAGACCTGTCAAAATATTCATCAGAGAACAACGTAAATACATTTATAGCGAGATGGCTGTTCCATGTAACCCCCCCCTCTTCACCGCCAAAACCTCCCCACTCTCCCGCGCAAAGGGTCCTTATTATGAGTTACAATGCAACTTGCTAACTGATGTTCCCCCGCTTCTCTCGGTTTGAGACTGGGGTGGCTGCCTCTTTCCACCCCGTGACGTGAAGTAGCGTAGCAGACTCAGAACAAAGCACCACACGCGTAGTTGCGTATTGCAACTTACTGTGTGGGGCAAAGACAATTATGTAGTTGATAAGAGTTCAGCACAGGAGCAGATAGTTAGAGTTGGACAGAATTAAATGAACTAGGTCTATCGATAAGGCGAACAACTAACAATATTATAGCTAACTACTTATAACATTAACGTCAAATTTACAAAAATAGAATTAAAATTTTTAATATATGGGCTTTATTTATTAGCATAACCTAACTATTATACTTTTTATAAATTATTTATATTAATTTTTTAATGCATATGAAAATAATACAATAATTTACTAACAAGTATGTATTGATTTAAAATAAAATCTATTAATTTATACATATAGAATGTTATATGTGCCTGGGCTCTCTCATAAAATTATATATATTCGGCTTAGAAATGCTATTACAATCATAAAGCTTATGGAGTGATAAAAAGAACTTATTAATTTATAATTATATATTTTTGATTACGGATTGTATAGACAGTAAAAAAATGTAAATCAAACTAAAAATCATGTTATTTTATAGACTAGATTATATTTACGGCCTTAAATGTATGAGTATATCAATTTGGTTTAATATGATTCTGCACTATATTAAATATACATCATATTTTATCAAAACCGGTTGTATTTCATACGTGCATAGTACCTTTTTTACTATTACAAAAATTACAGACAGCTTTATATCTAATCTGTAAAATAGTTGGTTTCTTATGTAGTATATAAATAAAAAACAAAAATTATATAATATTGTGCTTACTATGTCACCTATTCTACTGCACTTCTCTAAATGTACAAGTCAGATAGAAAGAATAATTTCCTTGAGTTACTGTTATTTATTTATTGTCGATTACAATTATTGCAATGTGGTGAAAAATATTGTTCGTTACACGTATACGTTTTATTTTGGTATGAGTATTACAACAATTTTGTAACAGTACATGTTATTTTAAACTAATTAAATTATTATACTATTTAAAATCAGTTTCTAAATCAGATAATTAACCCGACAAAAGTGGGGAATCTCCAGAAACCTAGTGGTCGTCCTAACTTATCAGGGTGTGTGCCGTATGATGAGCGATATTTTAATTGCACCACAGAGCACCGAGTAAACAATTAATCTTTCCCAGTTTATGAAATGAGACAAGAGTAATCGTTATGGAAATCAGGGAAGGATGAGACCCGCGCCCGGCCGCGCCCGCTGCTCTGTGTAATCAATATAAGACAGTCCACGTCCCTGGCAGCCGCGAGTAGCCGACCGACCAGGTGAGAGAACCTGAGCGCCACCTGGCCAGCTGATATCTGGACTGATCAGCTGTTTACTCGTTCATAACTCATCTAACGACAGGTAGCAGCTGGGCCGGCCACTGCCTCCTGGATTGGCGACTAATCGGCAGAGTGGATATATGTAAAACAGTATACTTATCTTTATGGCGATATAACGATAACATCAATCAATATATCGAAGGCGTGTATAGCTGTAATAACGCTAAATTGTGCGATAAACTCGTCTAAATTAAGTCAGTGAAAACATTAATAATCGAAACGGGAATGGTTGAGTGGTTTCAATACTTTACAAACAAATTAACAGCAGAGTAAACGGTATAAATTAAATTTATAATGCAGTATTTTAGTATTAATTTGCATCTAATAATCTTTCTTTGCACGATTTACAACTTAGTTAGTTCATTGGTTTCAATCTGAAGTAACCTTATTTAACTTAATTTGTGTTTATTGAAAAATTAAATTTTCCTTTTTTCGCACTTACTTTGTGTTCGGGTTATAAGAAATAATGTGCCAATCTTGTCGTGCTTTACACACACATTTTACTCGTCAATTATCAAAATGTACATGAGTGGCAACCCCTTATCATAACACGCTTTTATTCTTTTTTAAACTTACTGATGAGTTATGGTTAAAGATTAAAATGCATGAACGATCATTATAGATACACTAAAATGAGAGTTTGGAAGAGTTTGATTTATTTTAATTCATTTACTAATAATCAAAAACAAAAATTCTTAAATACTCTGTAGCACTTTTTATTGCAGAAATATTTAGTTCTAAAACTAATTTACCAATTTAAATTTATAACACCACGCTTATTTATCAGTCTGGCGAATGAAGGAACTAAATATAATAGAAATAAAAGGTCAGAGGAGATTTTTATTCATTATTTTATTTATTTATTTATTTTTTTAAGGAGAGGCCGATCTCCTTTTAAGCCTTATTCTGTAAGTCCTCATGGGCCACTGGTCTGTGCGAGGACCTTATCAAACAAAATAAGGGGGAGAGTCGATACAGTATGAGGTCGATGGTACAGATAAAAAGTGTAACGGTCACAAACAGGATTCAATATTGCCATGCTAGCATATTATCAAAATAATTAATGAATATTCATGAAAACAAGTACACAACAAGCGAGAGTTGAAGAGACGTCTAAGCTGCACTAAGCTGTCGAATAGCTGTTGGCAAACTCTAAGTGAAACAAAAGTTGCACTTCTGGAGTCTTAATCTTTCTGGAATTGATATTCCATCTAGATCCATCTTTTTTGGATTCTCTACATGATTGATGCTTGTTTAGCCTACACGTATATATTTAGAAAAGCTATGAGTTCTAAGATCCAAAAATAAATGTATTCAAAGAGCGTAATCAGTTATAAAGGAAATATTTCTTTTAATATTTATGTCTCATTTTGGATCATGTATAAGCAATACTGCTGTTATTTTAGAACACACGTGTTTTAACTTCAAAATAGCCTTATGAGATACAAGGAAATATCTCAGGCTCTATATAGTAGGACTTACTATATAAATTAAGTTTTTTTTTTATAGTTTTAGTTTTTAGCGTTGTTTCAACACGAATGCAATAAAAACGTATTTTAACCACTCAATTACACCCTCCAAAATTCAATTTGATAGACCAGCTAAGTTAGCCTATGACTTAGTTTGTGTGGATACTATACACTGTAGGCTAAAAATATACGAGATTGACGGGTGAATATAATATTTGAGTTATTTTAGTGCTGTAATAGTCGCGTTATACATTTTTTTCTAGAACTCAATTTCAGATTTTTATTGTTACAACACTTGTCTCTTATTCCCCCCCCCCCCGTGTGTTGTCTAAAATAACTCCCCATTTTTATGTATCTAGTTCAATTTTATGTTATCTAGTTTTATGAAAATACGTTTATTTGACAGCTGAGTTATCCAATATACATTTTTAGGTAGACTGACTAAATTTTATAAACCTATTGGTATGTAAACGTTGGTTTTTGGTAAAATTATTACAGATTTATAATATATTATAAACATAATTCGCGGAATTTATTTTGCTCACTTCTATTTTTATATGTATTTAAAGATTGTGTTTCACGGGCTTAGTGTATCTCAATATTTTAATGTAAAACATTTGATCCTACATCTAAAGTCAAGAAAAATTACAGTTTATAAGTTGACGATTGAGTTTTCAATGTGGTATTAATCATTACCAGGTACAAACATTTTGCGCTCAGAATTACCTTATCTACTTTCGTAGCTCACCTAGTTAGAAAATAGAAAAGCATGTAAATCTACAGATTATAAATATTTGGATTTAAATAAAAAAATTATGTATAAATGTTTAAAAAATGTATGCAGATGTTTAGAGTAAAAATATTTATATAACTGTCCTTAGGAGGAGTTAACACCTTTAGGGGAGGGAAGGGGCTGTGCTACTTGGGTATACCTAACTATCTGTTGCTGGTTAGTTCCTTGTACTAGGACTTTTCTGTCAATAGTTATCGCACAGACCAGCAAACGGACATACAGACAGACTAGGTGCCCTTAGACAATTTAACCCAAAATCAATAGCGCTCTTCTTTGGACTAAGAGCAGCCTATATACCAAATCTAAAGTACTGTACTTCGACACGACCTGGAACCTGATCATCCCATACACGATGAGACCGTGCTCGTAAATGCTTACATTGAGGAGTTGGCTGCTCGATACAACATCCGAGTAGTAGATTTTAATAAAATTGGGCGGAGGCATTTTACGAAGCACGGTCAACTTCTCTCAATGCGGGGCAAGCGGATACTCGCGGGGATGATAGTGTCGAGCCTCGCACTCCTGAGACCCACTCCTTCGAGACTCCGGGAGTCTGCGTCACCGCCGCGTATCCTCGCTGCTACAGCGCCTCCCGCTCTTCTCACCACCGTCCCGAAGCTGGCGCCTGCTGCTGCTGACGGGGGGTCGGCTGTAATCACTCGGCAGTCACCAAGACATCAAGATGTCACTTACGCCGAAGCACTCAGGGGATCACCTACGCCAGGCAATGCTGACAAAAATGGACGCTCTCCTGAATCAAAAAACATGGACACTCTTGTCGGTGGGAAGCCGGACTAGGGGTGACTTCGGATCCAGTTGCGAAGCATACAAAAACTCTAAATCATCTTCAAAAACTCAGAAAAATTCAAAATTCTCAACAGAAAAAATTAAATTGGTTCACCAGAATGCCCAAATTACAACAAACAAAATTGATGAATTGGCAGTCATGTGCGAAGAACTTAAACCTGATGTTTTCATAGTATCTGAGCACGGTTTCATAGTCGACACGATTCATCTTTTCAAAATTCCAAATTTTATATTGGCAAACTACTTCTGTCGAAACTATTTCAAAGGGGGCGGTGTGGCAATTTTTGTAAAAAAATTGTCAAAACTCGAACCTTTCAAAATCAACAACATGTCTGAGATGAATTTTGAGGCCGAAGGCATCGAAATTGTGTCAGATTGTTTGGGGAAAATAGCCGTCATTGGGTTATACGGATCACCCAATGGATGCAGCAATTCTTTTTTTGAAAAATTTGAACAACTTCTCAATAACCTTTTTTCAAACTCAGTGAAGTTCCTAATAATGGGAGACTTCAACATTAATGTAATGGATCCCACTGACCCCCTCACCCAGCGACTTCGTGATGTTCTAGTTTCTTTCAATCTAAATTGGTCCGTGAATTCACCGACACGAGTGACCGCTACAACGAGTACTGCCATCGACAATGTTGTCACCAACATTCCTGACCCGACAGTCTCTGTTTTGAACACTGCAATCTCTGACCACTTTGCGCAGGAGGCCGTGGTTCATGGATGCAAACTGGAAAGTCAAAATTCTAAATTTAAAGTTGCCAGGACAATTCGGCCCCAAAATATTCACCATTTGAATGAGATTTTGGAAGTCGAGCCTTGGCAGTTTTTAGACAAGTTTGGTAGTGTCGATGACATGTATGCAGCATTCAGTGATGGTTTCAACTATTACCTGGATGTTGCTTGTCCGTTCAGGAGGACCAAAGTCAATCGCAAACCACAAAAAGGTACGTGGTTGACTAAGGGAATTCTTGTGTCTCGAGAAAAGCTAAAAATTTTTCACAAAATTTTCATTGGAACCCAAAACGAAAATTTCAAAACTTTTTTCAGAAATTATCGAAGGATCTATAAAAAAGTTATACGAGCAGCTAAAGCGTATGATGTATATAGAGCCCTGGGTAACTGCGAAAACTTCTCAAAAACTGCTTGGAAAATCATAAACGACTTATCTCGAGATACAAATTTGAGCAAAAACACCAAAGATATTGCAATCAGAATTGAAGACAAAATTGTTGAAAATAAAGCTCAAGTAGCAGACGAATTCAATAAGTACTTCTCTTCCGTACTACAGTGAACTCGGCGTTCACTGAACCTCGGTTCGGCGGGGGAGATGCTGTTGAACCAGTTGCATCCATGGCTTTGGCTCCTGTGTGTGAGGGGGAGGTAGCACGTGTGATACAAGGGCTGAACTCAAAACAAAACGTGTGATGCCAGCGGGATGTCAGTGTGGCTTCTCAAACGTTGCTTCAGGCACATAATGAGAATGTGTCAGTTTGAATGTGTCTGAGCGAATGTATGAATTGTAAGTGTGAATGTGTATGAAGGTATAGTTGGGACTATTTATTTTTGTTTATGACGATTGCGATACAATGTTAAATTGTTAAAAAAATGCAATAAAGAGATTATTATTATTATTACTGTATCTAGGACTTTTCTATCAATAGTTATCGCACAGATCAGCAAACGGACATGCAGACAGACTAGGTGCCCTTAGACAATTTAACCCAAAATCAATAGCGCTCTTCTTTAGACTAAGAGCAGCCTATATACAAAATTTAAAGTACTAAAGTAATCTAGGATTTTTGTATCAATAGTTATCGCACAGACCAGCAAACGGAAATACAGACAGAATAGGTGCCCTTAGACAATTTAACCCAAAATCAATAGCGCTCTTCTTTGGACTAAGAGCAGCCTATATACCAAATTTAAAGTACTAAAGTAATCTAGGATTTTTGTATCAATAGTTATCGCCCAGACCAGCAATCGGACATGCAGACAGACTAGGTGCCCTTATACAATTTAACCCAAAATCAATAGCGCTCTTCTTTGGACTAAGAGCAGCCTATATACCAAATCTAAAGTTTTGTATATAGGACTTTTCTCTCAATAGTTATCGCACAGATCAGCAAACGGACATAGAGACAGACTAGGTGCCCTTAGGCAATTTAACCCAAAATCAATAGCGCTCTTCTTTGGACTAAGAACAGCCTTTATACAAAATTTAAAGTACTAAAGTAATCTAGGATTTTTGTATCAATAGTTATCGCACAGACCAGCAAACGGACATACATACAGGCTAGGTGCCCTTAGACAATTTAACCTAAAAGCAATATCGCTCTTCTTTGAACTAAGAGCAGCCTATATACCAAATTTAAGTAATAATGTAATCTAGGATCTTTGTATTTGTATTGTATTGTAGTTATCACACAGATGGATGGACAGATATACAGACTAAAGGACAACGATGTGATTACATTAAGACCCTGACGGATCCTTAATAATATCCGAGGCATAGTTCTAAAAGATATCGGGTGGTGGTAAAACAGTTGAGTTTCAAATATAAAAAAATTACTTTCGAGGACAAGAATTCAGCAGAACACTGTTGTAATCCAAGTTTGCGCCAAGCTCGGAGAAGCTCGTTAAATATTAAGAAGTGTCGCACCCCCAAACTCGACTACCCTCGCTGTTATGGTCGTTTCTTAGCTTATCCCGTTTGCCAGTGAACCGACTCAGAGAAAGCATTGTATTCCACCTGGTTCAAGTTCTCGGGATTCAAGTGTCTGTCGTAGAGTTTTTCCTTTCTGTTAAGTTAAACTCAATTAACTTATTTAACGTTTAAAATATTATTTGAAAGCCGAATGAACCGATATTAGTTGCGTCGTAACACTAATTGGATCGAATGGTTTGCTATCTAGTAAAACGATTGTAGTACCTAACTCGTTACGGTACATTTAGTGAAAAATCGAAGAAAAACTTTAATTTGTATTTAATTTTGGTGAATCAGTCAAAGGACAAATATTATTTTTCAATGGAATAGTATTTAATATTGGTACAATTATAAAAGATTGATTTTGTTAACAAATAAACAAGTATGTAGTAAGAATATTAATAACGAATGGAGACGAAAACTAATCAATTTTTAACATCTATATTAGTAAAACAATGAAATAAAACTGTAATGGAGTACTATAATTGGAATAATACGGCTTTAATTTATACTAACGCAGCCATAATCATCATAAGTTGAACACATGGACTTAGACAATTGCAATTTTTCCAACTCTCTCAATACAAAAAGTGTGTGCCGCGACGCATTGCATGTTTATCAGAACGTAAATCAGGCAATTCTCCGAAGTTGTGGTTTTTAAATGGACCTATAAATGAAACGTGACATCATCCCACAACAAAGAACACTTCTTGACTTTATGTAACTGTTTCGAAAGTTAGGTGGCAGTCTTGTCTTTGGAAGGTCGACATAACGAATCATTAATTTAGATTGTGATTCATAATGTCTAAAGGAGGTAGAGTAATTTGAGGATATGTTTAGATTAAAAACGACGATAACAATGTTAACGGCACTGAGTTATAGTGTTACTCCATTTTCCCCTTTAATGTAACTTAATTTAATATATTTTAATAGAAAAGTGGTTATCAGACAAAATATGTTAGAAATATTTGATATTTATTATGTTTCAATTTTTTAAGTGTTGCCATAAAAAGAAATAAGTTCATCGGATTGGTGAAGCCATCACTTTTGAGTTTATTGAACATATCCGTACACTTAGTTATATTGCTATTAGTTATAGATAATTCATAATCCTTATACCATGTTTATTTTATCATATAAATAACCTACTATAAGAGCAGGATTGATACTCTTTGAAAAGCTGGTGTACTGATGCGATGCAACGACATAATGGTTTCTTTTCTTGACTTGAAGATTGTGTTAATACTTCAATTTACAAAAGAGGTTGTAAAATTCAGTAGTTACCAAAGGCCGAAAGTTATTATATGCCGGAAACGAGAGAATGAAGGTTCCAGAAATGCTGGTCAAAGTAGATACAGATATTCCTTGTGAGCTTTCCCAAGGTTTAGATAATAAAATTTGAAAGTTAACCACAAACTAAGCAGTATAGGTACAATAAAGAGAGTTATAATGTTAGTTTAACTTGTTTATTTCTGCGTTTAAAGCAAACTATTCACCAACAAGAACTTCCTGTTTTAAAAGGGTATCTGTTTTGGCGCGTTTCATCCAAATTGCAACAATGAAAATTTATAACTCAGAAACTCATGATCCGATTAAGACGAATAGTGCAGTCATTGAAGCATTGTTGGTCCGAATTTTTTTACTGTGAACCGAATTGCATAAAATTTTGGAATTAGGTTCATCTTACCCTTAACTTCAAAAGTGAAAATGATTTGAACTCCGCAACCACCCTGGGGGTGGTTGCCACCCCTTCTCGGGAGTGAATTTATTTTTTTCAAAATAACCTCGGATATCGATAGAAGGTCTAATTTTAAGCAAAAAATCATCTATAACGTTTTTCGAAAAATCCAATACTTTTCAAGTTATTGGCAATTGAAAATTAGCAATTGTTTCACGTTTTTCATCGGTTTTTTTCAAATATCTCCAAAAATATACGTTTTATCGAAAATTTTATAAGGAACACAATTGTAGCAGGTAAAACAATGAACAATTTTGTTTTTTATAAAGTATTCTAAGTGCAATATTAAGCTAGATATTAAAAATCAAAGCCGTTTTTTATTTTGTCTGAAATTTAATCGATGTGGTCAATGCCATCTAGCGGCGAGCAGATGCATTTTAGGCATTCTAATAAAAAAGAGTTTTATAGTGCTTGAAATAAGCTTTAAAATGAGCACTATTTAAAGTCTTTTGCACGTAAAATGAGTGAGCTGTATTGCAAATAAGAGGAGCATCTAATTTTTTTTCTTTTAAATCAATGGGTTTCGTAAGTGCCATTTCCACCAAAATTAAAATTAATCGTATTCCGCCTAGAATCAACTTTATTATGAAGAGGGTAATAGATTGCATCAGTTTGGCTGCTTCAGGACACATATTTTTCAAAAAAGTCACGATTAAAAAAGATTTCAAATTTTAAAAAAAAATCACCTTTTTTCATAATATCTCAAAAATGACGACACATACGAATAAAAGTGTAGGTATGAAAAATGTAGGTATATTTCTGACAAACAATTTGGATTTTTTGATTTTTCTGTAAAACAAAAATTGACGGAAATATGATTGTTTAAAGAGCGCGTGGCAGCGCAATCACAGCCTCTCTTAAGCCCTTTAACCCTTCACCGTTTGAGAAAAAGGATTTTTACTATATATTTCAATGAAGGATGTTGTAGCTCTCTTAATTAACTTTACAATGGTTTTTTATAAATTGTGATAGCATGAAAATTGAAGGAGTTGTGGTCAAAAAACTTATCATATTTTTTTCTACTTAGTAACTGAAAATTTCGGACTGTGAATATTTGGAGCAATGTGAAAGTACGCAGTATAATAGAGACCCAAAACTATTGTAATGTGTATATATATATATACATAATATGGCTCATATATTTTGGAAACGTAGGCATGAATACATACCAACTTTCTTATATGTATATATAACACATTTGAGTAAATTTTGTATAATTTGTAAATATTTTATCCAATAAATGGCAATTTTTTACTCTAAATTAAATTATTTTAAAATAATATGTAATCATATATATTTACTGTTTTAATTTAGGGGTAGTTTTAAGGGTATAAAAGCTTAAGAATATGATAATCATTTTCGAGAGTGTGGAATAATATTTAAATCCTTTTCATTTTATCAAAAAACATTTTTAACCATTTTTTTATCAAGGGGTAGTTTTCAAGGGTTGAAAGGGGGTTAAAAATTTGATAATTATTATAGAAAATATAAAATATTACTAACTCTATACTTACATCTTTTTATATCATACCAAAGTATTTTTGTGTGATTTTTTCAATTTAGGGGTTGTTTGCAAGGGTTGTAAGATGTTCAAGGGGTTGAAAATGATTTTAATATGAGGTAATTGTGTTATAAAACACTTTAAAATTTAACCACTTACTATTAAACATGTTTTCTAGCGATAAAATGGCTCAATGTCGATTTTTCCATTAAGGGGTTGTTTACACCCCTTAAAAATAATAGGCGGAGTTCAGATCATTTTCACTTTTGAAGTTAAGGGTAAGGTGAGCCTAATTCCAAAATTTCATGCAAATCGGTTCACAGTAAAAAAATTCGGAGGTAAGACCGTATTTTTCGCTTCAATGACTGCACTAGAAATGATTATACAAGCCATTGAGTGTACAATTTTTAAACTATCTGATACCTTAGATACCTTATTATTTAATTTTTACTTATGACTCATGGTAATAATGGTTTAGCAGAAATCGTCATTGGCTTCTTTATGGAGTTCTTAAAGTAATATATTTATTTATTTATTTCTACAGTGATGTGATTTTCTACGTTTAAATATGAATAAATAAATATTTACAGGGTGATTCATGAAGATATGCAGAAACTGTGGG
Organism: Homalodisca vitripennis; assembly: GCF_021130785.1. Lineage (NCBI taxonomy): Eukaryota > Metazoa > Arthropoda > Insecta > Hemiptera > Cicadellidae > Homalodisca > Homalodisca vitripennis. The sequence goes on from NC_060208.1 coordinate 137,350,787, forward strand.
AGATCATTTTACATGTCAAAATAATGAAAAAAGTTTACATAAACATG